>NC_134444.1:1349749-1649749 GCF_030867145.1 Opisthocomus hoazin
CAAGCAAGCATCCCCAGTCTCTGTGCCTCAGTGCGAGCAGTGCCATGGGCAGATGAGGCTGAGCAACAGCTTTCCAGGCTAGCTCTTTCTGCCTGCCACCTATCTGCAGACGTTCGCATTTTCAGAGCAGGGCTTCCGCAGGCGCCCAACACGGACCCCCAAAGCTACGTTTGAAGTTTGAGGGGGCAAGACAAGCAAGCAGCCCCAGTCTCTGTGCCTCTGTGCGAGCAGTGCCATGGGCAGATGAGGCTGAGCAACAGCTTTCCAGGCTAGCTCTTTCTGCCTGCCAGCTATCTGCAGACGTTCGCATTTTCAGAGCAGGGCTTCCGCAGGCGCCCAACACGGACCCCCAAAGCTACGTTTGAAGTTTGAGGGGGCAAGACAAGCAAGCAGCCCCAGTCTCTGTGCCTCTGTGCGAGCAGTGCCATGGGCAGATGAGGCTGAGCAACAGCTTTCCAGGCTAGCTCTTTCTGCCTGCCAGCTATCTGCAGACGTTCGCATTTTCAGAGCAGGGCTGCCGGAGGCCCCCTGCACGGACCCCCAAAGCTACGTTTGGAGTTTGAGGGGGCAAGACAAGCAAGCAGCCCCAGTCTCTGTGCCTCTGTGCGAGCAGTGCCATGGGCAGATGAGGCTGAGCAACAGCTTTCCAGGCTAGCTCTTTCTGCCTGCCAGCTATCTGCAGACGTTCGCATTTTCAGAGCAGGGCTGCCGGAGGCCCCCTGCACGGACCCCCAAAGCTACGTTTGAATTTGAGGGGGCAAGACAAGCAAGCAGCCCCAGTCTCTGTGCCTCTGTGTGAGCAGTGCCATGGGCAGATGAGGCTGAGCAACAGCTTTCCAGGCTAGCTCTTTCTGCCTGCCAGCTATCTGCAGACGTTCGCATTTTGGGAGCAGGGCTGCCGGAGGCCCCCTGCACGGACCCCCAAAGCTACGTTTGAAGTTTGAGGGGGCAAGACAAGCAAGCAGCCCCAGTCTCTGGGCCTCTGTGCGAGCAGTGCCATGGGCAGATGAGGCTGAGCAACAGCTTTCCAGGCTAGCTCTTTCTGCCTGCCAGCTATCTGCAGACGTTCGCGTTTTCAGAGCAGGGCTGCCGGAGGCCCCCTGCACGGACCCCCAAAGCTACGTTTGAATTTGAGGGGGCAAGACAAGCAAGCAGCCCCAGTCTCTGTGCCTCTGTGCGAGCAGTGCCATGGGCAGATGAGGCTGAGCAACAGCTTTCCAGGCTAGCTCTTTCTGCCTGCCAGCTATCTGCAGACGTTCGCATTTTCAGAGCAGGGCTGCCGGAGGCCCCCTGCACGGACCCCCAAAGCTACGTTTGAAGTTTGAGGGGGCAAGACAAGCAAGCAGCCCCAGTCTCTGTGCCTCAGTGCGAGCAGTGCCATGGGCAGATGAGGCTGAGCAACAGCTTTCCAGGCTAGCTCTTTCTGCCTGCCAGCTATCTGCAGACGTTCGCGTTTTCAGAGCAGGGCTGCCGGAGGCCCCCTGCACGGACCCCCAAAGCTACGTTTGAATTTGAGGGGGCAAGACAAGCAAGCAGCCCCAGTCTCTGTGCCTCTGTGTGAGCAGTGCCATGGGCAGATGAGGCTGAGCAACAGCTTTCCAGGCTAGCTCTTTCTGCCTGCCAGCTATCTGCAGACGTTCGCGTTTTCAGAGCAGGGCTGCCGGAGGCCCCCTGCACGGACCCCCAAAGCTACGTTTGAAGTTTGAGGGGGCAAGACAAGCAAGCAGCCCCAGTCTCTGTGCCTCTGTGCGAGCAGTGCCATGGGCAGATGAGGCTGAGCAACAGCTTTCCAGGCTAGCTCTTTCTGCCTGCCAGCTATCTGCAGACGTTCGCATTTTCAGAGCAGGGCTGCCGGAGGCCCCCTGCACGGACCCCCAAAGCTACGTTTGAAGTTTGAGGGGGCAAGACAAGCAAGCAGCCCCAGTCTCTGTGCCTCTGTGCGAGCAGTGCCATGGGCAGATGAGGCTGAGCAACAGCTTTCCAGGCTAGCTCTTTCTGCCTGCCAGCTATCTGCAGACGTTCGCATTTTCAGAGCAGGGCTGCCGGAGGCCCCCTGCACGGAACCCCAAAGCTACGTTTGAAGTTTGAGGGGGCAAGACAAGCAAGCAGCCCCAGTCTCTGTGCCTCTGTGCGAGCAGTGCCATGGGCAGATGAGGCTGAGCAACAGCTTTCCAGGCTAGCTCTTTCTGCCTGCCAGCTATCTGCAGACGTTCGCATTTTCAGAGCAGGGCTGCCGCAGGCCCCCTGCACGCACCCCCAAAGCTACGTTTGAAGTTTGAGGGGGCAAGACAAGCAAGCAGCCCCAGTCTCTGTGCCTCTGTGCGAGCAGTGCCATGGGCAGATGAGGCTGAGCAACAGCTTTCCAGGCTAGCTCTTTCTGCCTGCCAGCTATCTGCAGACGTTCGCGTTTTCAGAGCAGGGTTGCCGGAGGCCCCCTGCACGGACCCCCAAAGCTACGTTTGAATTTGAGGGGGCAAGACAAGCAAGCAGCCCCAGTCTCTGTGCCTCTGTGCGAGCAGTGCCATGGGCAGATGAGGCTGAGCAACAGCTTTCCAGGCTAGCTCTTTCTGCCTGCCAGCTATCTGCAGACGTTCGCATTTTGGGAGCACGGCTGCCGGAGGCCCCCTGCACGGAACCCCAAAGCTACGTTTGAAGTTTGAGGGGGCAAGACAAGCAAGCAGCCCCAGTCTCTGTGCCTCTGTGCGAGCAGTGCCATGGGCAGATGAGGCTGAGCAACAGCTTTCCTGGCTAGCTCTTTCTGCCTGCCAGCTATCTGCAGACGTTCGCATTTTCAGAGCAGGGCTGCCGGAGGACCCCTGCAAGGAACCCCAAAGCTACGTTTGAAGTTTGAGGGGGCAAGACAAGCAAGCAGCCCCAGTCTCTGTGCCTCTGTGCGAGCAGTGCCATGGGCAGATGAGGCTGAGCAACAGCTTTCCAGGCTAGCTCTTTCTGCCTGCCAGCTATCTGCAGACGTTCGCGTTTTCAGAGCAGGGCTGCCGGAGGCCCCCTGCACGGAACCCCAAAGCTACGTTTGAAGTTTGAGGGGGCAAGACAAGCAAGCAGCCCCAGTCTCTGTGCCTCTGTGCGAGCAGTGCCATGGGCAGATGAGGCTGAGCAACAGCTTTCCAGGCTAGCTCTTTCTGCCTGCCAGCTATCTGCAGACGTTCGCATTTTCAGAGCAGGGCTGCCGGAGGCCCCCTGCACGGACCCCCAAAGCTACGTTTGGAGTTTGAGGGGGCAAGACAAGCAAGCATCCCCAGTCTCTGTGCCTCAGTGCGAGCAGTGCCATGGGCAGATGAGGCTGAGCAACAGCTTTCCAGGCTAGCTCTTTCTGCCTGCCACCTATCTGCAGACGTTCGCATTTTCAGAGCAGGGCTTCCGCAGGCGCCCAACACGGACCCCCAAAGCTACGTTTGAAGTTTGAGGGGGCAAGACAAGCAAGCAGCCCCAGTCTCTGTGCCTCTGTGCGAGCAGTGCCATGGGCAGATGAGGCTGAGCAACAGCTTTCCAGGCTAGCTCTTTCTGCCTGCCAGCTATCTGCAGACGTTCGCATTTTCAGAGCAGGGCTGCCGGAGGCCCCCTGCACGGACCCCCAAAGCTACGTTTGGAGTTTGAGGGGGCAAGACAAGCAAGCATCCCCAGTCTCTGTGCCTCAGTGCGAGCAGTGCCATGGGCAGATGAGGCTGAGCAACAGCTTTCCAGGCTAGCTCTTTCTGCCTGCCAGCTATCTGCAGACGTTCGCGTTTTCAGAGCAGGGCTGCCGGAGGCCCCCTGCACGGACCCCCAAAGCTACGTTTGAATTTGAGGGGGCAAGACAAGCAAGCAGCCCCAGTCTCTGTGCCTCTGTGCGAGCAGTGCCATGGGCAGATGAGGCTGAGCAACAGCTTTCCAGGCTAGCTCTTTCTGCCTGCCAGCTATCTGCAGACATTCGCACTTTCAGAGCAGGGCTGCCGGAGGCCCCCTGCACGGACCCCCAAAGCTACGTTTGAAGTTTGAGGGGGCAAGACAAGCAAGCAGCCCCAGTCTCTGTGCCTCTGTGCGAGCAGTGCCATGGGCAGATGAGGCTGAGCAACAGCTTTCCAGGCTAGCTCTTTCTGCCTGCCAGCTATCTGCAGACGTTCGCATTTTGGGAGCAGGGCTGCCGGAGGCCCCCTGCACGGACCCCCAAAGCTACGTTTGAAGTTTGAGGGGGCAAGACAAGCAAGCAGCCCCAGTCTCTGTGCCTCTGTGCGAGCAGTGCCATGGGCAGATGAGGCTGAGCAACAGCTTTCCAGGCTAGCTCTTTCTGCCTGCCAGCTATCTGCAGACGTACGCATTTTCAGAGCAGGGCTGCCGGAGGCCCCCTGCACGGACCCCCAAAGCTACGTTTGAAGTTTGAGGGGGCAAGACAAGCAAGCAGCCCCAGTCTCTGTGCCTCTGTGCGAGCAGTGCCATGGGCAGATGAGGCTGAGCAACAGCTTTCCAGGCTAGCTCTTTCTGCCTGCCAGCTATCTGCAGACGTTTGCATTTTCAGAGCAGGGCTGCCGGAGGCCCCCTGCACGGACCCCCAAAGCTACGTTTGAAGTTTGAGGGGGCAAGACAAGCAAGCAGCCCCAGTCTCTGTGCCTCTGTGCGAGCAGTGCCATGGCCAGATGAGGCTGAGCAACAGCTTTCCAGGCTAGCATTTTCTGCCTGCGAGCTGTCTGCAGACGTTCGCATTTTCAGAGCAGGGCTGCCGGAGGCCCCCTGCACGGACCCCCAAAGCTACGTTTGAAGTTTGAGGGGGCAAGACAAGCAAGCAGCCCCAGTCTCTGTGCCTCTGTGCGAGCAGTGCCATGGGCAGATGAGGCTGAGCAACAGCTTTCCAGGCTAGCTCTTTCTGCCTGCCAGCTATCTGCAGACGTTCGCATTTTCAGAGCAGGGCTGCCGGAGGCCCCCTGCACGGACCCCCAAAGCTACGTTTGATGTTTGAGGGGCCACGACAAGCAAGCAGCCCCAGTCTCTGTGCCTCGGTGCGAGCAGTGCCATGGGCAGATGAGGCTGAGCAACAGCTTTCCAGGCTAGCTCTTTCTGCCTGCCAGCTATCTGCAGACGTTCGCATTTTCAGAGCAGGGCTGCCGGAGGCCCCCTGCACGGACCCCCAAAGCTACGTTTGATGTTTGAGGGGCCACGACAAGCAAGCAGCCCCAGTCTCTGTGCCTCGGTGCGAGCAGTGCCATGGGCAGATGAGGCTGAGCAACAGCTTTCCAGGCTAGCTCTTTCTGCCTGCCAGCTATCTGCAGACGTTCGCATTTTCAGAGCAGGGCTGCCGGAGGCCCCCTGCACGGACCCCCAAAGCTACGTTTGGAGTTTGAGGGGGCAAGACAAGCAAGCATCCCCAGTCTCTGTGCCTCTGTGTGAGCAGTGCCATGGGCAGATGAGGCTGAGCAACAGCTTTCCAGGCTAGCTCTTTCTGCCTGCCAGCTATCTGCAGACGTTCGCGTTTTCAGAGCAGGGCTGCCGGAGGCCCCCTGCACGGACCCCCAAAGCTACGTTTGAATTTGAGGGGGCAAGACAAGCAAGCAGCCCCAGTCTCTGTGCCTCTGTGCGAGCAGTGCCATGGGCAGATGAGGCTGAGCAACAGCTTTCCAGGCTAGCTCTTTCTGCCTGCCACCTATCTGCAGACGTTCGCATTTTCAGAGCACGGCTGCCGCAAGCCCCCTGCACGGACCACCAAAGCTACGTTTGAAGTTTGAGGGGGCAAGACAAGCAAGCAGCCCCAGTCTCTGTGCCTCTGTGCGAGCAATGCCATGGGCAGATGAGGCTGAGCAACATCTTTCCAGGCTAGATCTTTCTGCCTGCGAGCTATCTGCAGACGTTCGCATTTTCAGAGCAGGGCTGCCGGAGGCCCCCTGCACGGACCCCCAAAGCTACGTTTGAAGTTTGAGGGGGCAAGACAAGCAAGCAGCCCCAGTCTCTGTGCCTCTGTGCGAGCAGTGCCATGGGCTGATGAGGCTGAGCAACAGCTTTCCAGGCTAGCTCTTTCTGCCTGCCAGCTATCTGCAGACGTTCGCATTTTCAGAGCAGGGCTGCCGGAGGACCCCTGCACGGACCCCCAAAGCTACGTTTGAAGTTTGAGGGGGCAAGACAAGCAAGCAGCCCCAGTCTCTGTGCCTCTGTGCGAGCAGTGCCATGGGCAGATGAGGCTGAGCAACAGCTTTCCAGGCTAGCTCTTTCTGCCTGCCAGCTATCTGCAGACGTTCGCATTTTCAGAGCAGGGCTGCCGGAGGCCCCCTGCACGGACCCCCAAAGCTACGTTTGAAGTTTGAGGGGGCAAGACAAGCAAGCAGCCCCAGTCTCTGTGCCTCGGTGCGAGCAGTGCCATGGGCAGATGAGGCTGAGCAACAGCTTTCCAGGCTAGCTCTTTCTGCCTGCGAGCTATCTGCAGACGTTCGCATTTTCAGAGCAGGGCTGCCGGAGGACCCCTGCACGGACCCCCAAAGCTACGTTTGAAGTTTGAGGGGGCAAGACAAGCAAGCAGCCCCAGTCTCTGTGCCTCTGTGCGAGCAGTGCCATGGGCAGATGAGGCTGAGCAACAGCTTTCCAGGCTAGCTCTTTCTGCCTGCCAGCTATCTGCAGACGTTCGCATTTTCAGAGCAGGGCTGCCGGAGGCCCCCTGCACGGACCCCCAAAGCTACGTTTGAAGTTTGAGGGGGCAAGACAAGCAAGCAGCCCCAGTCTCTGTGCCTCGGTGCGAGCAGTGCCATGGGCAGATGAGGCTGAGCAACAGCTTTCCAGGCTAGCTCTTTCTGCCTGCGAGCTATCTGCAGACGTTCGCGTTTTCAGAGCAGGGCTGCCGGAGGCCCCCTGCACGGACCCCCAAAGCTACGTTTGAATTTGAGGGGGCAAGACAAGCAAGCAGCCCCAGTCTCTGTGCCTCTGTGCGAGCAGTGCCATGGGCAGATGAGGCTGAGCAACAGCTTTCCAGGCTAGCTCTTTCTGCCTGCCAGCTATCTGCAGACGTTTGCATTTTCAGAGCAGGGCTGCCGGAGGCCCCCTGCACGGAACCCCAAAGCTACGTTTGAAGTTTGAGGGGGCAAGACAAGCAAGCAGCCCCAGTCTCTGTGCCTCTGTGCGAGCAGTGCCATGGGCAGATGAGGCTGAGCAACAGCTTTCCAGGCTAGCTCTTTCTGCCTGCCAGCTATCTGCAGACGTTCGCATTTTCAGAGCAGGGCTGCCGGAGGCCCCCTGCACGGACCCCCAAAGCTACGTTTGAAGTTTGAGGGGGCAAGACAAGCAAGCAGCCCCAGTCTCTGTGCCTCTGTGCGAGCAGTGCCATGGGCAGATGAGGCTGAGCAACAGCTTTCCAGGCTAGCTCTTTCTGCCTGCGAGCTATCTGCAGACGTTCGCGTTTTCAGAGCAGGGTTGCCGGAGGCCCCCTGCACGGACCCCCAAAGCTACGTTTGAATTTGAGGGGGCAAGACAAGCAAGCAGCCCCAGTCTCTGTGCCTCTGTGCGAGCAGTGCCATGGGCAGATGAGGCTGAGCAACAGCTTTCCAGGCTAGCTCTTTCTGCCTGCCAGCTATCTGCAGACGTTCGCATTTTCAGAGCAGGGCTGCCGGAGGCCCCCTGCACGGACCCCCAAAGCTACGTTTGAATTTGAGGGGGCAAGACAAGCAAGCAGCCCCAGTCTCTGTGCCTCTGTGCGAGCAGTGCCATGGGCAGATGAGGCTGAGCAACAGCTTTCCAGGCTAGCTCTTTCTGCCTGCCAGCTATCTGCAGACGTTCGCATTTTCAGAGCACGGCTGCCGCAAGCCCCGTGCACGGACCACCAAAGCTACGTTTGAAGTTTGAGGGGGCAAGACAAGCAAGCAGCCCCAGTCTCTGTGCCTCTGTGCGAGCAATGCCATGGGCAGATGAGGCTGAGCAACATCTTTCCAGGCTAGATCTTTCTGCCTGCGAGCTATCTGCAGACGTTCGCATTTTGGGAGCAGGGCTGCCGCAGGCCCCCTGCACGGACCCCCAAAGCTACGTTTGAAGTTTGAGGGGGCAAGACAAGCAAGCAGCCCCAGTCTCTGTGCCTCTGTGCGAGCAGTGCCATGGGCAGATGAGGCTGAGCAACAGCTTTCCAGGCTAGCTCTTTCTGCCTGCCAGCTATCTGCAGACGTTCGCGTTTTCAGAGCAGGGTTGCCGGAGGCCCCCTGCACGGACCCCCAAAGCTACGTTTGAATTTGAGGGGGCAAGACAAGCAAGCAGCCCCAGTCTCTGTGCCTCTGTGCGAGCAGTGCCATGGGCAGATGAGGCTGAGCAACAGCTTTCCAGGCTAGCTCTTTCTGCCTGCCAGCTATCTGCAGACGTTCGCATTTTCAGAGCAGGGCTGCCAGAGGACCCCTGCACGGACCCCCAAAGCTACGTTTGAAGTTTGAGGGGGCAAGACAAGCAAGCAGCCCCAGTCTCTGTGCCTCTGTGCGAGCAGTGCCATGGGCAGATGAGGCTGAGCAACAGCTTTCCAGGCTAGCTCTTTCTGCCTGCCAGCTATCTGCAGACGTTCGCATTTTCAGAGCAGGGCTTCCGCAGGCGCCCAAAACGGACCCCCAAAGCTACGTTTGAAGTTTGAGGGGGCAAGACAAGCAAGCAGCCCCAGTCTCTGTGCCTCTGTGCGAGCAGTGCCATGGGCTGATGAGGCTGAGCAACAGCTTTCCAGGCTAGCTCTTTCTGCCTGCCAGCTATCTGCAGACGTTCGCGTTTTCAGAGCAGGGCTGCCGGAGGCCCCCTGCACGGACCCCCAAAGCTACGTTTGAATTTGAGGGGGCAAGACAAGCAAGCAGCCCCAGTCTCTGTGCCTCTGTGCGAGCAGTGCCATGGGCAGATGAGGCTGAGCAACAGCTTTCCAGGCTAGCTCTTTCTGCCTGCCAGCTATCTGCAGACGTTTGCATTTTCAGAGCAGGGCTGCCGGAGGCCCCCTGCACGGAACCCCAAAGCTACGTTTGAAGTTTGAGGGGGCAAGACAAGCAAGCAGCCCCAGTCTCTGTGCCTCTGTGCGAGCAGTGCCATGGGCAGATGAGGCTGAGCAACAGCTTTCCAGGCTAGCTCTTTCTGCCTGCCAGCTATCTGCAGACGTTCGCATTTTCAGAGCAGGGCTGCCGGAGGCCCCCTGCACAGACCCCCAAAGCTACGTTTGAAGTTTGAGGAGGCAAGACAAGCAAGCAGCCCCAGTCTCTGTGCCTCTGTGCGAGCAGTGCCATGGGCAGATGAGGCTGAGCAACAGCTTTCCAGGCTAGCTCTTTCTGCCTGCGAGCTATCTGCAGACGTTCGCGTTTTCAGAGCAGGGTTGCCGGAGGCCCCCTGCACGGACCCCCAAAGCTACGTTTGAATTTGAGGGGGCAAGACAAGCAAGCAGCCCCAGTCTCTGTGCCTCTGTGCGAGCAGTGCCATGGGCAGATGAGGCTGAGCAACAGCTTTCCAGGCTAGCTCTTTCTGCCTGCCAGCTATCTGCAGACGTTCGCATTTTCAGAGCAGGGCTGCCGGAGGCCCCCTGCACGGACCCCCAAAGCTACGTTTGAAGTTTGAGGGGCAAGACAAGCAAGCAGCCCCAGTCTCTGTGCCTCTGTGCGAGCAGTGCCATGGGCAGATGAGGCTGAGCAACAGCTTTCCAGGCTAGCTCTTTCTGCCTGCCAGCTATCTGCAGACGTTCGCATTTTCAGAGCAGGGCTGCCGGAGGACCCCTGCACGGAACCCCAAAGCTACGTTTGAAGTTTGAGGGGGCAAGACAAGCAAGCAGCCCCAGTCTCTGTGCCTCTGTGCGAGCAGTGCCATGGGCAGATGAGGCTGAGCAACAGCTTTCCAGGCTAGCTCTTTCTGCCTGCCAGCTATCTGCAGACGTTCGCATTTTCAGAGCAGGGCTTCCGCAGGCGCCCAACACGGACCCCCAAAGCTACGTTTGAAGTTTGAGGGGGCAAGACAAGCAAGCAGCCCCAGTCTCTGTGCCTCTGTGCGAGCAGTGCCATGGGCAGATGAGGCTGAGCAACAGCTTTCCAGGCTAGCTCTTTCTGCCTGCCAGCTATCTGCAGACGTTCGCATTTTCAGAGCAGGGCTGCCGGAGGCCCCCTGCACGGACCCCCAAAGCTACGTTTGAATTTGAGGTGGCAAGACAAGCAAGCAGCCCCAGTCTCTGTGCCTCTGTGCGAGCAGTGCCATGGGCAGATGAGGCTGAGCAACAGCTTTCCAGGCTAGCTCTTTCTGCCTGCCAGCTATCTGCAGACATTCGCATTTTCAGAGCAGGGCTGCCGGAGGCCCCCTGCACGGACCCCCAAAGCTACGTTTGAAGTTTGAGGGGGCAAGACAAGCAAGCAGCCCCAGTCTCTGTGCCTCGGTGCGAGCAGTGCCATGGGCAGATGAGGCTGAGCAACAGCTTTCCAGGCTAGCTCTTTCTGCCTGCGAGCTATCTGCAGACGTTCGCGTTTTCAGAGCAGGGCTGCCGGAGGCCCCCTGCACGGACCCCCAAAGCTACGTTTGAATTTGAGGGGGCAAGACAAGCAAGCAGCCCCAGTCTCTGTGCCTCTGTGCGAGCAGTGCCATGGGCAGATGAGGCTGAGCAACAGCTTTCCAGGCTAGCTCTTTCTGCCTGCCAGCTATCTGCAGACGTTTGCATTTTCAGAGCAGGGCTGCCGGAGGCCCCCTGCACGGAACCCCAAAGCTACGTTTGAAGTTTGAGGGGGCAAGACAAGCAAGCAGCCCCAGTCTCTGTGCCTCTGTGCGAGCAGTGCCATGGGCAGATGAGGCTGAGCAACAGCTTTCCAGGCTAGCTCTTTCTGCCTGCCAGCTATCTGCAGACGTTCGCATTTTCAGAGCAGGGCTGCCGGAGGCCCCCTGCACGGACCCCCAAAGCTACGTTTGAAGTTTGAGGGGGCAAGACAAGCAAGCAGCCCCAGTCTCTGTGCCTCTGTGCGAGCAGTGCCATGGGCAGATGAGGCTGAGCAACAGCTTTCCAGGCTAGCTCTTTCTGCCTGCGAGCTATCTGCAGACGTTCGCGTTTTCAGAGCAGGGTTGCCGGAGGCCCCCTGCACGGACCCCCAAAGCTACGTTTGAATTTGAGGGGGCAAGACAAGCAAGCAGCCCCAGTCTCTGTGCCTCTGTGCGAGCAGTGCCATGGGCAGATGAGGCTGAGCAACAGCTTTCCAGGCTAGCTCTTTCTGCCTGCCAGCTATCTGCAGACGTTCGCATTTTCAGAGCAGGGCTGCCGGAGGCCCCCTGCACGGACCCCCAAAGCTACGTTTGAATTTGAGGGGCAAGACAAGCAAGCAGCCCCAGTCTCTGTGCCTCTGTGCGAGCAGTGCCATGGGCAGATGAGGCTGAGCAACAGCTTTCCAGGCTAGCTCTTTCTGCCTGCCAGCTATCTGCAGACGTTCGCATTTTCAGAGCACGGCTGCCGCAAGCCCCGTGCACGGACCACCAAAGCTACGTTGAAGTTTGAGGGGGCAAGACAAGCAAGCAGCCCCAGTCTCTGTGCCTCTGTGCGAGCAATGCCATGGGCAGATGAGGCTGAGCAACATCTTTCCAGGCTAGATCTTTCTGCCTGCGAGCTATCTGCAGACGTTCGCATTTTGGGAGCAGGGCTGCCGCAGGCCCCCTGCACGGACCCCCAAAGCTACGTTTGAAGTTTGAGGGGCAAGACAAGCAAGCAGCCCCAGTCTCTGTGCCTCTGTGCGAGCAGTGCCATGGGCAGATGAGGCTGAGCAACAGCTTTCCAGGCTAGCTCTTTCTGCCTGCCAGCTATCTGCAGACGTTCGCGTTTTCAGAGCAGGGTTGCCGGAGGCCCCCTGCACGGACCCCCAAAGCTACGTTTGAATTTGAGGGGGCAAGACAAGCAAGCAGCCCCAGTCTCTGTGCCTCTGTGCGAGCAGTGCCATGGGCAGATGAGGCTGAGCAACAGCTTTCCAGGCTAGCTCTTTCTGCCTGCCAGCTATCTGCAGACGTTCGCATTTTCAGAGCAGGGCTGCCAGAGGACCCCTGCACGGACCCCCAAAGCTACGTTTGAAGTTTGAGGGGGCAAGACAAGCAAGCAGCCCCAGTCTCTGTGCCTCTGTGCGAGCAGTGCCATGGGCAGATGAGGCTGAGCAACAGCTTTCCAGGCTAGCTCTTTCTGCCTGCCAGCTATCTGCAGACGTTCGCATTTTCAGAGCAGGGCTTCCGCAGGCGCCCAAAACGGACCCCCAAAGCTACGTTTGAAGTTTGAGGGGGCAAGACAAGCAAGCAGCCCCAGTCTCTGTGCCTCTGTGCGAGCAGTGCCATGGGCTGATGAGGCTGAGCAACAGCTTTCCAGGCTAGCTCTTTCTGCCTGCCAGCTATCTGCAGACGTTCGCGTTTTCAGAGCAGGGCTGCCGGAGGCCCCCTGCACGGACCTCCAAAGCTACGTTTGAATTTGAGGGGGCAAGACAAGCAAGCAGCCCCAGTCTCTGTGCCTCTGTGCGAGCAGTGCCATGGGCAGATGAGGCTGAGCAACAGCTTTCCAGGCTAGCTCTTTCTGCCTGCCAGCTATCTGCAGACGTTTGCATTTTCAGAGCAGGGCTGCCGGAGGCCCCCTGCACGGAACCCCAAAGCTACGTTTGAAGTTTGAGGGGGCAAGACAAGCAAGCAGCCCCAGTCTCTGTGCCTCTGTGCGAGCAGTGCCATGGGCAGATGAGGCTGAGCAACAGCTTTCCAGGCTAGCTCTTTCTGCCTGCCAGCTATCTGCAGACGTTCGCATTTTCAGAGCAGGGCTGCCGGAGGCCCCCTGCACAGACCCCCAAAGCTACGTTTGAAGTTTGAGGAGGCAAGACAAGCAAGCAGCCCCAGTCTCTGTGCCTCTGTGCGAGCAGTGCCATGGGCAGATGAGGCTGAGCAACAGCTTTCCAGGCTAGCTCTTTCTGCCTGCGAGCTATCTGCAGACGTTCGCGTTTTCAGAGCAGGGTTGCCGGAGGCCCCCTGCACGGACCCCCAAAGCTACGTTTGAATTTGAGGGGGCAAGACAAGCAAGCAGCCCCAGTCTCTGTGCCTCTGTGCGAGCAGTGCCATGGGCAGATGAGGCTGAGCAACAGCTTTCCAGGCTAGCTCTTTCTGCCTGCCAGCTATCTGCAGACGTTCGCATTTTCAGAGCAGGGCTGCCGGAGGCCCCCTGCACGGACCCCCAAAGCTACGTTTGAAGTTTGAGGGGGCAAGACAAGCAAGCAGCCCCAGTCTCTGTGCCTCTGTGCGAGCAGTGCCATGGGCAGATGAGGCTGAGCAACAGCTTTCCAGGCTAGCTCTTTCTGCCTGCCAGCTATCTGCAGACGTTCGCATTTTCAGAGCAGGGCTGCCGGAGGACCCCTGCACGGAACCCCAAAGCTACGTTTGAAGTTTGAGGGGCAAGACAAGCAAGCAGCCCCAGTCTCTGTGCCTCTGTGCGAGCAGTGCCATGGGCAGATGAGGCTGAGCAACAGCTTTCCAGGCTAGCTCTTTCTGCCTGCCAGCTATCTGCAGACGTTCGCATTTTCAGAGCAGGGCTTCCGCAGGCGCCCAACACGGACCCCCAAAGCTACGTTTGAAGTTTGAGGGGGCAAGACAAGCAAGCAGCCCCAGTCTCTGTGCCTCTGTGCGAGCAGTGCCATGGGCAGATGAGGCTGAGCAACAGCTTTCCAGGCTAGCTCTTTCTGCCTGCCAGCTATCTGCAGACGTTCGCATTTTCAGAGCAGGGCTGCCGGAGGCCCCCTGCACGGACCCCCAAAGCTACGTTTGAATTTGAGGTGGCAAGACAAGCAAGCAGCCCCAGTCTCTGTGCCTCTGTGCGAGCAGTGCCATGGGCAGATGAGGCTGAGCAACAGCTTTCCAGGCTAGCTCTTTCTGCCTGCCAGCTATCTGCAGACATTCGCATTTTCAGAGCAGGGCTGCCGGAGGCCCCCTGCACGGACCCCCAAAGCTACGTTTGAAGTTTGAGGGGGCAAGACAAGCAAGCAGCCCCAGTCTCTGTGCCTCTGTGCGAGCAGTGCCATGGGCAGATGAGGCTGAGCAACAGCTTTCCAGGCTAGCTCTTTCTGCCTGCCAGCTATCTGCAGACGTTCGCATTTTCAGAGCAGGGCTGCCGCAGGCCCCCTGCACGGACCCCCAAAGCTACGTTTGAAGTTTGAGGGGGCAAGACAAGCAAGCAGCCCCAGTCTCTGTGCCTCTGTGAGAGCAATGCCATGGGCAGATGAGGCTGAGCAACAGCTTTCCAGGCTAGCTCTTTCTGCCTGCCAGCTATCTGCAGACGTTCGCATTTTCAGAGCAGGGCTGCCGGAGGCCCCCTGCACGGACCCCCAAAGCTACGTTTGAAGTTTGAGGGGGCAAGACAAGCAAGCAGCCCCAGTCTCTGTGCCTCTGTGCGAGCAGTGCCATGGGCAGATGAGGCTGAGCAACAGCTTTCCAGGCTAGCTCTTTCTGCCTGCGAGCTATCTGCAGACGTTCGCGTTTTCAGAGCAGGGTTGCCGGAGGCCACCTGCACGTACCCCCAAAGCTACGTTTGAATTTGAGGGGGCAAGACAAGCAAGCAGCCCCAGTCTCTGTGCCTCTGTGCGAGCAGTGCCATGGGCAGATGAGGCTGAGCAACAGCTTTCCAGGCTAGCTCTTTCTGCCTGCCAGCTATCTGCAGACGTTCGCATTTTCAGAGCAGGGCTGCCGGAGGCCCCCTGCACGGAACCCCAAAGCTACGTTTGAAGTTTGAGGGGGCAAGACAAGCAAGCAGCCCCAGTCTCTGTGCCTCTGTGCGAGCAGTGCCATGGGCAGATGAGGCTGAGCAACAGCTTTCCAGGCTAGCTCTTTCTGCCTGCCAGCTATCTGCAGACGTTCGCATTTTCAGAGCAGGGCTGCCGCAGGCCCCCTGCACGGACCCCCAAAGCTACGTTTGAAGTTTGAGGGGGCAAGACAAGCAAGCAGCCCCAGTCTCTGTGCCTCTGTGCGAGCAGTGCCATGGGCAGATGAGGCTGAGCAACAGCTTTCCAGGCTAGCTCTTTCTGCCTGCCAGCTATCTGCAGACGTTCGCATTTTCAGAGCAGGGCTTCCGCAGGCGCCCAACACGGACCCCCAAAGCTACGTTTGAAGTTTGAGGGGGCAAGACAAGCAAGCAGCCCCAGTCTCTGTGCCTCTGTGCGAGCAGTGCCATGGGCAGATGAGGCTGAGCAACAGCTTTCCAGGCTAGCTCTTTCTGCCTGCCAGCTATCTGCAGACGTTCGCATTTTCAGAGCAGGGCTGCCGGAGGCCCCCTGCACGGACCCCCAAATCTACGTTTGAATTTGAGGGGCCAAGACAAGCAAGCAGCCCCAGTCTCTGTGCCTCTGTGTGAGCAGTGCCATGGGCAGATGAGGCTGAGCAACAGCTTTCCAGGCTAGCTCTTTCTGCCTGCCAGCTATCTGCAGACATTCGCATTTTCAGAGCAGGGCTGCCGGAGGACCCCTGCACGGACCCCCAAAGCTACGTTTGAAGTTTGAGGGGGCAAGACAAGCAAGCAGCCCCAGTCTCTGTGCCTCTGTGCGAGCAGTGCCATGGCAGATGAGGCTGAGCAACAGCTTTCCAGGCTAGCTCTTTCTGCCTGTGAGCTATCTGCAGACGTTCGCATTTTCAGAGCAGGGCTGCCGGAGGCCCCCTGCACGGACCCCCAAAGCTACGTTTGAAGTTTGAGGTGGCAAGACAAGCAAGCAGCCCCAGTCTCTGTGCCTCTGTGCGAGCAGTGCCATGGGCAGATGAGGCTGAGCAACAGCTTTCCAGGCTAGCTCTTTCTGCCTGCCAGCTATCTGCAGACGTTCGCATTTTCAGAGCAGGGCTGCCGGAGGCCCCCTGCACGGAACCCCAAGCTACGTTTGAAGTTTGAGGGGGCAAGACAAGCAAGCAGCCCCAGTCTCTGTGCCTCTGTGCGAGCAGTGCCATGGGCAGATGAGGCTGAGCAACAGCTTTCCAGGCTAGCTCTTTCTGCCTGCCAGCTATCTGCAGACGTTCGCGTTTTCAGAGCAGGGTTGCCGGAGGCCCCCTGCACGGACCCCCAAAGCTACGTTGAATTTGAGGGGGCAAGACAAGCAAGCAGCCCCAGTCTCTGTGCCTCTGTGCGAGCAGTGCCATGGGCAGATGAGGCTGAGCAACAGCTTTCCAGGCTAGCTCTTTCTGCCTGCCAGCTATCTGCAGACATTCGCATTTTCAGAGCAGGGCTGCCGCAGGCCCCCTGCACGGACCCCCAAAGCTACGTTTGAAGTTTGAGGGGGCAAGACAAGCAAGCAGCCCCAGTCTCTGTGCCTCTGTGCGAGCAGTGCCATGGGCAGATGAGGCTGAGCAACAGCTTTCCCAGGCTAGCTCTTTCTGCCTGCCAGCTATCTGCAGACGTTCGCATTTTCAGAGCAGGGCTGCCGCAAGCCCCCTTCACGGACCCCCAAAGCTACGTTTGAAGTTTGAGGGGGCAAGACAAGCAAGCAGCCCCAGTCTCTGTGCCTCTGTGCGAGCAATGCCATGGGCAGATGAGGCTGAGCAACAGCTTTCCAGGCTAGCTCTTTCTGCCTGCCAGCTATCTGCAGACGTTCGCATTTTCAGAGCAGGGCTGCCGGAGGCCCCCTGCACGGACCCCCAAAGCTACGTTTGAAGTTTGAGGGGGCAAGACAAGCAAGCAGCCCCAGTCTCTGTGCCTCTGTGCGAGCAGTGCCATGGGCAGATGAGGCTGAGCAACAGCTTTCCAGGCTAGCTCTTTCTGCCTGCGAGCTATCTGCAGACGTTCGCGTTTTCAGAGCAGGGTTGCCGGAGGCCCCTGCACGGACCCCCAAAGATACGTTTGAATTTGAGGGGGCAAGACAAGCAAGCAGCCCCAGTCTCTGTGCCTCTGTGCGAGCAGTGCCATGGGCAGATGAGGCTGAGCAACAGCTTTCCAGGCTAGCTCTTTCTGCCTGCCAGCTATCTGCAGACGTTCGCATTTTCAGAGCAGGGCTGCCGGAGGCCCCCTGCACGGACCCCCAAAGCTACGTTTGAAGTTTGAGGGGGCAAGACAAGCAAGCAGCCCCAGTCTCTGTGCCTCAGTGCGAGCAGTGCCATGGGCAGATGAGGCTGAGCAACAGCTTTCCAGGCTAGCTCTTTCTGCCTGCCAGCTATCTGCAGACGTTCGCGTTTTCAGAGCAGGGCTGCCGGAGGCCCCCTGCACGGACCCCCAAAGCTACGTTTGAATTTGAGGGGGCAAGACAAGCAAGCAGCCCCAGTCTCTGTGCCTCTGTGTGAGCAGTGCCATGGGCAGATGAGGCTGAGCAACAGCTTTCCAGGCTAGCTCTTTCTGCCTGCCAGCTATCTGCAGACGTTCGCGTTTTCAGAGCAGGGCTGCCGGAGGCCCCCTGCACGGACCCCCAAAGCTACGTTGAAGTTTGAGGGGGCAAGACAAGCAAGCAGCCCCAGTCTCTGTGCCTCTGTGCGAGCAGTGCCATGGGCAGATGAGGCTGAGCAACAGCTTTCCAGGCTAGCTCTTTCTGCCTGCCAGCTATCTGCAGACGTTCGCATTTTCAGAGCAGGGCTGCCGGAGGCCCCCTGCACGGACCCCCAAAGCTACGTTTGAAGTTTGAGGGGGCAAGACAAGCAAGCAGCCCCAGTCTCTGTGCCTCTGTGCGAGCAGTGCCATGGGCAGATGAGGCTGAGCAACAGCTTTCCAGGCTAGCTCTTTCTGCCTGCCAGCTATCTGCAGACGTTCGCATTTTGGGAGCAGGGCTGCCGGAGGCCCCCTGCACGGAACCCCAAAGCTACGTTTGAAGTTTGAGGGGGCAAGACAAGCAAGCAGCCCCAGTCTCTGTGCCTCTGTGCGAGCAGTGCCATGGGCAGATGAGGCTGAGCAACAGCTTTCCAGGCTAGCTCTTTCTGCCTGCCAGCTATCTGCAGACGTTCGCATTTTCAGAGCAGGCTGCCGCAGGCCCCCTGCACGCACCCCCAAAGCTACGTTTGAAGTTTGAGGGGGCAAGACAAGCAAGCAGCCCCAGTCTCTGTGCCTCTGTGCGAGCAGTGCCATGGGCAGATGAGGCTGAGCAACAGCTTTCCAGGCTAGCTCTTTCTGCCTGCCAGCTATCTGCAGACGTTCGCGTTTTCAGAGCAGGGTTGCCGGAGGCCCCCTGCACGGACCCCCAAAGCTACGTTTGAATTTGAGGGGGCAAGACAAGCAAGCAGCCCCAGTCTCTGTGCCTCTGTGCGAGCAGTGCCATGGGCAGATGAGGCTGAGCAACAGCTTTCCAGGCTAGCTCTTTCTGCCTGCCAGCTATCTGCAGACGTTCGCATTTTGGGAGCACGGGCTGCCGTAGGCCCCCTGCACGGAACCCCAAAGCTACGTTTGAAGTTTGAGGGGGCAAGACAAGCAAGCAGCCCCAGTCTCTGTGCCTCTGTGCGAGCAGTGCCATGGGCAGATGAGGCTGAGCAACAGCTTTCCAGGCTAGCTCTTTCTGCCTGCCAGCTATCTGCAGACGTTCGCATTTTCAGAGCAGGGCTGCCGGAGGACCCCTGCAAGGAACCCCAAAGCTACGTTTGAAGTTTGAGGGGGCAAGACAAGCAAGCAGCCCCAGTCTCTGTGCCTCTGTGCGAGCAGTGCCATGGGCAGATGAGGCTGAGCAACAGCTTTCCAGGCTAGCTCTTTCTGCCTGCCAGCTATCTGCAGACGTTCGCGTTTTCAGAGCAGGGCTGCCGGAGGCCCCCTGCACGGAACCCCAAAGCTACGTTTGAAGTTTGAGGGGGCAAGACAAGCAAGCAGCCCCAGTCTCTGTGCCTCTGTGCGAGCAGTGCCATGGGCAGATGAGGCTGAGCAACAGCTTTCCAGGCTAGCTCTTTCTGCCTGCCAGCTATCTGCAGACGTTCGCATTTTCAGAGCAGGGCTGCCGGAGGCCCCCTGCACGGACCCCCAAAGCTACGTTTGGAGTTTGAGGGGGCAAGACAAGCAAGCAGCCCCAGTCTCTGTGCCTCTGTGCGAGCAGTGCCATGGGCAGATGAGGCTGAGCAACAGCTTTCCAGGCTAGCTCTTTCTGCCTGCCACCTATCTGCAGACGTTCGCATTTTCAGAGCAGGGCTTCCGCAGGCGCCCAACACGGACCCCCAAAGCTACGTTTGAAGTTTGAGGGGGCAAGACAAGCAAGCAGCCCCAGTCTCTGTGCCTCTGTGCGAGCAGTGCCATGGGCAGATGAGGCTGAGCAACAGCTTTCCAGGCTAGCTCTTTCTGCCTGCCAGCTATCTGCAGACGTTCGCATTTTCAGAGCAGGGCTGCCGCAGGCCCCCTGCACGCACCCCCAAAGCTACGTTTGAAGTTTGAGGGGGCAAGACAAGCAAGCAGCCCCAGTCTCTGTGCCTCTGTGCGAGCAGTGCCATGGGCAGATGAGGCTGAGCAACAGCTTTCCAGGCTAGCTCTTTCTGCCTGCCAGCTATCTGCAGACGTTCGCGTTTTCAGAGCAGGGTTGCCGGAGGCCCCCTGCACGGACCCCAAAGCTACGTTTGAATTTGAGGGGGCAAGACAAGCAAGCAGCCCCAGTCTCTGTGCCTCTGTGCGAGCAGTGCCATGGGCAGATGAGGCTGAGCAACAGCTTTCCAGGCTAGCTCTTTCTGCCTGCCAGCTATCTGCAGACGTTCGCATTTTGGGAGCACGGCTGCCGTAGGCCCCCTGCACGGAACCCCAAAGCTACGTTTGAAGTTTGAGGGGGCAAGACAAGCAAGCAGCCCCAGTCTCTGTGCCTCTGTGCGAGCAGTGCCATGGGCAGATGAGGCTGAGCAACAGCTTTCCAGGCTAGCTCTTTCTGCCTGCCAGCTATCTGCAGACGTTCGCATTTTCAGAGCAGGGCTGCCGGAGGACCCCTGCAAGGAACCCCAAAGCTACGTTTGAAGTTTGAGGGGGCAAGACAAGCAAGCAGCCCCAGTCTCTGTGCCTCTGTGCGAGCAGTGCCATGGGCAGATGAGGCTGAGCAACAGCTTTCCAGGCTAGCTCTTTCTGCCTGCCAGCTATCTGCAGACGTTCGCGTTTTCAGAGCAGGGCTGCCGGAGGCCCCCTGCACGGAACCCCAAAGCTACGTTTGAAGTTTGAGGGGGCAAGACAAGCAAGCAGCCCCAGTCTCTGTGCCTCTGTGCGAGCAGTGCCATGGCAGATGAGGCTGAGCAACAGCTTTCCAGGCTAGCTCTTTCTGCCTGCCAGCTATCTGCAGACGTTCGCATTTTCAGAGCAGGGCTGCCGGAGGCCCCCTGCACGGACCCCCAAAGCTACGTTTGGAGTTTGAGGGGGCAAGACAAGCAAGCAGCCCCAGTCTCTGTGCCTCTGTGCGAGCAGTGCCATGGGCAGATGAGGCTGAGCAACAGCTTTCCAGGCTAGCTCTTTCTGCCTGCCACCTATCTGCAGACGTTCGCATTTTCAGAGCAGGGCTTCCGCAGGCGCCCAACACGGACCCCCAAAGCTACGTTTGAAGTTTGAGGGGGCAAGACAAGCAAGCAGCCCCAGTCTCTGTGCCTTTGTGCGAGCAGTGCCATGGGCAGATGAGGCTGAGCAACAGCTTTCCAGGCTAGCTCTTTCTGCCTGCCAGCTATCTGCAGACGTTCGCATTTTCAGAGCAGGGCTGCCGGAGGCCCCCTGCACGGACCCCCAAAGCTACGTTTGGAGTTTGAGGGGGCAAGACAAGCAAGCATCCCCAGTCTCTGTGCCTCAGTGCGAGCAGTGCCATGGGCAGATGAGGCTGAGCAACAGCTTTCCAGGCTAGCTCTTTCTGCCTGCCAGCTATCTGCAGACGTTCGCGTTTTCAGAGCAGGGCTGCCGGAGGCCCCCTGCACGGACCCCCAAAGCTACGTTTGAATTTGAGGGGGCAAGACAAGCAAGCAGCCCCAGTCTCTGTGCCTCTGTGCGAGCAGTGCCATGGGCAGATGAGGCTGAGCAACAGCTTTCCAGGCTAGCTCTTTCTGCCTGCCAGCTATCTGCAGACATTCGCATTTTCAGAGCAGGGCTGCCGGAGGCCCCCTGCACGGACCCCCAAAGCTACGTTTGAAGTTTGAGGGGGCAAGACAAGCAAGCAGCCCCAGTCTCTGTGCCTCTGTGCGAGCAGTGCCATGGGCAGATGAGGCTGAGCAACAGCTTTCCAGGCTAGCTCTTTCTGCCTGCCAGCTATCTGCAGACGTTCGCATTTTCAGAGCAGGGCTGCCGGAGGCCCCCTGCACGGACCCCCAAAGCTACGTTTGAAGTTTGACGGGGCAAGACAAGCAAGCAGCCCCAGTCTCTGTGCCTCTGTGCGAGCAGTGCCATGGGCAGATGAGGCTGAGCAACAGCTTTCCAGGCTAGCTCTTTCTGCCTGCCAGCTATCTGCAGACGTTTGCATTTTCAGAGCAGGGCTGCCGGAGGCCCCCTGCACGGACCCCCAAAGCTACGTTTGAAGTTTGAGGGGGCAAGACAAGCAAGCAGCCCCAGTCTCTGTGCCTCTGTGCGAGCAGTGCCATGGCCAGATGAGGCTGAGCAACAGCTTTCCAGGCTAGCATTTTCTGCCTGCGAGCTGTCTGCAGACGTTCGCATTTTCAGAGCAGGGCTGCCGCAGGCCCCCTGCACGGACCCCCAAAGCTACGTTTGAAGTTTGAGGGGGCAAGACAAGCAAGCAGCCCCAGTCTCTGTGCCTCTGTGCGAGCAGTGCCATGGGCAGATGAGGCTGAGCAACAGCTTTCCAGGCTAGCTCTTTCTGCCTGCCAGCTATCTGCAGACGTTCGCATTTTGGGAGCAGGGCTGCCAGAGGCCCCCTGCACGGACCCCCAAAGCTACGTTTGAAGTTTGAGGGGGCAAGACAAGCAAGCAGCCCCAGTCTCTGTGCCTCTGTGCGAGCAGTGCCATGGGCAGATGAGGCTGAGCAACAGCTTTCCAGGCTAGCTCTTTCTGCCTGCCAGCTATCTGCAGACGTTCGCATTTTCAGAGCAGGGCTGCCGGAGGCCCCCTGCACGGACCCCCAAAGCTACGTTTGAAGTTTGAGGGGCCACGACAAGCAAGCAGCCCCAGTCTCTGTGCCTCGGTGCGAGCAGTGCCATGGGCAGATGAGGCTGAGCAACAGCTTTCCAGGCTAGCTCTTTCTGCCTGCCAGCTATCTGCAGACGTTCGCATTTTCAGAGCAGGGCTGCCGGAGGCCCCCTGCACGGAACCCCCAAAGCTACGTTTGGAGTTTGAGGGGGCAAGACAAGCAAGCATCCCCAGTCTCTGTGCCTCAGTGCGAGCAGTGCCATGGGCAGATGAGGCTGAGCAACAGCTTTCCAGGCTAGCTCTTTCTGCCTGCCAGCTATCTGCAGACGTTCGCGTTTTCAGAGCAGGGCTGCCGGAGGACCCCTGCACGGACCCCCAAAGCTACGTTTGAAGTTTGAGGGGGCAAGACAAGCAAGCAGCCCCAGTCTCTGTGCCTCTGTGTGAGCAGTGCCATGGGCAGATGAGGCTGAGCAACAGCTTTCCAGGCTAGCTCTTTCTGCCTGCCAGCTATCTGCAGACGTTCGCGTTTTCCGAGCAGGGCTGCCGGAGGCCCCCTGCACGGACCCCCAAAGCTACGTTTGAATTTGAGGGGGCAAGACAAGCAAGCAGCCCCAGTCTCTGTGCCTCTGTGCGAGCAGTGCCATGGGCAGATGAGGCTGAGCAACAGCTTTCCAGGCTAGCTTTTCTGCCTGCCAGCTATCTGCAGACGTTCGCGTTTTCAGAGCAGGGCTGCCGGAGGCCCCCTGCACGGACCCCCAAAGCTACGTTTGAATTTGAGGGGGCAAGACAAGCAAGCAGCCCCAGTCTCTGTGCCTCTGTGCGAGCAGTGCCATGGGCAGATGAGGCTGAGCAACAGCTTTCCAGGCTAGCTCTTTCTGCCTGCCACCTATCTGCAGACGTTCGCATTTTCAGAGCACGGCTGCCGCAAGCCCCCTGCACGGACCACCAAAGCTACGTTTGAAGTTTGAGGGGGCAAGACAAGCAAGCAGCCCCAGTCTCTGTGCCTCTGTGCGAGCAATGCCATGGGCAGATGAGGCTGAGCAACATCTTTCCAGGCTAGATCTTTCTGCCTGCGAGCTATCTGCAGACGTTCGCATTTTCAGAGCAGGGCTGCCGGAGGCCCCCTGCACGGACCCCCAAAGCTACGTTTGAAGTTTGAGGGGGCAAGACAAGCAAGCAGCCCCAGTCTCTGTGCCTCTGTGCGAGCAGTGCCATGGGCAGATGAGGCTGAGCAACAGCTTTCCAGGCTAGCTCTTTCTGCCTGCCAGCTATCTGCAGACGTTCGCGTTTTCAGAGCAGGGTTGCCGGAGGCCCCCTGCACGGACCCCCAAAGCTACGTTTGAATTTGAGGGGGCAAGACAAGCAAGCAGCCCCAGTCTCTGTGCCTCTGTGCGAGCAGTGCCATGGGCAGATGAGGCTGAGCAACAGCTTTCCAGGCTAGCTCTTTCTGCCTGCCAGCTATCTGCAGACGTTCGCATTTTCAGAGCAGGGCTGCCAGAGGACCCCTGCACGGAACCCCAAAGCTACGTTTGAAGTTTGAGGGGGCAAGACAAGCAAGCAGCCCCAGTCTCTGTGCCTCTGTGCGAGCAGTGCCATGGGCAGATGAGGCTGAGCAACAGCTTTCCAGGCTAGCTCTTTCTGCCTGCCAGCTATCTGCAGACGTTCGCATTTTCAGAGCAGGGCTTCCGCAGGCGCCCAACACGGACCCCCAAAGCTACGTTTGAAGTTTGAGGGGGCAAGACAAGCAAGCATCCCCAGTCTCTGTGCCTCAGTGCGAGCAGTGCCATGGGCAGATGAGGCTGAGCAACAGCTTTCCAGACTAGCTCTTTCTGCCTGCCAGCTATCTGCAGACGTTCGCGTTTTCAGAGCAGGGCTGCCGGAGGCCCCCTGCACGGACCCCCAAAGCTACGTTTGAATTTGAGGGGGCAAGACAAGCAAGCAGCCCCAGTCTCTGTGCCTCTGTGCGAGCAGTGCCATGGGCAGATGAGGCTGAGCAACAGCTTTCCAGGCTAGCTCTTTCTGCCTGCCAGCTATCTGCAGACGTTCGCATTTTCAGAGCAGGGCTGCCGCAGGCGCCCAAAACGGACCCCCAAAGCTACGTTTGAAGTTTGAGGGGGCAAGACAAGCAAGCAGCCCCAGTCTCTGTGCCTCTGTGCGAGCAGTGCCATGGGCTGATGAGGCTGAGCAACAGCTTTCCAGGCTAGCTCTTTCTGCCTGCCAGCTATCTGCAGACGTTCGCATTTTCAGAGCAGGGCTGCCGGAGGACCCCTGCACGGACCCCCAAAGCTACGTTTGAAGTTTGAGGGGGCAAGACAAGCAAGCAGCCCCAGTCTCTGTGCCTCTGTGCGAGCAGTGCCATGGGCAGATGAGGCTGAGCAACAGCTTTCCAGGCTAGCTCTTTCTGCCTGCCAGCTATCTGCAGACGTTCGCATTTTCAGAGCAGGGCTGCCGGAGGCCCCCTGCACGGACCCCCAAAGCTACGTTTGAAGTTTGAGGGGGCAAGACAAGCAAGCAGCCCCAGTCTCTGTGCCTCGGTGCGAGCAGTGCCATGGGCAGATGAGGCTGAGCAACAGCTTTCCAGGCTAGCTCTTTCTGCCTGCCAGCTATCTGCAGACGTTCGCGTTTTCAGAGCAGGGCTGCCGGAGGCCCCCTGCACGGACCCCCAAAGCTACGTTTGAATTTGAGGGGGCAAGACAAGCAAGCAGCCCCAGTCTCTGTGCCTCTGTGCGAGCAGTGCCATGGGCAGATGAGGCTGAGCAACAGCTTTCCAGGCTAGCTCTTTCTGCCTGCCAGCTATCTGCAGACGTTTGCATTTTCAGAGCAGGGCTGCCGGAGGCCCCCTGCACGGAACCCCAAAGCTACGTTTGAAGTTTGAGGGGGCAAGACAAGCAAGCAGCCCCAGTCTCTGTGCCTCTGTGCGAGCAGTGCCATGGGCAGATGAGGCTGAGCAACAGCTTTCCAGGCTAGCTCTTTCTGCCTGCCAGCTATCTGCAGACGTTCGCATTTTCAGAGCAGGGCTGCCGGAGGCCCCCTGCACAGACCCCCAAAGCTACGTTTGAAGTTTGAGGGGGCAAGACAAGCAAGCAGCCCCAGTCTCTGTGCCTCTGTGCGAGCAGTGCCATGGGCAGATGAGGCTGAGCAACAGCTTTCCAGGCTAGCTCTTTCTGCCTGCCAGCTATCTGCAGACGTTCGCATTTTCAGAGCAGGGCTGCCGGAGGCCCCCTGCACGGACCCCCAAAGCTACGTTTGAATTTGAGGGGGCAAGACAAGCAAGCAGCCCCAGTCTCTGTGCCTCTGTGCGAGCAGTGCCATGGGCAGATGAGGCTGAGCAACAGCTTTCCAGGCTAGCTCTTTCTGCCTGCCAGCTATCTGCAGACGTTCGCATTTTCAGAGCACGGATGCCGCAAGCCCCGTGCACGGACCACCAAAGCTACGTTTGAAGTTTGAGGGGGCAAGACAAGCAAGCAGCCCCAGTCTCTGTGCCTCTGTGCGAGCAGTGCCATGGGCAGATGAGGCTGAGCAACAGCTTTCCAGGCTAGCTCTTTCTGCCTGCCAGCTATCTGCAGACGTTCGCGTTTTCAGAGCAGGGTTGCCGGAGGCCCCCTGCACGGACCCCCAAAGCTACGTTTGAATTTGAGGGGGCAAGACAAGCAAGCAGCCCCAGTCTCTGTGCCTCTGTGCGAGCAGTGCCATGGGCAGATGAGGCTGAGCAACAGCTTTCCAGGCTAGCTCTTTCTGCCTGCCAGCTATCTGCAGACGTTCGCATTTTCAGAGCAGGGCTGCCAGAGGACCCCTGCACGGAACCCCAAAGCTACGTTTGAAGTTTGAGGGGGCAAGACAAGCAAGCAGCCCCAGTCTCTGTGCCTCTGTGCGAGCAGTGCCATGGGCAGATGAGGCTGAGCAACAGCTTTCCAGGCTAGCTCTTTCTGCCTGCCAGCTATCTGCAGACGTTCGCATTTTCAGAGCAGGGCTTCCGCAGGCGCCCAACACGGACCCCCAAAGCTACGTTTGAAGTTTGAGGGGGCAAGACAAGCAAGCAGCCCCAGTCTCTGTGCCTCTGTGCGAGCAGTGCCATGGGCAGATGAGGCTGAGCAACAGCTTTCCAGGCTAGCTCTTTCTGCCTGCCAGCTATCTGCAGACGTTCGCATTTTCAGAGCAGGGCTTCCGCAGGCGCCCAAAACGGACCCCCAAAGCTACGTTTGAAGTTTGAGGGGGCAAGACAAGCAAGCAGCCCCAGTCTCTGTGCCTCTGTGCGAGCAGTGCCATGGGCAGATGAGGCTGAGCAACAGCTTTCCAGGCTAGCTCTTTCTGCCTGCCAGCTATCTGCAGACGTTCGCATTTTCAGAGCAGGGCTGCCGCAGGCCCCCTGCACGGACCCCCAAAGCTACGTTTGAAGTTTGAGGGGGCAAGACAAGCAAGCAGCCCCAGTCTCTGTGCCTCGGTGCGAGCAGTGCCATGGGCAGATGAGGCTGAGCAACAGCTTTCCAGGCTAGCTCTTTCTGCCTGCCAGCTATCTGCAGACGTTCGCGTTTTCAGAGCAGGGCTGCCGGAGGCCCCCTGCACGGACCCCCAAAGCTACGTTTGAATTTGAGGGGGCAAGACAAGCAAGCAGCCCCAGTCTCTGTGCCTCTGTGCGAGCAGTGCCATGGGCAGATGAGGCTGAGCAACAGCTTTCCAGGCTAGCTCTTTCTGCCTGCCAGCTATCTGCAGACGTTTGCATTTTCAGAGCAGGGCTGCCGGAGGCCCCCTGCACGGAACCCCAAAGCTACGTTTGAAGTTTGAGGGGGCAAGACAAGCAAGCAGCCCCAGTCTCTGTGCCTCTGTGCGAGCAGTGCCATGGGCAGATGAGGCTGAGCAACAGCTTTCCAGGCTAGCTCTTTCTGCCTGCCAGCTATCTGCAGACGTTCGCATTTTCAGAGCAGGGCTGCCGGAGGCCCCCTGCACAGACCCCCAAAGCTACGTTTGAAGTTTGAGGAGGCAAGACAAGCAAGCAGCCCCAGTCTCTGTGCCTCTGTGCGAGCAGTGCCATGGGCAGATGAGGCTGAGCAACAGCTTTCCAGGCTAGCTCTTTCTGCCTGCCAGCTATCTGCAGACGTTCGCGTTTTCAGAGCAGGGTTGCCGGAGGCCCCCTGCACGGACCCCCAAAGCTACGTTTGAATTTGAGGGGGCAAGACAAGCAAGCAGCCCCAGTCTCTGTGCCTCTGTGCGAGCAGTGCCATGGGCAGATGAGGCTGAGCAACAGCTTTCCAGGCTAGCTCTTTCTGCCTGCCAGCTATCTGCAGACGTTCGCATTTTCAGAGCAGGGCTGCCGGAGGCCCCCTGCACGGACCCCCAAAGCTACGTTTGAAGTTTGAGGGGGCAAGACAAGCAAGCAGCCCCAGTCTCTGTGCCTCTGTGCGAGCAGTGCCATGGGCAGATGAGGCTGAGCAACAGCTTTCCAGGCTAGCTCTTTCTGCCTGCCAGCTATCTGCAGACGTTTGCATTTTCAGAGCAGGGCTGCCGGAGGCCCCCTGCACGGAACCCCAAAGCTACGTTTGAAGTTTGAGGGGGCAAGACAAGCAAGCAGCCCCAGTCTCTGTGCCTCTGTGCGAGCAGTGCCATGGGCAGATGAGGCTGAGCAACAGCTTTCCAGGCTAGCTCTTTCTGCCTGCCAGCTATCTGCAGACGTTCGCATTTTCAGAGCAGGGCTGCCGGAGGCCCCCTGCACAGACCCCCAAAGCTACGTTTGAAGTTTGAGGGGGCAAGACAAGCAAGCAGCCCCAGTCTCTGTGCCTCTGTGCGAGCAGTGCCATGGGCAGATGAGGCTGAGCAACAGCTTTCCAGGCTAGCTCTTTCTGCCTGCCAGCTATCTGCAGACGTTCGCATTTTCAGAGCAGGGCTGCCGGAGGCCCCCTGCACGGACCCCCAAAGCTACGTTTGAATTTGAGGGGGCAAGACAAGCAAGCAGCCCCAGTCTCTGTGCCTCTGTGCGAGCAGTGCCATGGGCAGATGAGGCTGAGCAACAGCTTTCCAGGCTAGCTCTTTCTGCCTGCCAGCTATCTGCAGACGTTCGCATTTTCAGAGCACGGCTGCCGCAAGCCCCGTGCACGGACCACCAAAGCTACGTTTGAAGTTTGAGGGGGCAAGACAAGCAAGCAGCCCCAGTCTCTGTGCCTCTGTGCGAGCAGTGCCATGGGCAGATGAGGCTGAGCAACAGCTTTCCAGGCTAGCTCTTTCTGCCTGCCAGCTATCTGCAGACGTTCGCGTTTTCAGAGCAGGGTTGCCGGAGGCCCCCTGCACGGACCCCCAAAGCTACGTTTGAATTTGAGGGGGCAAGACAAGCAAGCAGCCCCAGTCTCTGTGCCTCTGTGCGAGCAGTGCCATGGGCAGATGAGGCTGAGCAACAGCTTTCCAGGCTAGCTCTTTCTGCCTGCCAGCTATCTGCAGACGTTCGCATTTTCAGAGCAGGGCTGCCAGAGGACCCCTGCACGGAACCCCAAAGCTACGTTTGAAGTTTGAGGGGGCAAGACAAGCAAGCAGCCCCAGTCTCTGTGCCTCTGTGCGAGCAGTGCCATGGGCAGATGAGGCTGAGCAACAGCTTTCCAGGCTAGCTCTTTCTGCCTGCCAGCTATCTGCAGACGTTCGCATTTTCAGAGCAGGGCTTCCGCAGGCGCCCAACACGGACCCCCAAAGCTACGTTTGAAGTTTGAGGGGGCAAGACAAGCAAGCAGCCCCAGTCTCTGTGCCTCTGTGCGAGCAGTGCCATGGGCAGATGAGGCTGAGCAACAGCTTTCCAGGCTAGCTCTTTCTGCCTGCCAGCTATCTGCAGACGTTCGCATTTTCAGAGCAGGGCTTCCGCAGGCGCCCAAAACGGACCCCCAAAGCTACGTTTGAAGTTTGAGGGGGCAAGACAAGCAAGCAGCCCCAGTCTCTGTGCCTCTGTGCGAGCAGTGCCATGGGCAGATGAGGCTGAGCAACAGCTTTCCAGGCTAGCTCTTTCTGCCTGCCAGCTATCTGCAGACGTTTGCATTTTCAGAGCAGGGCTGCCGCAGGCCCCCTGCACGGACCCCCAAAGCTACGTTTGAAGTTTGAGGGGGCAAGACAAGCAAGCAGCCCCAGTCTCTGTGCCTCGGTGCGAGCAGTGCCATGGGCAGATGAGGCTGAGCAACAGCTTTCCAGGCTAGCTCTTTCTGCCTGCCAGCTATCTGCAGACGTTCGCATTTTCAGAGCAGGGCTGCCGGAGGCCCCCTGCACAGACCCCCAAAGCTACGTTTGAAGTTTGAGGGGGCAAGACAAGCAAGCAGCCCCAGTCTCTGTGCCTCTGTGCGAGCAGTGCCATGGGCAGATGAGGCTGAGCAACAGCTTTCCAGGCTAGCTCTTTCTGCCTGCCAGCTATCTGCAGACGTTCGCGTTTTCAGAGCAGGGTTGCCGGAGGCCCCCTGCACGGACCCCCAAAGCTACGTTTGAATTTGAGGGGGCAAGACAAGCAAGCAGCCCCAGTCTCTGTGCCTCTGTGCGAGCAGTGCCATGGGCAGATGAGGCTGAGCAACAGCTTTCCAGGCTAGCTCTTTCTGCCTGCCAGCTATCTGCAGACGTTCGCATTTTCAGAGCAGGGCTGCCGGAGGCCCCCTGCACGGACCCCCAAAGCTACGTTTGAAGTTTGAGGGGGCAAGACAAGCAAGCAGCCCCAGTCTCTGTGCCTCTGTGCGAGCAGTGCCATGGGCAGATGAGGCTGAGCAACAGCTTTCCAGGCTAGCTCTTTCTGCCTGCCAGCTATCTGCAGACGTTCGCATTTTCAGAGCAAGGCTGCCGGAGGACCCCTGCACGGAACCCCAAAGCTACGTTTGAAGTTTGAGGGGGCAAGACAAGCAAGCAGCCCCAGTCTCTGTGCCTCTGTGCGAGCAGTGCCATGGGCAGATGAGGCTGAGCAACAGCTTTCCAGGCTAGCTCTTTCTGCCTGCCAGCTATCTGCAGACGTTCGCATTTTCAGAGCAGGGCTTCCGCAGGCGCCCAACACGGACCCCCAAAGCTACGTTTGAAGTTTGAGGGGGCAAGACAAGCAAGCAGCCCCAGTCTCTGTGCCTCTGTGCGAGCAGTGCCATGGGCAGATGAGGCTGAGCAACAGCTTTCCAGGCTAGCTCTTTCTGCCTGCCAGCTATCTGCAGACGTTCGCATTTTCAGAGCAGGGCTGCCGGAGGCCCCCTGCACGGACCCCCAAAGCTACGTTTGAATTTGAGGTGGCAAGACAAGCAAGCAGCCCCAGTCTCTGTGCCTCTGTGCGAGCAGTGCCATGGGCAGATGAGGCTGAGCAACAGCTTTCCAGGCTAGCTCTTTCTGCCTGCCAGCTATCTGCAGACGTTCGCATTTTCAGAGCAGGGCTGCCGCAGGCCCCCTGCACGGACCCCCAAAGCTACGTTTGAAGTTTGAGGGGGCAAGACAAGCAAGCAGCCCCAGTCTCTGTGCCTCTGTGAGAGCAATGCCATGGGCAGATGAGGCTGAGCAACAGCTTTCCAGGCTAGCTCTTTCTGCCTGCCAGCTATCTGCAGACGTTCGCATTTTCAGAGCAGGGCTGCCGGAGGCCCCCTGCACGGACCCCCAAAGCTACGTTTGAAGTTTGAGGGGGCAAGACAAGCAAGCAGCCCCAGTCTCTGTGCCTCTGTGCGAGCAGTGCCATGGGCAGATGAGGCTGAGCAACAGCTTTCCAGGCTAGCTCTTTCTGCCTGCGAGCTATCTGCAGACGTTCGCGTTTTCAGAGCAGGGTTGCCGGAGGCCCCCTGCACGGACCCCCAAAGCTACGTTTGAATTTGAGGGGGCAAGACAAGCAAGCAGCCCCAGTCTCTGTGCCTCTGTGCGAGCAGTGCCATGGGCAGATGAGGCTGAGCAACAGCTTTCCAGGCTAGCTCTTTCTGCCTGCCAGCTATCTGCAGACGTTCGCATTTTCAGAGCAGGGCTGCCGGAGGCCCCCTGCACGGAACCCCAAAGCTACGTTTGAAGTTTGAGGGGGCAAGACAAGCAAGCAGCCCCAGTCTCTGTGCCTCTGTGCGAGCAGTGCCATGGGCAGATGAGGCTGAGCAACAGCTTTCCAGGCTAGCTCTTTCTGCCTGCCAGCTATCTGCAGACGTTCGCATTTTCAGAGCAGGGCTGCCGCAGGCCCCCTGCACGGACCCCCAAAGCTACGTTTGAAGTTTGAGGGGGCAAGACAAGCAAGCAGCCCCAGTCTCTGTGCCTCTGTGCGAGCAGTGCCATGGGCAGATGAGGCTGAGCAACAGCTTTCCAGGCTAGCTCTTTCTGCCTGCCAGCTATCTGCAGACGTTCGCATTTTCAGAGCAGGGCTTCCGCAGGCGCCCAACACGGACCCCCAAAGCTACGTTTGAAGTTTGAGGGGGCAAGACAAGCAAGCAGCCCCAGTCTCTGTGCCTCTGTGCGAGCAGTGCCATGGGCAGATGAGGCTGAGCAACAGCTTTCCAGGCTAGCTCTTTCTGCCTGCCAGCTATCTGCAGACGTTCGCATTTTCAGAGCAGGGCTGCCGGAGGCCCCCTGCACGGACCCCCAAATCTACGTTTGAATTTGAGGGGCCAAGACAAGCAAGCAGCCCCAGTCTCTGTGCCTCTGTGTGAGCAGTGCCATGGGCAGATGAGGCTGAGCAACAGCTTTCCAGGCTAGCTCTTTCTGCCTGCCAGCTATCTGCAGACATTCGCATTTTCAGAGCAGGGCTGCCGGAGGACCCCTGCACGGACCCCCAAAGCTACGTTTGAAGTTTGAGGGGGCAAGACAAGCAAGCAGCCCCAGTCTCTGTGCCTCTGTGCGAGCAGTGCCATGGGCAGATGAGGCTGAGCAACAGCTTTCCAGGCTAGCTCTTTCTGCCTGTGAGCTATCTGCAGACGTTCGCATTTTCAGAGCAGGGCTGCCGGAGGCCCCCTGCACGGACCCCCAAAGCTACGTTTGAAGTTTGAGGGGGCAAGACAAGCAAGCAGCCCCAGTCTCTGTGCCTCTGTGCGAGCAGTGCCATGGGCAGATGAGGCTGAGCAACAGCTTTCCAGGCTAGCTCTTTCTGCCTGCCAGCTATCTGCAGACGTTCGCATTTTCAGAGCAGGGCTGCCGGAGGCCCCCTGCACGGAACCCCAAAGCTACGTTTGAAGTTTGAGGGGGCAAGACAAGCAAGCAGCCCCAGTCTCTGTGCCTCTGTGCGAGCAGTGCCATGGGCAGATGAGGCTGAGCAACAGCTTTCCAGGCTAGCTCTTTCTGCCTGCGAGCTATCTGCAGACGTTCGCATTTTCAGAGCAGGGCTGCCGGAGGCCCCCTGCACGGACCCCCAAAGCTACGTTTGAAGTTTGAGGGGGCAAGACAAGCAAGCAGCCCCAGTCTCTGTGCCTCTGTGCGAGCAGTGCCATGGGCAGATGAGGCTGAGCAACAGCTTTCCAGGCTAGCTCTTTCTGCCTGCCAGCTATCTGCAGACGTTCGCGTTTTCAGAGCAGGGTTGCCGGAGGCCCCCTGCACGGACCCCCAAAGCTACGTTTGAATTTGAGGGGGCAAGACAAGCAAGCAGCCCCAGTCTCTGTGCCTCTGTGCGAGCAGTGCCATGGGCAGATGAGGCTGAGCAACAGCTTTCCAGGCTAGCTCTTTCTGCCTGCCAGCTATCTGCAGACGTTCGCATTTTGGGAGCACGGCTGCCGGAGGCCCCCTGCACGGTACCCCAAAGCTACGTTTGAAGTTTGAGGGGGCAAGACAAGCAAGCAGCCCCAGTCTCTGTGCCTCTGTGCGAGCAGTGCCATGGGCAGATGAGGCTGAGCAACAGCTTTCCAGGCTAGCTCTTTCTGCCTGCCAGCTATCTGCAGACGTTCGCATTTTCAGAGCAGGGCTGCCGGAGGCCCCCTGCACGGACCCCCAAAGCTACGTTTGGAGTTTGAGGGGGCAAGACAAGCAAGCATCCCCAGTCTCTGTGCCTCTGTGCGAGCAGGGCCATGGGCAGATGAGGCTGAGCAACAGCTTTCCAGGCTAGCTCTTTCTGCCTGCCAGCTATCTGCAGACGTTCGCGTTTTCAGAGCAGGGCTGCCGGAGGACCCCTGCACGGAACCCCAAAGCTACGTTTGAAGTTTGAGGGGGCAAGACAAGCAAGCAGCCCCAGTCTCTGTGCCTCTGTGCGAGCAGTGCCATGGGCAGATGAGGCTGAGCAACAGCTTTCCAGGCTAGCTCTTTCTGCCTGCCAGCTATCTGCAGACGTTCGCATTTTCAGAGCAGGGCTTCCGCAGGCGCCCAACACGGACCCCCAAAGCTACGTTTGAAGTTTGAGGGGGCAAGACAAGCAAGCAGCCCCAGTCTCTGTGCCTCTGTGCGAGCAGTGCCATGGGCAGATGAGGCTGAGCAACAGCTTTCCAGGCTAGCTCTTTCTGCCTGCCAGCTATCTGCAGACGTTCGCATTTTCAGAGCAGGGCTGCCGGAGGCCCCCTGCACGGACCCCCAAATCTACGTTTGAATTTGAGGGGCCAAGACAAGCAAGCAACCCCAGTCTCTGTGCCTCTGTGTGAGCAGTGCCATGGGCAGATGAGGCTGAGCAACAGCTTTCCAGGCTAGCTCTTTCTGCCTGCCAGCTATCTGCAGACATTCGCATTTTCAGAGCAGGGCTGCCGGAGGACCCCTGCACGGACCCCCAAAGCTACGTTTGAAGTTTGAGGGGGCAAGACAAGCAAGCAGCCCCAGTCTCTGTGCCTCTGTGCGAGCAGTGCCATGGGCAGATGAGGCTGAGCAACAGCTTTCCAGGCTAGCTCTTTCTGCCTGCCAGCTATCTGCAGACGTTCGCATTTTCAGAGCAGGGCTGCCGGAGGCCCCCTGCACGGACCCCCAAAGCTACGTTTGAAGTTTGAGGGGGCAAGACAAGCAAGCAGCCCCAGTCTCTGTGCCTCTGTGCGAGCAGTGCCATGGGCAGATGAGGCTGAGCAACAGCTTTCCAGGCTAGCTCTTTCTGCCTGCCAGCTATCTGCAGACGTTCGCATTTTCAGAGCAGGGCTGCCGGAGGCCCCCTGCACGGAACCCCAAAGCTACGTTTGAAGTTTGAGGGGGCAAGACAAGCAAGCAGCCCCAGTCTCTGTGCCTCTGTGCGAGCAGTGCCATGGGCAGATGAGGCTGAGCAACAGCTTTCCAGGCTAGCTCTTTCTGCCTGCGAGCTATCTGCAGACGTTCGCATTTTCAGAGCAGGGCTGCCGGAGGCCCCCTGCACGGACCCCCAAAGCTACGTTTGAAGTTTGAGGGGGCAAGACAAGCAAGCAGCCCCAGTCTCTGTGCCTCTGTGCGAGCAGTGCCATGGGCAGATGAGGCTGAGCAACAGCTTTCCAGGCTAGCTCTTTCTGCCTGCCAGCTATCTGCAGACGTTCGCGTTTTCAGAGCAGGGTTGCCGGAGGCCCCCTGCACGGACCCCCAAAGCTACGTTTGAATTTGAGGGGGCAAGACAAGCAAGCAGCCCCAGTCTCTGTGCCTCTGTGCGAGCAGTGCCATGGGCAGATGAGGCTGAGCAACAGCTTTCCAGGCTAGCTCTTTCTGCCTGCCAGCTATCTGCAGACGTTCGCATTTTGGGAGCACGGCTGCCGGAGGCCCCCTGCACGGTACCCCAAAGCTACGTTTGAAGTTTGAGGGGGCAAGACAAGCAAGCAGCCCCAGTCTCTGTGCCTCTGTGCGAGCAGTGCCATGGGCAGATGAGGCTGAGCAACAGCTTTCCAGGCTAGCTCTTTCTGCCTGCCAGCTATCTGCAGACGTTCGCATTTTCAGAGCAGGGCTGCCGGAGGACCCCTGCAAGGAACCCCAAAGCTACGTTTGAAGTTTGAGGGGGCAAGACAAGCAAGCAGCCCCAGTCTCTGTGCCTCTGTGCGAGCAGTGCCATGGGCAGATGAGGCTGAGCAACAGCTTTCCAGGCTAGCTCTTTCTGCCTGCCAGCTATCTGCAGACATTCGCATTTTCAGAGCAGGGCTGCCGCAGGCCCCCTGCACGGAACCCCAAAGCTACGTTTGAAGTTTGAGGGGGCAAGACAAGCAAGCAGCCCCAGTCTCTGTGCCTCTGTGCGAGCAGTGCCATGGGCAGATGAGGCTGAGCAACAGCTTTCCAGGCTAGCTCTTTCTGCCTGCCAGCTATCTGCAGACGTTCGCATTTTCAGAGCAGGGCTGCCGGAGGCCCCCTGCACGGACCCCCAAAGCTACGTTTGGAGTTTGAGGGGGCAAGACAAGCAAGCATCCCCAGTCTCTGTGCCTCTGTGCGAGCAGGGCCATGGGCAGATGAGGCTGAGCAACAGCTTTCCAGGCTAGCTCTTTCTGCCTGCCAGCTATCTGCAGACGTTCGCGTTTTCAGAGCAGGGCTGCCGGAGGACCCCTGCACGGACCCCCAAAGCTACGTTTGAAGTTTGAGGGGGCAAGACAAGCAAGCAGCCCCAGTCTCTGTGCCTCTGTGCGAGCAGTGCCATGGGCAGATGAGGCTGAGCAACAGCTTTCCAGGCTAGCTCTTTCTGCCTGCCACCTATCTGCAGACGTTCGCATTTTCAGAGCAGGGCTGCCGGAGGCCCCCTGCACGGACCCCCAAAGCTACGTTTGAAGTTTGAGGGGGCAAGACAAGCAAGCAGCCCCAGTCTCTGTGCCTCTGTGCGAGCAGTGCCATGGGCAGATGAGGCTGAGCAACAGCTTTCCAGGCTAGCTCTTTCTGCCTGCCAGCTATCTGCAGACGTTCGCATTTTCAGAGCAGGGCTGCCGGAGGCCCCCTGCACGGACCCCCAAAGCTACGTTTGGAGTTTGAGGGGGCAAGACAAGCAAGCAGCCCCAGTCTCTGTGCCTCTGTGCGAGCAGTGCCATGGGCAGATGAGGCTGAGCAACAGCTTTCCAGGCTAGCTCTTTCTGCCTGCCAGCTATCTGCAGACATTCGCACTTTCAGAGCAGGGCTGCCGGAGGCCCCCTGCACGGACCCCCAAAGCTACGTTTGAAGTTTGAGGGGGCAAGACAAGCAAGCAGCCCCAGTCTCTGTGCCTCAGTGCGAGCAGTGCCATGGGCAGATGAGGCTGAGCAACAGCTTTCCAGGCTAGCTCTTTCTGCCTGCCAGCTATCTGCAGACGTTCGCGTTTTCAGAGCAGGGCTGCCGGAGGCCCCCTGCACGGACCCCCAAAGCTACGTTTGAATTTGAGGGGTCAAGACAAGCAAGCAGCCCCAGTCTCTGTGCCTCTGTGTGAGCAGTGCCATGGGCAGATGAGGCTGAGCAACAGCTTTCCAGGCTAGCTCTTTCTGCCTGCCAGCTATCTGCAGACATTCGCATTTTCAGAGCAGGGCTGCCGGAGGACCCCTGCACGGACCCCCAAAGCTACGTTTGAAGTTTGAGGGGGCAAGACAAGCAAGCAGCCCCAGTCTCTGTGCCTCTGTGCGAGCAGTGCCATGGGCAGATGAGGCTGAGCAACAGCTTTCCAGGCTAGCTCTTTCTGCCTGCCACCTATCTGCAGACGTTCGCATTTTCAGAGCAGGGCTGCCGGAGGCCCCCTGCACGGACCCCCAAAGCTACGTTTGAAGTTTGAGGGGGCAAGACAAGCAAGCAGCCCCAGTCTCTGTGCCTCTGTGCGAGCAGTGCCATGGGCAGATGAGGCTGAGCAACAGCTTTCCAGGCTAGCTCTTTCTGCCTGCCAGCTATCTGCAGACGTTCGCATTTTCAGAGCAGGGCTGCCGGAGGCCCCCTGCACGGAACCCCAAAGATACGTTTGAAGTTTGAGGGGGCAAGACAAGCAAGCAGCCCCAGTCTCTGTGCCTCTGTGCGAGCAGTGCCATGGGCAGATGAGGCTGAGCAACAGCTTTCCAGGCTAGCTCTTTCTGCCTGCGAGCTATCTGCAGACGTTCGCATTTTCAGAGCAGGGCTGCCGGAGGCCCCCTGCACGGACCCCCAAAGCTACGTTTGAAGTTTGAGGGGGCAAGACAAGCAAGCAGCCCCAGTCTCTGTGCCTCTGTGCGAGCAGTGCCATGGGCAGATGAGGCTGAGCAACATCTTTCCAGGCTAGCTCTTTCTGCCTGCCAGCTATCTGCAGACGTTCGCGTTTTCAGAGCAGGGTTGCCAGAGGCCCCCTGCACGGACCCCCAAAGCTACGTTTGAATTTGAGGGGGCAAGACAAGCAAGCAGCCCCAGTCTCTGTGCCTCTGTGCGAGCAGTGCCATGGGCAGATGAGGCTGAGCAACAGCTTTCCAGGCTAGCTCTTTCTGCCTGCGAGCTATCTGCAGACGTTCGCATTTTCAGAGCAGGGCTGCCGGAGGCCCCCTGCACGGACCCCCAAAGCTACGTTTGAATTTGAGGGGGCAAGACAAGCAAGCAGCCCCAGTCTCTGTGCCTCTGTGCGAGCAGTGCCATGGCCAGATGAGGCTGAGCAACAGCTTTCCAGGCTAGCTCTTTCTGCCTGCCAGCTATCTGCAGACGTTCGCATTTTGGGAGCACGGCTGCCGGAGGCCCCCTGCACGGTACCCCAAAGCTACGTTTGAAGTTTGAGGGGGCAAGACAAGCAAGCAGCCCCAGTCTCTGTGCCTCTGTGCGAGCAGTGCCATGGGCAGATGAGGCTGAGCAACAGCTTTCCAGGCTAGCTCTTTCTGCCTGCCAGCTATCTGCAGACGTTCGCATTTTCAGAGCAGGGCTGCCGGAGGCCCCCTGCACGGACCCCCAAAGCTACGTTTGAAGTTTGAGGGGGCAAGACAAGCAAGCATCCCCAGTCTCTGTGCCTCTGTGCGAGCAGTGCCATGGGCAGATGAGGCTGAGCAATAGCTTTCCAGGCTAGCTCTTTCTGCCTGCCAGCTATCTGCAGACGTTCGCATTTTCAGAGCAGGGCTGCCGCAGGCCCCCTGCACGGACCCCCAAAGCTACGTTTGAAGTTTGAGGGGGCAAGACAAGCAAGCAGCCCCAGTCTCTGTGCCTCTGTGCGAGCAGTGCCATGGGCAGATGAGGCTGAGCAACAGCTTTCCAGGCTAGCTCTTTCTGCCTGCCAGCTATCTGCAGACGTTCGCATTTTCCGAGCAGGGCTGCCGGAGGCCCCCTGCACGGACCCCCAAAGCTACGTTTGAAGTTTGAGGGGGCAAGACAAGCAAGCAGCCCCAGTCTCTGTGCCTCTGTGCGAGCAGTGCCATGGGCAGATGAGGCTGAGCAACAGCTTTCCAGGCTAGCTCTTTCTGCCTGCCAGCTATCTGCAGACGTTCGCATTTTCAGAGCAGGGCTGCCGGAGGCCCCCTGCACGGACCCCCAAAGATACGTTTGAAGTTTGAGGGGGCAAGACAAGCAAGCAGCCCCAGTCTCTGTGCCTCTGTGCGAGCAGTGCCATGGGCAGATGAGGCTGAGCAACAGCTTTCCAGGCTAGCTCTTTCTGCCTGCGAGCTATCTGCAGACGTTCGCATTTTCAGAGCAGGGCTGCCAGAGGCCCCCTGCACGGACCCCCAAAGCTACGTTTGAAGTTTGAGGGGGCAAGACAAGCAAGCAGCCCCAGTCTCTGTGCCTCTGTGCTAGCAGTGCCATGGGCAGATGAGGCTGAGCAACAGCTTTCCAGGCTAGCTCTTTCTGCCTGCCAGCTATCTGCAGACGTTCGCATTTTCAGAGCAGGGCTGCCGGAGGCCCCCTGCACGGACCCCCAAAGCTACGTTTGAAGTTTGAGGGGGCAAGACAAGCAAGCAGCCCCAGTCTCTGTGCCTCGGTGCGAGCAGTGCCATGGGCAGATGAGGCTGAGCAACAGCTTTCCAGGCTAGCTCTTTCTGCCTGCCAACTATCTGCAGACGTTCGCATTTTCAGAGCAGGGCTGCCGCAGGCCCCCTGCACGGACCCCCAAAGCTACGTTTGAAGTTTGAGGGGGCAAGACAAGCAAGCAGCCCCAGTCTCTGTGCCTCGGTGCGAGCAGTGCCATGGGCAGATGAGGCTGAGCATCATCTTTCCAGGCTAGCTCTTTCTGCCTGCCAGCTATCTGCAGACGTTCGCGTTTTCAGAGCAGGGCTGCCGGAGGCCCCCTGCACGGACCCCCAAAGCTACGTTTGAATTTGAGGGGGCAAGACAAGCAAGCAGCCCCAGTCTCTGTGCCTCTGTGCGAGCAGTGCCATGGGCAGATGAGGCTGAGCAACAGCTTTCCAGGCTAGCTCTTTCTGCCTGCCAGCTATCTGCAGACGTTCGCAGTTTTGGGAGCAGGGCTGCTGGAGGCCCCCTGCACGGACCCCCAAAGCTACGTTTGAAGTTTGAGGGGGCAAGACAAGCAAGCAGCCCCAGTCTCTGTGCCTCTGTGCGAGCAGTGCCATGGGCAGATGAGGCTGAGCAACAGCTTTCCAGGCTAGCTCTTTCTGCCTGCCAGCTATCTGCAGACGTTCGCATTTTCAGAGCAGGGCTGCTGGAGGCCCCCTGCACGGACCCCCAAAGCTACGTTTGAAGTTTGAGGGGGCAAGACAAGCAAGCAGCCCCAGTCTCTGTGCCTCTGTGCGAGCAGTGCCATGGGCAGATGAGGCTGAGCAACAGCTTTCCAGGCTAGCTCTTTCTGCCTGCCAGCTATCTGCAGACGTTCGCATTTTCAGAGCAGGGCTGCCGGAGGCCCCCTGCACGGACCCCCAAAGTTACGTTTGAAGTTTGAGGGGGCAAGACAAGCAAGCAGCCCCAGTCTCTGTGCCTCTGTGTGAGCAGTGCCATGGGCAGATGAGGCTGAGCAACAGCTTTCCAGGCTAGCTCTTTCTGCCTGCCAGCTATCTGCAGACGTTCGCATTTTCAGAGCAGGGCTGCCGGAGGCCCCCTGCACGGACCCCCAAAGATACGTTTGAAGTTTGAGGGGGCAAGACAAGCAAGCAGCCCCAGTCTCTGTGCCTCGGTGCGAGCAGTGCCATGGGCAGATGAGGCTGAGCATCATCTTTCCAGGCTAGCTCTTTGTGGCTGCCAGCTATCTGCAGACGTTCGCATTTTCAGAGCAGGGCTGCTGGAGGACCCCTGCACGGACCCCCAAAGCTACGTTTGAAGTTTGAGGGGGCAAGACAAGCAAGCAGCCCCAGTCTCTGTGCCTCTGTGCGAGCAGTGCCATGGGCAGATGAGGCTGAGCAACAGCTTTCCAGGCTAGCTCTTTCTGCCTGCCACCTATCTGCAGACATTCGCATTTTCAGAGCAGGGCTGCCGCAGGCCCCCTGCACGGACCCCCAAAGATACGTTTGAAGTTTGAGGGGGCAAGACAAGCAAGCAGCCCCAGTCTCTGTGCCTCTGTGCTAGCAGTGCCATGGGCAGATGAGGCTGAGCAACAGCTTTCCAGGCTAGCTCTTTCTGCCTGCCAGCTATCTGCAGACGTTCGCATTTTCAGAGCAGGGCTGCCGCAGGCCCCCTGCACGGAACCCCAAAGCTACGTTTGAAGTTTGAGGGGGCAAGACAAGCAAGCAGCCCCAGTCTCTGTGCCTTGGTGCGAGCAGTGCCATGGGCAGATGAGGCTGAGCATCATCTTTCCAGGCTAGCTCTTTGTGGCTGCCAGCTATCTGCAGACGTTCGCGTTTTCAGAGCAGGGCTGCCGGAGGCCCCCTGCACGGACCCCCAAAGCTACGTTTGAATTTGAGGGGGCAAGACAAGCAAGCAGCCCCAGTCTCTGTGCCTCTGTGCGAGCAGTGCCATGGGCAGATGAGGCTGAGCAACAGCTTTCCAGGCTAGCTCTTTCTGCCTGCCAGCTATCTGCAGACGTTCGCAGTTTTGGGAGCAGGGCTGCTGGAGGCCCCCTGCACGGACCCCCAAAGCTACGTTTGAAGTTTGAGGGGGCAAGACAAGCAAGCAGCCCCAGTCTCTGTGCCTCTGTGCGAGCAGTGCCATGGGCAGATGAGGCTGAGCAACAGCTTTCCAGGCTAGCTCTTTCTGCCTGCCAGCTATCTGCAGACGTTCGCATTTTCAGAGCAGGGCTGCCGGAGGCCCCCTGCACGGACCCCCAAAGTTACGTTTGAAGTTTGAGGGGGCAAGACAAGCAAGCAGCCCCAGTCTCTGTGCCTCTGTGTGAGCAGTGCCATGGGCAGATGAGGCTGAGCAACAGCTTTCCAGGCTAGCTGTTTCTGCCTGCCAGCTATCTGCAGACGTTCGCATTTTCAGAGCAGGGCTGCCGGAGGCCCCCTGCACGGACCCCCAAAGATACGTTTGAAGTTTGAGGGGGCAAGACAAGCAAGCAGCCCCAGTTTCTTGCCTCTGTGCGAGCAGTGCCATGGGCAGATGAGGCTGAGCAACAGCTTTCCTGGCTAGCTCTTTCTGCCTGCCAGCTATCTGCAGACGTTCGCATTTTCAGAGCAGGGCTGCCGCAGGCCCCCTGCACGGACCCCCAAAGCTACGTTTGAAGTTTGAGGGGGCAAGACAAGCAAGCAGCCCCAGTCTCTGTGCCTCTGTGCTAGCAGTGCCATGGGCAGATGAGGCTGAGCAACAGCTTTCCAGGCTAGCTCTTTCTGCCTGCCAGCTATCTGCAGACGTTCGCATTTCCAGAGCAGGGCTGCCGGAGGCCCCCTGCACGGACCCCCAAAGCTACGTTTGAAGTTTGAGGGGGCAAGACAAGCAAGCAGCCCCAGTCTCTGTGCCTCTGTGCGAGCAGTGCCATGGGCAGATGAGGCTGAGCAACAGCTTTCCAGGCTAGCTCTTTCTGCCTGCCACCTATCTGCAGACGTTCGCATTTTCAGAGCAGGGCTGCCGCAGGCCCCCTGCACGGACCCCCAAAGCTACGTTTGAAGTTTGAGGGGGCAAGACAAGCAAGCAGCCCCAGTCTCTGTGCCTCTGTGCGAGCAGTGCCATGGGCAGATGAGGCTGAGCAACAGCTTTCCAGGCTAGCTCTTTCTGCCTGCCAGCTATCTGCAGACGTTCGCATTTTCCGAGCAGGGCTGCCGGAGGCCCCCTGCACGGACCCCCAAAGCTACGTTTGAAGTTTGAGGGGGCAAGACAAGCAAGCAGCCCCAGTCTCTGTGCCTCTGTGCGAGCAGTGCCATGGGCAGATGAGGCTGAGCAACAGCTTTCCAGGCTAGCTCTTTCTGCCTGCCAGCTATCTGCAGACGTTCGCATTTTCAGAGCAGGGCTGCCGGAGGCCCCCTGCACGGACCCCCAAAGATACGTTTGAAGTTTGAGGGGGCAAGACAAGCAAGCAGCCCCAGTCTCTGTGCCTCTGTGCGAGCAGTGCCATGGGCAGATGAGGCTGAGCAACAGCTTTCCAGGCTAGCTCTTTCTGCCTGCGAGCTATCTGCAGACGTTCGCATTTTCAGAGCAGGGCTGCCAGAGGCCCCCTGCACGGACCCCCAAAGCTACGTTTGAAGTTTGAGGGGGCAAGACAAGCAAGCAGCCCCAGTCTCTGTGCCTCTGTGCGAGCAGTGCCATGGGCAGATGAGGCTGAGCAACAGCTTTCCAGGCTAGCTCTTTCTGCCTGCCAGCTATCTGCAGACGTTCGCATTTTCAGAGCAGGGCTGCCGGAGGCCCCCTGCACGGACCCCCAAAGCTACGTTTGAAGTTTGAGGGGGCAAGACAAGCAAGCAGCCCCAGTCTCTGTGCCTCGGTGCGAGCAGTGCCATGGGCAGATGAGGCTGAGCAACAGCTTTCCAGGCTAGCTCTTTCTGCCTGCCAACTATCTGCAGACGTTCGCATTTTCAGAGCAGGGCTGCCGCAGGCCCCCTGCACGGACCCCCAAAGCTACGTTTGAAGTTTGAGGGGGCAAGACAAGCAAGCAGCCCCAGTCTCTGTGCCTCGGTGCGAGCAGTGCCATGGGCAGATGAGGCTGAGCATCATCTTTCCAGGCTAGCTCTTTCTGCCTGCCAGCTATCTGCAGACGTTCGCGTTTTCAGAGCAGGGCTGCCGGAGGCCCCCTGCACGGACCCCCAAAGCTACGTTTGAATTTGAGGGGGCAAGACAAGCAAGCAGCCCCAGTCTCTGTGCCTCTGTGCGAGCAGTGCCATGGGCAGATGAGGCTGAGCAACAGCTTTCCAGGCTAGCTCTTTCTGCCTGCCAGCTATCTGCAGACGTTCGCAGTTTTGGGAGCAGGGCTGCTGGAGGCCCCCTGCACGGACCCCCAAAGCTACGTTTGAAGTTTGAGGGGGCAAGACAAGCAAGCAGCCCCAGTCTCTGTGCCTCTGTGCGAGCAGTGCCATGGGCAGATGAGGCTGAGCAACAGCTTTCCAGGCTAGCTCTTTCTGCCTGCCAGCTATCTGCAGACGTTCGCATTTTCAGAGCAGGGCTGCTGGAGGCCCCCTGCACGGACCCCCAAAGCTACGTTTGAAGTTTGAGGGGGCAAGACAAGCAAGCAGCCCCAGTCTCTGTGCCTCTGTGCGAGCAGTGCCATGGGCAGATGAGGCTGAGCAACAGCTTTCCAGGCTAGCTCTTTCTGCCTGCCAGCTATCTGCAGACGTTCGCATTTTCAGAGCAGGGCTGCCGGAGGCCCCCTGCACGGACCCCCAAAGTTACGTTTGAAGTTTGAGGGGGCAAGACAAGCAAGCAGCCCCAGTCTCTGTGCCTCTGTGTGAGCAGTGCCATGGGCAGATGAGGCTGAGCAACAGCTTTCCAGGCTAGCTCTTTCTGCCTGCCAGCTATCTGCAGACGTTCGCATTTTCAGAGCAGGGCTGCCGGAGGCCCCCTGCACGGACCCCCAAAGATACGTTTGAAGTTTGAGGGGGCAAGACAAGCAAGCAGCCCCAGTCTCTGTGCCTCGGTGCGAGCAGTGCCATGGGCAGATGAGGCTGAGCATCATCTTTCCAGGCTAGCTCTTTGTGGCTGCCAGCTATCTGCAGACGTTCGCATTTTCAGAGCAGGGCTGCTGGAGGACCCCTGCACGGACCCCCAAAGCTACGTTTGAAGTTTGAGGGGGCAAGACAAGCAAGCAGCCCCAGTCTCTGTGCCTCTGTGCGAGCAGTGCCATGGGCAGATGAGGCTGAGCAACAGCTTTCCAGGCTAGCTCTTTCTGCCTGCCACCTATCTGCAGACATTCGCATTTTCAGAGCAGGGCTGCCGCAGGCCCCCTGCACGGACCCCCAAAGCTACGTTTGAAGTTTGAGGGGGCAAGACAAGCAAGCAGCCCCAGTCTCTGTGCCTCTGTGCTAGCAGTGCCATGGGCAGATGAGGCTGAGCAACAGCTTTCCAGGCTAGCTCTTTCTGCCTGCCAGCTATCTGCAGACGTTCGCATTTTCAGAGCAGGGCTGCCGCAGGCCCCCTGCACGGAACCCCAAAGCTACGTTTGAAGTTTGAGGGGGCAAGACAAGCAAGCAGCCCCAGTCTCTGTGCCTTGGTGCGAGCAGTGCCATGGGCAGATGAGGCTGAGCATCATCTTTCCAGGCTAGCTCTTTGTGGCTGCCAGCTATCTGCAGACGTTCGCGTTTTCAGAGCAGGGCTGCCGGAGGCCCCCTGCACGGACCCCCAAAGCTACGTTTGAATTTGAGGGGGCAAGACAAGCAAGCAGCCCCAGTCTCTGTGCCTCTGTGCGAGCAGTGCCATGGGCAGATGAGGCTGAGCAACAGCTTTCCAGGCTAGCTCTTTCTGCCTGCCAGCTATCTGCAGACGTTCGCAGTTTTGGGAGCAGGGCTGCTGGAGGCCCCCTGCACGGACCCCCAAAGCTACGTTTGAAGTTTGAGGGGGCAAGACAAGCAAGCAGCCCCAGTCTCTGTGCCTCTGTGCGAGCAGTGCCATGGGCAGATGAGGCTGAGCAACAGCTTTCCAGGCTAGCTCTTTCTGCCTGCCAGCTATCTGCAGACGTTCGCATTTTCAGAGCAGGGCTGCCGGAGGCCCCCTGCACGGACCCCCAAAGTTACGTTTGAAGTTTGAGGGGGCAAGACAAGCAAGCAGCCCCAGTCTCTGTGCCTCTGTGTGAGCAGTGCCATGGGCAGATGAGGCTGAGCAACAGCTTTCCAGGCTAGCTGTTTCTGCCTGCCAGCTATCTGCAGACGTTCGCATTTTCAGAGCAGGGCTGCCGGAGGCCCCCTGCACGGACCCCCAAAGATACGTTTGAAGTTTGAGGGGGCAAGACAAGCAAGCAGCCCCAGTTTCTTGCCTCTGTGCGAGCAGTGCCATGGGCAGATGAGGCTGAGCAACAGCTTTCCTGGCTAGCTCTTTCTGCCTGCCAGCTATCTGCAGACGTTCGCATTTTCAGAGCAGGGCTGCCGCAGGCCCCCTGCACGGACCCCCAAAGCTACGTTTGAAGTTTGAGGGGGCAAGACAAGCAAGCAGCCCCAGTCTCTGTGCCTCTGTGCTAGCAGTGCCATGGGCAGATGAGGCTGAGCAACAGCTTTCCAGGCTAGCTCTTTCTGCCTGCCAGCTATCTGCAGACGTTCGCATTTCCAGAGCAGGGCTGCCGGAGGCCCCCTGCACGGACCCCCAAAGCTACGTTTGAAGTTTGAGGGGGCAAGACAAGCAAGCAGCCCCAGTCTCTGTGCCTCTGTGCGAGCAGTGCCATGGGCAGATGAGGCTGAGCAACAGCTTTCCAGGCTAGCTCTTTCTGCCTGCCACCTATCTGCAGACGTTCGCATTTTCAGAGCAGGGCTGCCGCAGGCCCCCTGCACGGACCCCCAAAGCTACGTTTGAAGTTTGAGGGGGCAAGACAAGCAAGCAGCCCCAGTCTCTGTGCCTCTGTGCGAGCAGTGCCATGGGCAGATGAGGCTGAGCAACAGCTTTCCAGGCTAGCTCTTTCTGCCTGCCAGCTATCTGCAGACGTTCGCATTTTCCGAGCAGGGCTGCCGGAGGCCCCCTGCACGGACCCCCAAAGCTACGTTTGAAGTTTGAGGGGGCAAGACAAGCAAGCAGCCCCAGTCTCTGTGCCTCTGTGCGAGCAGTGCCATGGGCAGATGAGGCTGAGCAACAGCTTTCCAGGCTAGCTCTTTCTGCCTGCCAGCTATCTGCAGACGTTCGCATTTTCAGAGCAGGGCTGCCGGAGGCCCCCTGCACGGACCCCCAAAGATACGTTTGAAGTTTGAGGGGGCAAGACAAGCAAGCAGCCCCAGTCTCTGTGCCTCTGTGCGAGCAGTGCCATGGGCAGATGAGGCTGAGCAACAGCTTTCCAGGCTAGCTCTTTCTGCCTGCGAGCTATCTGCAGACGTTCGCATTTTCAGAGCAGGGCTGCCAGAGGCCCCCTGCACGGACCCCCAAAGCTACGTTTGAAGTTTGAGGGGGCAAGACAAGCAAGCAGCCCCAGTCTCTGTGCCTCTGTGCTAGCAGTGCCATGGGCAGATGAGGCTGAGCAACAGCTTTCCAGGCTAGCTCTTTCTGCCTGCCAGCTATCTGCAGACGTTCGCATTTTCAGAGCAGGGCTGCCGGAGGCCCCCTGCACGGACCCCCAAAGCTACGTTTGAAGTTTGAGGGGGCAAGACAAGCAAGCAGCCCCAGTCTCTGTGCCTCGGTGCGAGCAGTGCCATGGGCAGATGAGGCTGAGCAACAGCTTTCCAGGCTAGCTCTTTCTGCCTGCCAACTATCTGCAGACGTTCGCATTTTCAGAGCAGGGCTGCCGCAGGCCCCCTGCACGGACCCCCAAAGCTACGTTTGAAGTTTGAGGGGGCAAGACAAGCAAGCAGCCCCAGTCTCTGTGCCTCTGTGCGAGCAGTGCCATGGGCAGATGAGGCTGAGCAACAGCTTTCCAGGCTAGCTCTTTCTGCCTGCCAGCTATCTGCAGACGTTCGCATTTTCCGAGCAGGGCTGCCGGAGGCCCCCTGCACGGACCCCCAAAGCTACGTTTGAAGTTTGAGGGGGCAAGACAAGCAAGCAGCCCCAGTCTCTGTGCCTCTGTGCGAGCAGTGCCATGGGCAGATGAGGCTGAGCAACAGCTTTCCAGGCTAGCTCTTTCTGCCTGCCAGCTATCTGCAGACGTTCGCATTTTCAGAGCAGGGCTGCCGGAGGCCCCCTGCACGGACCCCCAAAGCTACGTTTGAAGTTTGAGGGGGCAAGACAAGCAAGCAGCCCCAGTCTCTGTGCCTCTGTGCGAGCAGTGCCATGGGCAGATGAGGCTGAGCAACAGCTTTCCAGGCTAGCTCTTTCTGCCTGCCAGCTATCTGCAGACGTTCGCATTTTCAGAGCAGGGCTGCCGGAGGCCCCCTGCACGGACCCCCAAAGATACGTTTGAAGTTTGAGGGGGCAAGACAAGCAAGCAGCCCCAGTCTCTGTGCCTCTGTGCGAGCAGTGCCATGGGCAGATGAGGCTGAGCAACAGCTTTCCAGGCTAGCTCTTTCTGCCTGCGAGCTATCTGCAGACGTTCGCATTTTCAGAGCAGGGCTGCCAGAGGCCCCCTGCACGGACCCCCAAAGCTACGTTTGAAGTTTGAGGGGGCAAGACAAGCAAGCAGCCCCAGTCTCTGTGCCTCTGTGCTAGCAGTGCCATGGGCAGATGAGGCTGAGCAACAGCTTTCCAGGCTAGCTCTTTCTGCCTGCCAGCTATCTGCAGACGTTCGCATTTTCAGAGCAGGGCTGCCGCAGGCCCCCTGCACGGACCCCCAAAGCTACGTTTGAAGTTTGAGGGGGCAAGACAAGCAAGCAGCCCCAGTCTCTGTGCCTCGGTGCGAGCAGTGCCATGGGCAGATGAGGCTGAGCAACAGCTTTCCAGGCTAGCTCTTTCTGCCTGCCAACTATCTGCAGACGTTCGCATTTTCAGAGCAGGGCTGCCGCAGGCCCCCTGCACGGACCCCCAAAGCTACGTTTGAAGTTTGAGGGGGCAAGACAAGCAAGCAGCCCCAGTCTCTGTGCCTCGGTGCGAGCAGTGCCATGGGCAGATGAGGCTGAGCATCATCTTTCCAGGCTAGCTCTTTCTGCCTGCCAGCTATCTGCAGACGTTCGCGTTTTCAGAGCAGGGCTGCCGGAGGCCCCCTGCACGGACCCCCAAAGCTACGTTTGAATTTGAGGGGGCAAGACAAGCAAGCAGCCCCAGTCTCTGTGCCTCTGTGCGAGCAGTGCCATGGGCAGATGAGGCTGAGCAACAGCTTTCCAGGCTAGCTCTTTCTGCCTGCCAGCTATCTGCAGACGTTCGCAGTTTTGGGAGCAGGGCTGCTGGAGGCCCCCTGCACGGACCCCCAAAGCTACGTTTGAAGTTTGAGGGGGCAAGACAAGCAAGCAGCCCCAGTCTCTGTGCCTCTGTGCGAGCAGTGCCATGGGCAGATGAGGCTGAGCAACAGCTTTCCAGGCTAGCTCTTTCTGCCTGCCAGCTATCTGCAGACGTTCGCGTTTTCAGAGCAGGGCTGCCGGAGGACCCCTGCACGGACCCCAAAAGCTACGTTTGAATTTGAGGGGGCAAGACAAGCAAGCAGCCCCAGTCTCTGTGCCTCTGTGCGAGCAGTGCCATGGGCAGATGAGGCTGAGCAACAGCTTTCCAGGCTAGCTCTTTCTGCCTGCCAGCTATCTGCAGACGTTCGCATTTTCAGAGCAGGGCTGCCGGAGGCCCCCTGCACGGAACCCCAAAGCTATGTTTGAAGTTTGAGGGGGCAAGACAAGCAAGCAGCCCCAGTCTCTGTGCCTCTGTGCGAGCAGTGCCATGGGCAGATGAGGCTGAGCAACAGCTTTCCAGGCTAGCTCTTTCTGCCTGCCAGCTATCTGCAGACGTTCGCGTTTTCAGAGCAGGGCTGCCGGAGGCCCCCTGCACGGACCCCCAAAGCTACGTTTGAAGTTTGAGGGGGCAAGACAAGCAAGCAGCCCCAGTCTCTGTGCCTCTGTGCGAGCAGTGCCATGGGCAGATGAGGCTGAGCAACAGCTTTCCAGGCTAGCTCTTTCTGCCTGCCAGCTATCTGCAGACGTTCGCATTTTCAGAGCAGGGCTGCCGGAGGTCCCCTGCACGGACCCCCAAAGCTACGTTTGAAGTTTGAGGGGGCAAGACAAGCAAGCATCCCCAGTCTCTGTGCCTCTGTGTGAGCAGTGCCATGGGCAGATGAGGCTGAGCAACAGCTTTCCAGGATAAATATTTCTGCCTGCCAGCTATCTGCAGACGTTCGCATTTTCAGAGCAGGGCTGCCGGAGGCCCCCTGCACGGACCCCCAAAGCTACGTTTGACGTTTGAGGGGGCAAGACAAGCAAGCAGCCCCAGTCTCTGTGCCTCTGTGCGAGCAGTGCCATGGGCAGATGAGGCTGAGCAACAGCTGTCCAGGCTAGCTCTTTCTGCCTGCCAGCTATCTGCAGACGTTCGCATTTTCAGAGCAGGGCTGCCGGAGGCCCCCTGCACGGACCCCCAAAGCTACGTTTGAAGTTTGAGGGGGCAAGACAAGCAAGCAGCCCCAGTCTCTGTGCCTCTGTGCGAGCAGTGCCATGGGCAGATGAGGCTGAGCAACTGCTTTCCAGGCTAGATCTTTCTGCCTGCCAGCTATCTGCAGACGTTCGCATTTTCAGAGCAGGGCTGCCGGAGGACCCCTGCACGGACCCCCAAAGCTACGTTTGACGTTTGAGGGGGCAAGACAAGCAAGCAGCCCCAGTGTCTGTGCCTCTGTGCGAGCAGTGCCATGGGCAGATGAGGCTGAGCAACAGCTTTCCAGGCTAGCTCTTTCTGCCTGCCAGCTTTCTGCAGACGTTCGCGTTTTCAGAGCAGGGCTGCCGGAGGCCCCCTGCACGGACCCCCAAAGCTACGTTTGAATTTGAGGGGGCAAGACAAGCAAGCAGCCCCAGTCTCTGTGCCTCTGTGCGAGCAGTGCCATGGGCAGATGAGGCTGAGCAACAGCTTTCCAGGCTAGCTCTTTCTGCCTGCCAGCTATCTGCAGACGTTCGCATTTTCAGAGCAGGGCTGCCGGAGGACCCCTGCACGGACCCCCAAAGCTACGTTTGAAGTTTGAGGGGGCAAGACAAGCAAGCAGCCCCAGTCTCTGTGCCTCTGTGCGAGCAGTGCCATGGGCAGATGAGGCTGAGGAACAGCTTTCCAGGCTAGCTCTTTCTGCCTGCCAGCTATCTGCAGACGTTCGCATTTTCAGAGCAGGGCTGCCGGAGGCCCCCTGCACGGACCCCCAAAGCTACGTTTGAATTTGAGGGGGCAAGACAAGCAAGCAGCCCCAGTCTCTGTGCCTCTGTGCGAGCAGTGCCATGGGCAGATGAGGCTGAGCAACAGCTTTCCAGGCTAGCTCTTTCTGCCTGCCAGCTATCTGCAGACGTTCGCGTTTTAGGAGCAGGGCTGCCGGAGGCCCCCTGCACGGAACCCCAAAGCTACGTTTGAAGTTTGAGGGGGCAAGACAAGCAAGCAGCCCCAGTCTCTGTGCCTCTGTGCGAGCAGTGCCATGGGCAGATGAGGCTGAGCAACAGCTTTCCAGGCTAGCTCTTTCTGCCTGCCAGCTATCTGCAGACGTTCGCATTTTCAGAGCAGGGCTGCCGGAGGACCCCTGCAAGGAACCCCAAAGCTACGTTTGAAGTTTGAGGGGCCAAGACAAGCAAGCAGCCCCAGTCTCTGTGCCTCTGTGCGAGCAGTGCCATGGGCAGATGAGGCTGAGCAACAGCTTTCCAGGCTAGCTCTTTCTGCCTGCCAGCTATCTGCAGACGTTCGCATTTTCAGAGCAGGGCTGCCGGAGGCCCCCTGCACGGACCCCCAAAGCTACGTTTGAAGTTTGAGGGGGCAAGACAAGCAAGCAGCCCCAGTCTCTGTGCCTCTGTGCGAGCAGTGCCATGGGCAGATGAGGCTGAGCAACAGCTTTCCAGGCTAGCTCTTTCTGCCTGCCAGCTATCTGCAGACGTTCGCATTTTCAGAGCAGGGCTGCCGGAGGCCCCCTGCACGGACCCCCAAAGCTACGTTTGAAGTTTGAGGGGGCAAGACAAGCAAGCAGCCCCAGTCTCTGTGCCTCTGTGCGAGCAGTGCCATGGGCAGATGAGGCTGAGCAACAGCTTTCCAGGCTAGCTCTTTCTGCCTGCCAGCTATCTGCAGACGTTCGCATTTTCAGAGCAGGGCTGCCGCAGGCCCCCTGCACGGACCCCCAAAGCTACGTTTGAAGTTTGAGGGGGCAAGACAAGCAAGCAGCCCCAGTCTCTGTGCCTCTGTGCGAGCAGTGCCATGGGCAGATGAGGCTGAGCAACAGCTTTCCAGGCTAGCTCTTTCTGCCTGCCAGCTATCTGCAGACGTTCGCATTTTCAGAGCAGGGCTGCCGGAGGCCCCCTGCACGGACCCCCAAAGATACGTTTGAAGTTTGAGGGGGCAAGACAAGCAAGCAGCCCCAGTCTCTGTGCCTCTGTGCGAGCAGTGCCATGGGCAGATGAGGCTGAGCAACAGCTTTCCAGGCTAGCTCTTTCTGCCTGCCAGCTATCTGCAGACGTTCGCGTTTTCAGAGCAGGGCTGCCAGAGGCCCCCTGCACGGACCCCCAAAGCTACGTTTGAAGTTTGAGGGGGCAAGACAAGCAAGCAGCCCCAGTCTCTGTGCCTCTGTGCTAGCAGTGCCATGGGCAGATGAGGCTGAGCAACAGCTTTCCAGGCTAGCTCTTTCTGCCTGCCAGCTATCTGCAGACGTTCGCGTTTTCAGAGCAGGGCTGCCGGAGGCCCCCTGCACGGACCCCCAAAGCTACGTTTGAAGTTTGAGGGGGCAAGACAAGCAAGCAGCCCCAGTCTCTGTGCCTCGGTGCGAGCAGTGCCATGGGCTGATGAGGCTGAGCAACAGCTTTCCAGGCTAGCTCTTTCTGCCTGCCAGCTATCTGCAGACGTTCGCATTTTCAGAGCAGGGCTGCCGCAGGCCCCCTGCACGGAACCCCAAAGCTACGTTTGAAGTTTGAGGGGGCAAGACAAGCAAGCAGCCCCAGTCTCTGTGCCTCGGTGCGAGCAGTGCCATGGGCAGATGAGGCTGAGCATCATCTTTCCAGGCTAGCTCTTTCTGCCTGCCAGCTATCTGCAGACGTTCGCGTTTTCAGAGCAGGGCTGCCGGAGGCCCCCTGCACGGACCCCCAAAGCTACGTTTGAATTTGAGGGGGCAAGACAAGCAAGCAGCCCCAGTCTCTGTGCCTCTGTGCGAGCAGTGCCATGGGCAGATGAGGCTGAGCAACAGCTTTCCAGGCTAGCTCTTTCTGCCTGCCAGCTATCTGCAGACGTTCGCAGTTTTGGGAGCAGGGCTGCTGGAGGCCCCCTGCACGGACCCCCAAAGCTACGTTTGAAGTTTGAGGGGGCAAGACAAGCAAGCAGCCCCAGTCTCTGTGCCTCTGTGCGAGCAGTGCCATGGGCAGATGAGGCTGAGCAACAGCTTTCCAGGCTAGCTCTTTCTGCCTGCCAGCTATCTGCAGACATTCGCATTTTCAGAGCAGGGCTGCCGCAGGCCCCCTGCACGGACCCCCAAAGATACGTTTGAAGTTTGAGGGGGCAAGACAAGCAAGCAGCCCCAGTCTCTGTGCCTCTGTGCAGCAGTGCCATGGGCAGATGAGGCTGAGCAACAGCTTTCCAGGCTAGCTCTTTCTGCCTGCGAGCTATCTGCAGACGTTCGCATTTTCAGAGCAGGGCTGCCGGAGGCCCCCTGCACGGACCCCCAAAGCTACGTTTGAAGTTTGAGGGGGCAAGACAAGCAAGCAGCCCCAGTCTCTGTGCCTCTGTGCTAGCAGTGCCATGGGCAGATGAGGCTGAGCAACAGCTTTCCAGGCTAGCTCTTTGTGGCTGCCAGCTATCTGCAGACGTTCGCATTTTCAGAGCAGGGCTGCCGGAGGCCCCCTGCACGGACCCCCAAAGCTACGTTTGAAGTTTGAGGGGGCAAGACAAGCAAGCAGCCCCAGTCTCTGTGCCTCGGTGCGAGCAGTGCCATGGGCAGATGAGGCTGAGCAACAGCTTTCCAGGCTAGCTCTTTCTGCCTGCCAGCTATCTGCAGACGTTCGCATTTTCAGAGCAGGGCTGCCGCAGGCCCCCTGCACGGAACCCCAAAGCTACGTTTGAAGTTTGAGGGGGCAAGACAAGCAAGCAGCCCCAGTCTCTGTGCCTCTGTGCGAGCAGTGCCATGGGCAGATGAGGCTGAGCAACAGCTTTCCAGGCTAGCTCTTTCTGCCTGCCAGCTATCTGCAGACGTTCGCATTTTCAGAGCAGGGCTGCCGGAGGCCCCCTGCACGGACCCCCAAAGTTACGTTTGAAGTTTGAGGGGGCAAGACAAGCAAGCAGCCCCAGTCTCTGTGCCTCTGTGTGAGCAGTGCCATGGGCAGATGAGGCTGAGCAACAGCTTTCCAGGCTAGCTCTTTCTGCCTGCCAGCTATCTGCAGACGTTCGCATTTTCAGAGCAGGGCTGCCGGAGGCCCCCTGCACGGACCCCCAAAGATACGTTTGAAGTTTGAGGGGGCAAGACAAGCAAGCAGCCCCAGTTTCTTGCCTCTGTGCGAGCAGTGCCATGGGCAGATGAGGCTGAGCAACAGCTTTCCTGGCTAGCTCTTTCTGCCTGCCAGCTATCTGCAGACGTTCGCGTTTTAGGAGCAGGGCTGCCGGAGGCCCCCTGCACGGAACCCCAAAGCTACGTTTGAAGTTTGAGGGGGCAAGACAAGCAAGCAGCCCCAGTCTCTGTGCCTCTGTGCGAGCAGTGCCATGGGCAGATGAGGCTGAGCAACAGCTTTCCAGGCTAGCTCTTTCTGCCTGCCAGCTATCTGCAGACGTTCGCATTTTCAGAGCAGGGCTGCCGGAGGACCCCTGCAAGGAACCCCAAAGCTACGTTTGAAGTTTGAGGGGCCAAGACAAGCAAGCAGCCCCAGTCTCTGTGCCTCTGTGCGAGCAGTGCCATGGGCAGATGAGGCTGAGCAACAGCTTTCCAGGCTAGCTCTTTCTGCCTGCCAGCTATCTGCAGACGTTCGCATTTTCAGAGCAGGGCTGCCGGAGGCCCCCTGCACGGACCCCCAAAGCTACGTTTGAAGTTTGAGGGGGCAAGACAAGCAAGCAGCCCCAGTCTCTGTGCCTCTGTGCGAGCAGTGCCATGGGCAGATGAGGCTGAGCAATAGCTTTCCAGGCTAGCTCTTTCTGCCTGCCAGCTATCTGCAGACGTTCGCATTTTCAGAGCAGGGCTGCCGGAGGCCCCCTGCACGGACCCCCAAAGCTACGTTTGAAGTTTGAGGGGGCAAGACAAGCAAGCAGCCCCAGTCTCTGTGCCTCTGTGCGAGCAGTGCCATGGGCAGATGAGGCTGAGCAACAGCTTTCCAGGCTAGCTCTTTCTGCCTGCCAGCTATCTGCAGACGTTCGCATTTTCAGAGCAGGGCTGCCGGAGGCCCCCTGCACGGACCCCCAAAGCTACGTTTGAAGTTTGAGGGGGCAAGACAAGCAAGCAGCCCCAGTCTCTGTGCCTCTGTGCGAGCAGTGCCATGGGCAGATGAGGCTGAGCAACAGCTTTCCAGGCTAGCTCTTTCTGCCTGCCAGCTATCTGCAGACGTTCGCATTTTCAGAGCAGGGCTGCCGGAGGCCCCCTGCACGGACCCCCAAAGATACGTTTGAAGTTTGAGGGGGCAAGACAAGCAAGCAGCCCCAGTCTCTGTGCCTCTGTGCGAGCAGTGCCATGGGCAGATGAGGCTGAGCAACAGCTTTCCAGGCTAGCTCTTTCTGCCTGCCAGCTATCTGCAGACGTTCGCGTTTTCAGAGCAGGGCTGCCAGAGGCCCCCTGCACGGACCCCCAAAGCTACGTTTGAAGTTTGAGGGGGCAAGACAAGCAAGCATCCCCAGTCTCTGTGCCTCTGTGCTAGCAGTGCCATGGGCAGATGAGGCTGAGCAACAGCTTTCCAGGCTAGCTCTTTCTGCCTGCCAGCTATCTGCAGACGTTCGCGTTTTCAGAGCAGGGCTGCCGGAGGCCCCCTGCACGGACCCCCAAAGCTACGTTTGAAGTTTGAGGGGGCAAGACAAGCAAGCAGCCCCAGTCTCTGTGCCTCGGTGCGAGCAGTGCCATGGGCTGATGAGGCTGAGCAACAGCTTTCCAGGCTAGCTCTTTCTGCCTGCCAGCTATCTGCAGACGTTCGCATTTTCAGAGCAGGGCTGCCGCAGGCCCCCTGCACGGAACCCCAAAGCTACGTTTGAAGTTTGAGGGGGCAAGACAAGCAAGCAGCCCCAGTCTCTGTGCCTCGGTGCGAGCAGTGCCATGGGCAGATGAGGCTGAGCATCATCTTTCCAGGCTAGCTCTTTCTGCCTGCCAGCTATCTGCAGACGTTCGCGTTTTCAGAGCAGGGCTGCCGGAGGCCCCCTGCACGGACCCCCAAAGCTACGTTTGAATTTGAGGGGGCAAGACAAGCAAGCAGCCCCAGTCTCTGTGCCTCTGTGCGAGCAGTGCCATGGGCAGATGAGGCTGAGCAACAGCTTTCCAGGCTAGCTCTTTCTGCCTGCCAGCTATCTGCAGACGTTCGCAGTTTTGGGAGCAGGGCTGCTGGAGGCCCCCTGCACGGACCCCCAAAGCTACGTTTGAAGTTTGAGGGGGCAAGACAAGCAAGCAGCCCCAGTCTCTGTGCCTCTGTGCGAGCAGTGCCATGGGCAGATGAGGCTGAGCAACAGCTTTCCAGGCTAGCTCTTTCTGCCTGCCAGCTATCTGCAGACATTCGCATTTTCAGAGCAGGGCTGCCGCAGGCCCCCTGCACGGACCCCCAAAGATACGTTTGAAGTTTGAGGGGGCAAGACAAGCAAGCAGCCCCAGTCTCTGTGCCTCTGTGCAGCAGTGCCATGGGCAGATGAGGCTGAGCAACAGCTTTCCAGGCTAGCTCTTTCTGCCTGCGAGCTATCTGCAGACGTTCGCATTTTCAGAGCAGGGCTGCCAGAGGCCCCCTGCACGGACCCCCAAAGCTACGTTTGAAGTTTGAGGGGGCAAGACAAGCAAGCAGCCCCAGTCTCTGTGCCTCTGTGCTAGCAGTGCCATGGGCAGATGAGGCTGAGCAACAGCTTTCCAGGCTAGCTCTTTGTGGCTGCCAGCTATCTGCAGACGTTCGCATTTTCAGAGCAGGGCTGCCGGAGGCCCCCTGCACGGACCCCCAAAGCTACGTTTGAAGTTTGAGGGGGCAAGACAAGCAAGCAGCCCCAGTCTCTGTGCCTCTGTGCGAGCAGTGCCATGGGCAGATGAGGCTGAGCAACAGCTTTCCAGGCTAGCTCTTTCTGCCTGCCAGCTATCTGCAGACGTTCGCATTTTCAGAGCAGGGCTGCCGCAGGCCCCCTGCACGGAACCCCAAAGCTACGTTTGAAGTTTGAGGGGGCAAGACAAGCAAGCAGCCCCAGTCTCTGTGCCTCTGTGCGAGCAGTGCCATGGGCAGATGAGGCTGAGCAACAGCTTTCCAGGCTAGCTCTTTCTGCCTGCCAGCTATCTGCAGACGTTCGCATTTTCAGAGCAGGGCTGCCGGAGGCCCCCTGCACGGACCCCCAAAGTTACGTTTGAAGTTTGAGGGGGCAAGACAAGCAAGCAGCCCCAGTCTCTGTGCCTCTGTGTGAGCAGTGCCATGGGCAGATGAGGCTGAGCAACAGCTTTCCAGGCTAGCTCTTTCTGCCTGCCAGCTATCTGCAGACGTTCGCATTTTCAGAGCAGGGCTGCCGGAGGCCCCCTGCACGGACCCCCAAAGATACGTTTGAAGTTTGAGGGGGCAAGACAAGCAAGCAGCCCCAGTTTCTTGCCTCTGTGCGAGCAGTGCCATGGGCAGATGAGGCTGAGCAACAGCTTTCCTGGCTAGCTCTTTCTGCCTGCCAGCTATCTGCAGACGTTCGCATTTTCAGAGCAGGGCTGCCGCAGGCCCCCTGCACGGACCCCCAAAGCTACGTTTGAAGTTTGAGGGGGCAAGACAAGCAAGCAGCCCCAGTCTCTGTGCCTCTGTGCTAGCAGTGCCATGGGCAGATGAGGCTGAGCAACAGCTTTCCAGGCTAGCTCTTTCTGCCTGCCAGCTATCTGCAGACGTTCACATTTTCAGAGCAGGGCTGCCGGAGGCCCCCTGCACGGACCCCCAAAGCTACGTTTGAAGTTTGAGGGGGCAAGACAAGCAAGCAGCCCCAGTCTCTGTGCCTCGGTGCGAGCAGTGCCATGGGCAGATGAGGCTGAGCAACAGCTTTCCAGGCTAGCTCTTTCTGCCTGCCAGCTATCTGCAGACGTTCGCATTTTCAGAGCAGGGCTGCCGCAGGCCCCCTGCACGGAACCCCAAAGCTACGTTTGAAGTTTGAGGGGGCAAGACAAGCAAGCAGCCCCAGTCTCTGTGCCTCGGTGCGAGCAGTGCCATGGGCAGATGAGGCTGAGCAACAGCTTTCCAGGCTAGCTCTTTGTGGCTGCCAGCTATCTGCAGACGTTCGCATTTTCAGAGCAGGGCTGCTGGAGGACCCCTGCACGGACCCCCAAAGCTACGTTTGAAGTTTGAGGGGGCAAGACAAGCAAGCAGCCCCAGTCTCTGTGCCTCTGTGCGAGCAGTGCCATGGGCAGATGAGGCTGAGCAACAGCTTTCCAGGCTAGCTCTTTCTGCCTGCCACCTATCTGCAGACATTCGCATTTTCAGAGCAGGGCTGCCGCAGGCCCCCTGCACGGACCCCCAAAGCTACGTTTGAAGTTTGAGGGGGCAAGACAAGCAAGCAGCCCCAGTCTCTGTGCCTCGGTGCGAGCAGTGCCATGGGCAGATGAGGCTGAGCAACAGCTTTCCAGGCTAGCTCTTTCTGCCTGCCAGCTATCTGCAGACGTTCGCATTTTCAGAGCAGGGCTGCCGCAGGCCCCCTGCACGGAACCCCAAAGCTACGTTTGAAGTTTGAGGGGGCAAGACAAGCAAGCAGCCCCAGTCTCTGTGCCTCGGTGCGAGCAGTGCCATGGGCAGATGAGGCTGAGCATCATCTTTCCAGGCTAGCTCTTTGTGGCTGCCAGCTATCTGCAGACGTTCGCGTTTTCAGAGCAGGGCTGCCGGAGGCCCCCTGCACGGACCCCCATAGCTACGTTTGAATTTGAGGGGGCAAGACAAGCAAGCAGCCCCAGTCTCTGTGCCTCTGTGCGAGCAGTGCCATGGGCAGATGAGGCTGAGCAACAGCTTTCCAGGCTAGCTCTTTCTGCCTGCCAGCTATCTGCAGACGTTCGCATTTTCAGAGCAGGGCTGCTGGAGGCCCCCTGCACGGACCCCCAAAGCTACGTTTGAAGTTTGAGGGGGCAAGACAAGCAAGCAGCCCCAGTCTCTGTGCCTCTGTGCGAGCAGTGCCATGGGCAGATGAGGCTGAGCAACAGCTTTCCAGGCTAGCTCTTTCTGCCTGCCAGCTATCTGCAGACGTTCGCATTTTCAGAGCAGGGCTGCCGGAGGCCCCCTGCACGGACCCCCAAAGTTACGTTTGAAGTTTGAGGGGGCAAGACAAGCAAGCAGCCCCAGTTTCTTGCCTCTGTGCGAGCAGTGCCATGGGCAGATGAGGCTGAGCAACAGCTTTCCAGGCTAGCTCTTTCTGCCTGCCACCTATCTGCAGACATTCGCATTTTCAGAGCAGGGCTGCCGCAGGCCCCCTGCACGGACCCCCAAAGCTACGTTTGAAGTTTGAGGGGGCAAGACAAGCAAGCAGCCCCAGTCTCTGTGCCTCGGTGCGAGCAGTGCCATGGGCAGATGAGGCTGAGCAACAGCTTTCCAGGCTAGCTCTTTCTGCCTGCCAGCTATCTGCAGACGTTCGCGTTTTCAGAGCAGGGCTGCCGGAGGCCCCCTGCACGGACCCCAAAAGCTACGTTTGAATTTGAGGGGGCAAGACAAGCAAGCAGCCCCAGTCTCTGTGCCTCTGTGCGAGCAGTGCCATGGGCAGATGAGGCTGAGCAACAGCTTTCCAGGCTAGCTCTTTCTGCCTGCCAGCTATCTGCAGACGTTCGCATTTTCAGAGCAGGGCTGCTGGAGGCCCCCTGCACGGACCCCCAAAGCTACGTTTGAAGTTTGAGGGGGCAAGACAAGCAAGCAGCCCCAGTCTCTGTGCCTCTGTGCGAGCAGTGCCATGGGCAGATGAGGCTGAGCAACAGCTTTCCAGGCTAGCTCTTTCTGCCTGCCAGCTATCTGCAGACGTTCGCATTTTCAGAGCAGGGCTGCCGGAGGCCCCCTGCACGGACCCCCAAAGTTACGTTTGAAGTTTGAGGGGGCAAGACAAGCAAGCAGCCCCAGTCTCTGTGCCTCTGTGTGAGCAGTGCCATGGGCAGATGAGGCTGAGCAACAGCTTTCCAGGCTAGCTCTTTCTGCCTGCCAGCTATCTGCAGACGTTCGCATTTTCAGAGCAGGGCTGCCGGAGGCCCCCTGCACGGAACCCCAAAGCTATGTTTGAAGTTTGAGGGGGCAAGACAAGCAAGCAGCCCCAGTCTCTGTGCCTCTGTGCGAGCAGTGCCATGGGCAGATGAGGCTGAGCAACAGCTTTCCAGGCTAGCTCTTTCTGCCTGCCAGCTATCTGCAGACGTTCGCATTTTCAGAGCAGGGCTGCCAGAGGCCCCCTGCACGGACCCCCAAAGCTACGTTTGAAGTTTGAGGGGGCAAGACAAGCAAGCAGCCCCAGTCTCTGTGCCTCTGTGCTAGCAGTGCCATGGGCAGATGAGGCTGAGCAACAGCTTTCCAGGCTAGCTCTTTCTGCCTGCCAGCTATCTGCAGACGTTCGCATTTTCAGAGCAGGGCTGCCGGAGGCCCCCTGCACGGACCCCCAAAGCTACGTTTGAAGTTTGAGGGGGCAAGACAAGCAAGCAGCCCCAGTCTCTGTGCCTCGGTGCGAGCAGTGCCATGGGCAGATGAGGCTGAGCAACAGCTTTCCAGGCTAGCTCTTTCTGCCTGCCAGCTATCTGCAGACGTTCGCATTTTCAGAGCAGGGCTGCCGCAGGCCCCCTGCACGGAACCCCAAAGCTACGTTTGAAGTTTGAGGGGGCAAGACAAGCAAGCAGCCCCAGTCTCTGTGCCTCGGTGCGAGCAGTGCCATGGGCAGATGAGGCTGAGCATCATCTTTCCAGGCTAGCTCTTTGTGGCTGCCAGCTATCTGCAGACGTTCGCGTTTTCAGAGCAGGGCTGCCGGAGGCCCCCTGCACGGACCCCCAAAGCTACGTTTGAATTTGAGGGGGCAAGACAAGCAAGCAGCCCCAGTCTCTGTGCCTCTGTGCGAGCAGTGCCATGGGCAGATGAGGCTGAGCAACAGCTTTCCAGGCTAGCTCTTTCTGCCTGCCAGCTATCTGCAGACGTTCGCAGTTTTGGGAGCAGGGCTGCTGGAGGCCCCCTGCACGGACCCCCAAAGCTACGTTTGAAGTTTGAGGGGGCAAGACAAGCAAGCAGCCCCAGTCTCTGTGCCTCTGTGCGAGCAGTGCCATGGGCAGATGAGGCTGAGCAACAGCTTTCCAGGCTAGCTCTTTCTGCCTGCCAGCTATCTGCAGACGTTCGCATTTTCAGAGCAGGGCTGCCGGAGGCCCCCTGCACGGACCCCCAAAGCTACGTTTGAAGTTTGAGGGGGCAAGACAAGCAAGCAGCCCCAGTTTCTTGCCTCTGTGCGAGCAGTGCCATGGGCAGATGAGGCTGAGCAACAGCTTTCCTGGCTAGCTCTTTCTGCCTGCCAGCTATCTGCAGACGTTCGCATTTTCAGAGCAGGGCTGCCGCAGGCCCCCTGCACGGACCCCCAAAGCTACGTTTGAAGTTTGAGGGGGCAAGACAAGCAAGCAGCCCCAGTCTCTGTGCCTCTGTGCTAGCAGTGCCATGGGCAGATGAGGCTGAGCAACAGCTTTCCAGGCTAGCTCTTTCTGCCTGCCAGCTATCTGCAGACGTTCGCATTTTCAGAGCAGGGCTGCCGGAGGCCCCCTGCACGGACCCCCAAAGCTACGTTTGAAGTTTGAGGGGGCAAGACAAGCAAGCAGCCCCAGTCTCTGTGCCTCTGTGCGAGCAGTGCCATGGGCAGATGAGGCTGAGCAACAGCTTTCCAGGCTAGCTCTTTCTGCCTGCCACCTATCTGCAGACATTCGCATTTTCAGAGCAGGGCTGCCGCAGGCCCCCTGCACGGACCCCCAAAGCTACGTTTGAAGTTTGAGGGGGCAAGACAAGCAAGCAGCCCCAGTCTGTGTGCCTCGGTGCGAGCAGTGCCATGGGCAGATGAGGCTGAGCAACAGCTTTCCAGGCTAGCTCTTTCTGCCTGCCAGCTATCTGCAGACGTTCGCGTTTTCAGAGCAGGGCTGCCGGAGGCCCCCTGCACGGACCCCAAAAGCTACGTTTGAATTTGAGGGGGCAAGACAAGCAAGCAGCCCCAGTCTCTGTGCCTCTGTGCGAGCAGTGCCATGGGCAGATGAGGCTGAGCAACAGCTTTCCAGGCTAGCTCTTTCTGCCTGCCAGCTATCTGCAGACGTTCGCATTTTCAGAGCAGGGCTGCTGGAGGCCCCCTGCACGGACCCCCAAAGCTACGTTTGAAGTTTGAGGGGGCAAGACAAGCAAGCAGCCCCAGTCTCTGTGCCTCTGTGCGAGCAGTGCCATGGGCAGATGAGGCTGAGCAACAGCTTTCCAGGCTAGCTCTTTCTGCCTGCCAGCTATCTGCAGACGTTCGCATTTTCAGAGCAGGGCTGCCGGAGGCCCCCTGCACGGACCCCCAAAGTTACGTTTGAAGTTTGAGGGGGCAAGACAAGCAAGCAGCCCCAGTCTCTGTGCCTCTGTGTGAGCAGTGCCATGGGCAGATGAGGCTGAGCAACAGCTTTCCAGGCTAGCTCTTTCTGCCTGCCAGCTATCTGCAGACGTTCGCATTTTCAGAGCAGGGCTGCCGGAGGCCCCCTGCACGGAACCCCAAAGCTATGTTTGAAGTTTGAGGGGGCAAGACAAGCAAGCAGCCCCAGTCTCTGTGCCTCTGTGCGAGCAGTGCCATGGGCAGATGAGGCTGAGCAACAGCTTTCCAGGCTAGCTCTTTCTGCCTGCCAGCTATCTGCAGACGTTCGCATTTTCAGAGCAGGGCTGCCGGAGGCCCCCTGCACGGACCCCCAAAGCTACGTTTGAAGTTTGAGGGGGCAAGACAAGCAAGCAGCCCCAGTCTCTGTGCCTCTGTGCGAGCAGTGCCATGGGCAGATGAGGCTGAGCAACAGCTTTCCAGGCTAGCTCTTTCTGCCTGCCACCTATCTGCAGACGTTCGCATTTTCAGAGCAGGGCTGCCGGAGGTCCCCTGCACGGAACCCCAAAGCTACGTTTGAAGTTTGAGGGGGCAAGACAAGCAAGCAGCCCCAGTCTCTGTGCCTCTGTGCGAGCAGTGCCATGGGCAGATGAGGCTGAGCAACAGCTTTCCAGGCTAGCTCTTTCTGCCTGCCAGCTATCTGCAGACGTTCGCATTTTCAGAGCAGGGCTGCCGGAGGCCCCCTGCACGGACCCCCAAAGCTACGTTTGAAGTTTGAGGGGGCAAGACAAGCAAGCAGCCCCAGTCTCTGTGCCTCTGTGCGAGCAGTGCCATGGGCAGATGAGGCTGAGCAACAGCTTTCCAGGATAAATATTTCTGCCTGCCAGCTATCTGCAGACGTTCGCATTTTCAGAGCAGGGCTGCCGGAGGCCCCCTGCACGGACCCCCAAAGATACGTTTGACGTTTGAGGGGGCAAGACAAGCAAGCAGCCCCAGTCTCTGTGCCTCTGTGCGAGCAGTGCCATGGGCAGATGAGGCTGAGCAACAGCTGTCCAGGCTAGCTCTTTCTGCCTGCCAGCTATCTGCAGACGTTCGCATTTTCAGAGCAGGGCTGCCGGAGGCCCCCTGCACGGAACCCCAAAGCTACGTTTGAAGTTTGAGGGGGCAAGACAAGCAAGCAGCCCCAGTCTCTGTGCCTCTGTGCGAGCAGTGCCATGGGCAGATGAGGCTGAGCAACAGCTTTCCAGGCTAGCTCTTTCTGCCTGCCAGCTATCTGCAGACGTTCGCATTTTCAGAGCAGGGCTGCCGGAGGCCCCCTGCACGGACCCCCAAAGCTACGTTTGAAGTTTGAGGGGGCAAGACAAGCAAGCAGCCCCAGTCTCTGTGCCTCTGTGCGAGCAGTGCCATGGGCAGATGAGGCTGAGCAACATCTTTCCAGGCTAGCTCTTTCTGGCTCACAGCTATCTGCAGACGTTCGCATTTTCAGAGCAGGGCTGCCGGAGGCCCCCTGCACGGACCCCCAAAGCTACGTTTGAAGTTTGAGGGGGCAAGACAAGCAAGCAGCCCCATTTTCTTGCCTTTGTGCGAGCAGTGCCATGGGCAGATGAGGCTGAGCAACAGCTTTCCAGGCTAGCTCTTTCTGCCTGCCAGCTATTTGCAGACGTTCACATTTTCAGAGCAGGGCTGCCGCAGGCCCCCTGCACGGACCCCCAAAGCTACGTTTGAATTTGAGGGGGCAAGACAAGCAAGCAGCCCCAGTCTCTGTGCCTCTGTGCGAGCAGTGCCATGGGCAGATGAGGCTGAGCAACAGCTTTCCAGGCTAGCTCTTTCTGCCTGCCAGCTATCTGCAGACGTTCGCATTTTCAGAGCAGGGCTGCCGGAGGACCCCTGCACGGACCCCCAAAGCTACGTTTGAAGTTTGAGGGGGCAAGACAAGCAAGCAGCCCCAGTCTCTGTGCCTCTGTGCGAGCAGTGCCATGGGCAGATGAGGCTGAGGAACAGCTTTCCAGGCTAGCTCTTTCTGCCTGCCAGCTATCTGCAGACGTTCGCATTTTCAGAGCAGGGCTGCCGGAGGCCCCCTGCACGGACCCCCAAAGCTACGTTTGACGTTTGAGGGGGCAAGACAAGCAAGCAGCCCCAGTCTCTGTGCCTCTGTGCGAGCAGTGCCATGGGCAGATGAGGCTGAGCAACAGCTTTCCAGGCTAGCTCTTTCTGCCTGCCAGCTATCTGCAGACGTTCGCAGTTTTGGGAGCAGGGCTGCTGGAGGCCCCCTCACGGACCCCCAAAGCTACGTTTGAAGTTTGAGGGGGCAAGACAAGCAAGCAGCCCCAGTCTCTGTGCCTCTGTGCGAGCAGTGCCATGGGCAGATGAGGCTGAGCAACAGCTTTCCAGGCTAGCACTTTCTGCTTGCCACCTATCTGCAGACGTTCGCATTTTCAGAGCAGGGCTGCCGGAGGCCCCCTGCACGGACCCCCAAAGCTACGTTTGAAGTTTGAGGGGGCAAGACAAGCAAGCAGCCCCAGTCTCTGTGCCTCTGTGCGAGCAGTGCCATGGGCAGATGAGGCTGAGCAACATCTTTCCAGGCTAGCTCTTTCTGCCTGCCAGCTATCTGCAGACGTTCGCATTTTCAGAGCAGGGCTGCCGCAGGCCCCCTGCACGGACCCCCAAAGCTACGTTTGAAGTTTGAGGGGGCAAGACAAGCAAGCAGCCCCAGTCTCTGTGCCTCTGTGCGAGCAGTGCCATGGGCAGATGAGGCTGAGCAACAGCTTTCCAGGCTAGCTCTTTCTGCCTGCCAGCTATCTGCAGACGTTCGCATTTTCAGAGCAGGGCTGCCGCAGGCCCCCTGCACGGACCCCCAAAGCTACGTTTGAAGTTTGAGGGGGCAAGACAAGCAAGCAGCCCCAGTCTCTGTGCCTCGGTGCGAGCAGTGCCATGGGCAGATGAGGCTGAGCAACAGCTTTCCAGGCTAGCTCTTTCTGCCTGCCAGCTATCTGCAGACGTTCGCATTTTCAGAGCAGGGCTGCCGCAGGCCCCCTGCACGGAACCCCAAAGCTACGTTTGACGTTTGAGGGGGCAAGACAAGCAAGCAGCCCCAGTCTCTGTGCCTCTGTGCGAGCAGTGCCATGGGCAGATGAGGCTGAGCAACAGCTTTCCAGGCTAGCTCTTTCTGCCTGCCAGCTATCTGCAGACGTTCGCATTTTCAGAGCAGGGCTGCCGCAGGCCCCCTGCACGGACCCCCAAAGCTACGTTTGAAGTTTGAGGGGGCAAGACAAGCAAGCAGCCCCAGTCTCTGTGCCTCTGTGCGAGCAGTGCCATGGGCAGATGAGGCTGAGCAACAGCTTTCCAGGCTAGCACTTTCTGCTTGCCACCTATCTGCAGACGTTCGCATTTTCAGAGCAGGGCTGCCGCAGGCCCCCTGCACGGACCCCCAAAGCTACGTTTGAAGTTTGAGGGGGCAAGACAAGCAAGCAGCCCCAGTCTCTGTGCCTCTGTGCGAGCAGTGCCATGGGCAGATGAGGCTGAGCAACATCTTTCCAGGCTAGCTCTTTCTGCCTGCCAGCTATCTGCAGACGTTCGCATTTTCAGAGCAGGGCTGCCGCAGGCCCCCTGCACGGACCCCCAGAGCTACGTTTGAAGTTTGAGGGGGCAAGACAAGCAAGCAGCCCCAGTCTCTGTGCCTCTGTGCGAGCAGTGCCATGGGCAGATGAGGCTGAGCAACAGCTTTCCAGGCTAGCTCTTTCTGCCTGCCAGCTATCTGCAGACGTTCGCATTTTCAGAGCAGGGCTGCCGGAGGCCCCCTGCACGGACCCCCAAAGCTACGTTTGAAGTTTGAGGGGGCAAGACAAGCAAGCAGCCCCAGTCTCTGTGCCTCTGTGCGAGCAGTGCCATGGGCAGATGAGGCTGAGCAACAGCTTTCCAGGCTAGCTCTTTGTGGCTGCGAGCTATCTGCAGACGTTCGCATTTTCAGAGCAGGGCTGCCGGAGGCCCCCTGCACAGACCCCCAAAGATACGTTTGAAGTTTGAGGGGGCAAGACAAGCAAGCAGCCCCAGTCTCTGTGCCTCTGTGCGAGCAGTGCCATGGGCAGATGAGGCTGAGCAACAGCTTTCCAGGCTAGCTCTTTCTGCCTGCCAGCTATCTGCAGACGTTTGCATTTTCAGAGCAGGGCTGCCGGAGGCCCCCTGCACGGACCCCCAAAGCTACGTTTGAAGTTTGAGGGGGCAAGACAAGCAAGCAGCCCCAGTCTCTGTGCCTCTGTGCGAGCAGGGCCATGGGCAGATGAGGCTGAGCAACATCTTTCCAGGCTAGCTCTTTCTGCCTGCCAGCTATCTGCAGACGTTCGCATTTTCAGAGCAGGGCTGCCGGAGGCCCCCTGCACGGACTCCCAAAGCTACTTTTGAAGTTTGAGGGGGCAAGACAAGCAAGCAGCCCCAGTCTCTGTGCCTCTGTGCGAGCAGGGCCATGGGCAGATGAGGCTGAGCAACAGCTTTCCAGGCTAGCTCTTTCTGCCTGTGAGCTATCTGCAGACGTTCGCATTTTGGGAGCAGAGCTGCCGGAGGCCCCCTGCACGGACCCCCAAAGCTACGTTTGAATTTGAGGGGGCAAGACAAGCAAGCAGCCCCAGTCTCTGTGCCTCTGTGCGAGCAGTGCCATGGGCAGATGAGGCTGAGCAACAGCTTTCCAGGCTAGCTCTTTCTGCCTGCCAGCTATCTGCAGACGTTCGCATTTTCAGAGCAGGGCTGCCGGAGGCCCCCTGCACGGACCCCCAAAGCTACGTTTGAAGTTTGAGGGGGCAAGACAAGCAAGCAGCCCCAGTCTCTGTGCCTCTGTGCGAGCAGGGCCATGGGCAGATGAGGCTGAGCAACAGCTTTCCAGGCTAGCTCTTTCTGCCTGTGAGCTATCTGCAGACGTTCGCATTTTGGGAGCAGAGCTGCCGGAGGCCCCCTGCACGGACCCCCAAAGCTACGTTTGAATTTGAGGGGGCAAGACAAGCAAGCAGCCCCAGTCTCTGTGCCTCTGTGCGAGCAGTGCCATGGGCAGATGAGGCTGAGCAACAGCTTTCCAGGCTAGCTCTTTCTGCCTGCCAGCTATCTGCAGACGTTCGCATTTTCAGAGCAGGGCTGCCGGAGGCCCCCTGCACGGACCCCCAAAGCTACGTTTGAAGTTTGAGGGGGCAAGACAAGCAAGCAGCCCCAGTCTCTGTGCCTCGGTGCGAGCAGTGCCATGGGCAGATGAGGCTGAGCAACATCTTTCCAGGCTAGCTCTTTCTGCCTGCCAGCTATCTGCAGACGTTCGCATTTTCAGAGCAGGGCTGCCGGAGGCCCCCTGCACGGACCCCCAGAGCTACGTTTGAAGTTTGAGGGGGCAAGACAAGCAAGCAGCCCCAGTCTCTGTGCCTCTGTGCGAGCAGGGCCATGGGCAGATGAGGCTGAGCAACAGCTTTCCAGGCTAGCTCTTTCTGCCTGCCAGCTATCTGCAGACGTTCGCATTTTGGGAGCAGAGCTGCCGGAGGCCCCCTGCACGGACTCCCAAAGCTACGTTTGAAGTTTGAGGGGGCAAGACAAGCAAGCAGCCCCAGTCTCTGTGCCTCGGTGCGAGCAGTGCCATGGGCAGATGAGGCTGAGCAACAGCTTTCCAGGCTAGCTCTTTCTGCCTGTGAGCTATCTGCAGACGTTCGCATTTTGGGAGCAGAGCTGCCGGAGGCCCCCTGCACGGACCCCCAAAGCTACGTTTGAAGTTTGAGGGGGCAAGACAAGCAAGCAGCCCCAGTCTCTGTGCCTCTGTGCGAGCAGTGCCATGGGCAGATGAGGCTGAGCAACAGCTTTCCAGGCTAGCTCTTTCTGCCTGCCAGCTATCTGCAGACGTTCGCATTTTCAGAGCAGGGCTGCCGGAGGCCCCCTGCACGGACCCCCAAAGCTACGTTTGAAGTTTGAGGGGGCAAGACAAGCAAGCAGCCCCAGTCTCTGTGCCTCTGTGCGATCAGGGCCATGGGCAGATGAGGCTGAGCAACAGCTTTCCAGGCTAGCACTTTCTGCCTGTGAGCTATCTGCAGACGTTCGCATTTTGGGAGCAGAGCTGCCGGAGGCCCCCTGCACGGACCCCCAAAGCTACGTTTGAATTTGAGGGGGCAAGACAAGCAAGCAGCCCCAGTCTCTGTGCCTCTGTGCGAGCAGTGCCATGGGCAGATGAGGCTGAGCAACAGCTTTCCAGGCTAGCTCTTTCTGCCTGCCAGCTATCTGCAGACGTTCGCATTTTCAGAGCAGGGCTGCCGGAGGCCCCCTGCACGGACCCCCAAAGCTACGTTTGAAGTTTGAGGGGGCAAGACAAGCAAGCAGCCCCAGTCTCTGTGCCTCTGTGCGAGCAGTGCCATGGGCAGATGAGGCTGAGCAACAGCTTTCCAGGCTAGCTCTTTCTGCCTGCCAGCTATCTGCAGACGTTCGCATTTTCAGAGCAGGGCTGCCGGAGGACCCCTGCACGGACCCCCAAAGCTACGTTTGAAGTTTGAGGGGGCAAGACAAGCAAGCAGCCCCAGTCTCTGTGCCTCTGTGCGAGCAGTGCCATGGGCAGATGAGGCTGAGCAACAGCTTTCCAGGATAAATATTTCTGCCTGCCAGCTATCTGCAGACGTTCGCATTTTCAGAGCAGGGCTGCCGGAGGCCCCCTGCACGGACCCCCAAAGCTACGTTTGAAGTTTGAGGGGGCAAGACAAGCAAGCAGCCCCAGTCTCTGTGCCTCTGTGCGAGCAGTGCCATGGGCAGATGAGGCTGAGCAACAGCTTTCCAGGCTAGCACTTTCTGCTTGCCAGCTATCTGCAGACGTTCGCATTTTCAGAGCAGGGCTGCCGGAGGCCCCCTGCACGGACCCCCAAAGATACGTTTGAAGTTTGAGGGGGCAAGACAAGCAAGCAGCCCCAGTTTCTTGCCTCTGTGCGAGCAGTGCCATGGGCAGATGAGGCTGAGCAACAGCTTTCCAGGCTAGCTCTTTCTGCCTGCCAGCTATTTGCAGACGTTCGCATTTTCAGAGCAGGGCTGCCGGAGGCCCCCTGCACGGACCCCCAAAGCTACGTTTGAAGTTTGAGGGGGCAAGACAAGCAAGCAGCCCCAGTCTCTGTGCCTCCGTGCGAGCAGTGCCATGGGCAGATGAGGCTGAGCAACAGCTTCCCAGGCTAGCTCTTTCTGCCTGCCAGCTATCTGCAGACGTTCGCATTTTCAGAGCAGGGCTGCCGCAGGCCCCCTGCACGGACCCCCAAAGCTACGTTTGAAGTTTGAGGGGGCAAGACAAGCAAGCAGCCCCAGTCTCTGTGCCTCTGTGCGAGCAGTGCCATGGGCAGATGAGGCTGAGCAACAGCTTTCCAGGCTAGCTCTTTCTGCCTGCCAGCTATCTGCAGACGTTCGCATTTTCAGAGCAGGGCTGCCGCAGGCCCCCTGCACGGACCCCCAAAGCTACGTTTGAAGTTTGAGGGGGCAAGACAAGCAAGCAGCCCCAGTCTCTGTGCCTCTGTGCGAGCAGTGCCATGGGCAGATGAGGCTGAGCAACAGCTTTCCAGGCTAGCTCTTTCTGCCTGCCACCTATCTGCAGACGTTCGCATTTTCAGAGCAGGGCTGCCGCAGGCCCCCTGCACGGACCCCCAAAGCTACGTTTGAAGTTTGAGGGGGCAAGACAAGCAAGCAGCCCCAGTCTCTGTGCCTCGGTGCTAGCAGTGCCATGGGCAGATGAGGCTGAGCAACATCTTTCCAGGCTAGCTCTTTCTGCCTGCCAGCTATCTGCAGACGTTCGCATTTTCAGAGCAGGGCTGCCGCAGGCCCCCTGCACGGACCCCCAAAGCTACGTTTGAAGTTTGAGGGGGCAAGACAAGCAAGCAGCCCCAGTCTCTGTGCCTCTGTGCGAGCAGTGCCATGGGCAGATGAGGCTGAGCAACAGCTTTCCAGGCTAGCTCTTTCTGCCTGCCAGCTATCTGCAGACGTTCGCATTTTGGGAGCAGAGCTGCCGGAGGCCCCCTGCACGGACCCCCAAAGCTACGTTTGAAGTTTGAGGGGGCAAGACAAGCAAGCAGCCCCAGTCTCTGTGCCTCGGTGCTAGCAGTGCCATGGGCAGATGAGGCTGAGCAACATCTTTCCAGGCTAGCTCTTTCTGCCTGCCAGCTATCTGCAGACGTTCGCATTTTCAGAGCAGGGCTGCCGCAGGCCCCCTGCACGGACCCCCAAAGCTACGTTTGAAGTTTGAGGGGGCAAGACAAGCAAGCAGCCCCAGTCTCTGTGCCTCTGTGCGAGCAGTGCCATGGGCAGATGAGGCTGAGCAACAGCTTTCCAGGCTAGCACTTTCTGCTTGCCAGCTATCTGCAGACGTTCGCGTTTTCAGAGCAGGGCTGCCGGAGGCCCCCTGCACGGACCCCCAAAGCTACGTTTGAAGTTTGAGGGGGCAAGACAAGCAAGCAGCCCCAGTCTCTGTGCCTCTGTGCGAGCAGTGCCATGGGCAGATGAGGCTGAGCAACAGCTTTCCAGGCTAGCTCTTTCTGCCTGCCACCTATCTGCAGACGTTCGCATTTTCAGAGCAGGGCTGCCGCAGGCCCCCTGCACGGACCCCCAAAGCTACGTTTGAAGTTTGAGGGGGCAAGACAAGCAAGCAGCCCCAGTCTCTGTGCCTCGGTGCTAGCAGTGCCATGGGCAGATGAGGCTGAGCAACATCTTTCCAGGCTAGCTCTTTCTGCCTGCCAGCTATCTGCAGACGTTCGCATTTTCAGAGCAGGGCTGCCGCAGGCCCCCTGCACGGACCCCCAAAGCTACGTTTGAAGTTTGAGGGGGCAAGACAAGCAAGCAGCCCCAGTCTCTGTGCCTCTGTGCGAGCAGTGCCATGGGCAGATGAGGCTGAGCAACAGCTTTCCAGGCTAGCTCTTTCTGCCTGCCAGCTATCTGCAGACGTTCGCATTTTGGGAGCAGAGCTGCCGGAGGCCCCCTGCACGGACCCCCAAAGCTACGTTTGAAGTTTGAGGGGGCAAGACAAGCAAGCAGCCCCAGTCTCTGTGCCTCTGTGCGAGCAGTGCCATGGGCAGATGAGGCTGAGCAACAGCTTTCCAGGCTAGCTCTTTCTGCCTGCCAGCTATCTGCAGACGTTCGCATTTTCAGAGCAGGGCTGCCGGAGGCCCCCTGCACGGACCCCCAAAGCTACGTTTGAAGTTTGAGGGGGCAAGACAAGCAAGCAGCCCCAGTCTCTGTGCCTCGGTGCTAGCAGTGCCATGGGCAGATGAGGCTGAGCAACATCTTTCCAGGCTAGCTCTTTCTGCCTGCCAGCTATCTGCAGACGTTCGCATTTTCAGAGCAGGGCTGCCGCAGGCCCCCTGCACGGACCCCCAAAGCTACGTTTGAAGTTTGAGGGGGCAAGACAAGCAAGCAGCCCCAGTCTCTGTGCCTCTGTGCGAGCAGTGCCATGGGCAGATGAGGCTGAGCAACAGCTTTCCAGGCTAGCACTTTCTGCTTGCCATCTATCTGCAGACGTTCGCATTTTCAGAGCAGGGCTGCCGGAGGCCCCCTGCACGGACCCCCAAAGCTACGTTTGAAGTTTGAGGGGGCAAGACAAGCAAGCAGCCCCAGTCTCTGTGCCTCGGTGCGAGCAGTGCCATGGGCAGATGAGGCTGAGCAACAGCTTTCCAGGCTAGCTCTTTCTGCCTGCCAGCTATCTGCAGACGTTCGCATTTTCAGAGCAGGGCTGCCGGAGGCCCCCTGCACGGACCCCCAAAGCTACGTTTGAAGTTTGAGGGGGCAAGACAAGCAAGCAGCCCCAGTCTCTGTGCCTCTGTGCGAGCAGTGCCATGGGCAGATGAGGCTGAGCAACAGCTTTCCAGGCTAGCTCTTTCTGCCTGTGAGCTATCTGCAGACGTTCGCATTTTCAGAGCAGGGCTGCCGGAGGCCCCCTGCACGGACCCCCAAAGCTACGTTTGAAGTTTGAGGGGGCAAGACAAGCAAGCAGCCCCAGTCTCTGTGCCTCTGTGCGAGCAGGGCCATGGGCAGATGAGGCTGAGCAACAGCTTTCCAGGCTAGCTCTTTCTGCCTGCCAGCTATCTGCAGACGTTCGCATTTTCAGAGCAGGGCTGCCGGAGGCCCCCTGCACGGACCCCCAAAGATACGTTTGAAGTTTGAGGGGGCAAGACAAGCAAGCAGCCCCAGTCTCTGTGCCTCTGTGCGAGCAGGGCCATGGGCAGATGAGGCTGAGCAACAGCTTTCCAGGCTAGCTCTTTCTGCCTGTGAGCTATCTGCAGACGTTCGCATTTTGGGAGCAGAGCTGCCGGAGGCCCCCTGCACGGACCCCCAAAGCTACGTTTGAATTTGAGGGGGCAAGACAAGCAAGCAGCCCCAGTCTCTGTGCCTCTGTGCGAGCAGTGCCATGGGCAGATGAGGCTGAGCAACAGCTTTCCAGGCTAGCTCTTTCTGCCTGCCAGTTATCTGCAGACGTTCGCATTTTCAGAGCAGGGCTGCCGGAGGCCCCCTGCACGGACCCCCAAAGCTACGTTTGAAGTTTGAGGGGGCAAGACAAGCAAGCAGCCCCAGTCTCTGTGCCTCTGTGCGAGCAGGGCCATGGGCAGATGAGGCTGAGCAACAGCTTTCCAGGCTAGCTCTTTCTGCCTGTGAGCTATCTGCAGACGTTCGCATTTTCAGAGCAGGGCTGCCGGAGGCCCCCTGCACGGACCCCCAAAGCTACGTTTGAAGTTTGAGGGGGCAAGACAAGCAAGCAGCCCCAGTCTCTGTGCCTCGGTGCGAGCAGTGCCATGGGCAGATGAGGCTGAGCAACAGCTTCCCAGGCTAGCTCTTTCTGCCTGCCAGCTATCTGCAGACGTTCGCATTTTCAGAGCAGGGCTGCCGGAGGCCCCCTGCACGGACCCCCAAAGCTACGTTTGAAGTTTGAGGGGGCAAGACAAGCAAGCAGCCCCAGTCTCTGTGCCTCTGTGCGAGCAGTGCCATGGGCAGATGAGGCTGAGCAACAGCTTTCCAGGCTAGCACTTTCTGCTTGCCAGCTATCTGCAGACGTTCGCATTTTCAGAGCAGGGCTGCCGCAGGCCCCCTGCACGGACCCCCAAAGATACGTTTGAAGTTTGAGGGGGCAAGACAAGCAAGCAGCCCCAGTTTCTTGCCTCTGTGCGAGCAGTGCCATGGGCAGATGAGGCTGAGCAACAGCTTTCCAGGCTAGCTCTTTCTGCCTGCCAGCTATTTGCAGACGTTCGCATTTTCAGAGCAGGGCTGCCGGAGGCCCCCTGCACGGACCCCCAAAGCTACGTTTGAAGTTTGAGGGGGCAAGACAAGCAAGCAGCCCCAGTCTCTGTGCCTCCGTGCGAGCAGTGCCATGGGCAGATGAGGCTGAGCAACAGCTTCCCAGGCTAGCTCTTTCTGCCTGCCAGCTATCTGCAGACGTTCGCATTTTCAGAGCAGGGCTGCCGCAGGCCCCCTGCACGGACCCCCAAAGCTACGTTTGAAGTTTGAGGGGGCAAGACAAGCAAGCAGCCCCAGTCTCTGTGCCTCTGTGCGAGCAGTGCCATGGGCAGATGAGGCTGAGCAACAGCTTTCCAGGCTAGCTCTTTCTGCCTGCCACCTATCTGCAGACGTTCGCATTTTCAGAGCAGGGCTGCCGCAGGCCCCCTGCACGGACCCCCAAAGCTACGTTTGAAGTTTGAGGGGGCAAGACAAGCAAGCAGCCCCAGTCTCTGTGCCTCGGTGCTAGCAGTGCCATGGGCAGATGAGGCTGAGCAACATCTTTCCAGGCTAGCTCTTTCTGCCTGCCAGCTATCTGCAGACGTTCGCATTTTCAGAGCAGGGCTGCCGCAGGCCCCCTGCACGGACCCCCAAAGCTACGTTTGAAGTTTGAGGGGGCAAGACAAGCAAGCAGCCCCAGTCTCTGTGCCTCTGTGCGAGCAGTGCCATGGGCAGATGAGGCTGAGCAACAGCTTTCCAGGCTAGCTCTTTCTGCCTGCCAGCTATCTGCAGACGTTCGCATTTTGGGAGCAGAGCTGCCGGAGGCCCCCTGCACGGACCCCCAAAGCTACGTTTGAAGTTTGAGGGGGCAAGACAAGCAAGCAGCCCCAGTCTCTGTGCCTCGGTGCTAGCAGTGCCATGGGCAGATGAGGCTGAGCAACATCTTTCCAGGCTAGCTCTTTCTGCCTGCCAGCTATCTGCAGACGTTCGCATTTTCAGAGCAGGGCTGCCGCAGGCCCCCTGCACGGACCCCCAAAGCTACGTTTGAAGTTTGAGGGGGCAAGACAAGCAAGCAGCCCCAGTCTCTGTGCCTCTGTGCGAGCAGTGCCATGGGCAGATGAGGCTGAGCAACAGCTTTCCAGGCTAGCACTTTCTGCTTGCCAGCTATCTGCAGACGTTCGCGTTTTCAGAGCAGGGCTGCCGGAGGCCCCCTGCACGGACCCCCAAAGCTACGTTTGAAGTTTGAGGGGGCAAGACAAGCAAGCAGCCCCAGTCTCTGTGCCTCTGTGCGAGCAGTGCCATGGGCAGATGAGGCTGAGCAACAGCTTTCCAGGCTAGCTCTTTCTGCCTGCCACCTATCTGCAGACGTTCGCATTTTCAGAGCAGGGCTGCCGCAGGCCCCCTGCACGGACCCCCAAAGCTACGTTTGAAGTTTGAGGGGGCAAGACAAGCAAGCAGCCCCAGTCTCTGTGCCTCGGTGCTAGCAGTGCCATGGGCAGATGAGGCTGAGCAACATCTTTCCAGGCTAGCTCTTTCTGCCTGCCAGCTATCTGCAGACGTTCGCATTTTCAGAGCAGGGCTGCCGCAGGCCCCCTGCACGGACCCCCAAAGCTACGTTTGAAGTTTGAGGGGGCAAGACAAGCAAGCAGCCCCAGTCTCTGTGCCTCTGTGCGAGCAGTGCCATGGGCAGATGAGGCTGAGCAACAGCTTTCCAGGCTAGCTCTTTCTGCCTGCCAGCTATCTGCAGACGTTCGCATTTTGGGAGCAGAGCTGCCGGAGGCCCCCTGCACGGACCCCCAAAGCTACGTTTGAAGTTTGAGGGGGCAAGACAAGCAAGCAGCCCCAGTCTCTGTGCCTCTGTGCGAGCAGTGCCATGGGCAGATGAGGCTGAGCAACAGCTTTCCAGGCTAGCTCTTTCTGCCTGCCAGCTATCTGCAGACGTTCGCATTTTCAGAGCAGGGCTGCCGGAGGCCCCCTGCACGGACCCCCAAAGCTACGTTTGAAGTTTGAGGGGGCAAGACAAGCAAGCAGCCCCAGTCTCTGTGCCTCGGTGCTAGCAGTGCCATGGGCAGATGAGGCTGAGCAACATCTTTCCAGGCTAGCTCTTTCTGCCTGCCAGCTATCTGCAGACGTTCGCATTTTCAGAGCAGGGCTGCCGCAGGCCCCCTGCACGGACCCCCAAAGCTACGTTTGAAGTTTGAGGGGGCAAGACAAGCAAGCAGCCCCAGTCTCTGTGCCTCTGTGCGAGCAGTGCCATGGGCAGATGAGGCTGAGCAACAGCTTTCCAGGCTAGCACTTTCTGCTTGCCATCTATCTGCAGACGTTCGCATTTTCAGAGCAGGGCTGCCGGAGGCCCCCTGCACGGACCCCCAAAGCTACGTTTGAAGTTTGAGGGGGCAAGACAAGCAAGCAGCCCCAGTCTCTGTGCCTCGGTGCGAGCAGTGCCATGGGCAGATGAGGCTGAGCAACAGCTTTCCAGGCTAGCTCTTTCTGCCTGCCAGCTATCTGCAGACGTTCGCATTTTCAGAGCAGGGCTGCCGGAGGCCCCCTGCACGGACCCCCAAAGCTACGTTTGAAGTTTGAGGGGGCAAGACAAGCAAGCAGCCCCAGTCTCTGTGCCTCTGTGCGAGCAGTGCCATGGGCAGATGAGGCTGAGCAACAGCTTTCCAGGCTAGCTCTTTCTGCCTGTGAGCTATCTGCAGACGTTCGCATTTTCAGAGCAGGGCTGCCGGAGGCCCCCTGCACGGACCCCCAAAGCTACGTTTGAAGTTTGAGGGGGCAAGACAAGCAAGCAGCCCCAGTCTCTGTGCCTCTGTGCGAGCAGGGCCATGGGCAGATGAGGCTGAGCAACAGCTTTCCAGGCTAGCTCTTTCTGCCTGCCAGCTATCTGCAGACGTTCGCATTTTCAGAGCAGGGCTGCCGGAGGCCCCCTGCACGGACCCCCAAAGCTACGTTTGAAGTTTGAGGGGGCAAGACAAGCAAGCAGCCCCAGTCTCTGTGCCTCTGTGCGAGCAGGGCCATGGGCAGATGAGGCTGAGCAACAGCTTTCCAGGCTAGCTCTTTCTGCCTGCCAGCTATCTGCAGACGTTCGCATTTTGGGAGCAGAGCTGCCGGAGGCCCCCTGCACGGACCCCCAAAGCTACGTTTGAATTTGAGGGGGCAAGACAAGCAAGCAGCCCCAGTCTCTGTGCCTCTGTGCGAGCAGTGCCATGGGCAGATGAGGCTGAGCAACAGCTTTCCAGGCTAGCTCTTTCTGCCTGCCAGTTATCTGCAGACGTTCGCATTTTCAGAGCAGGGCTGCCGGAGGCCCCCTGCACGGACCCCCAAAGCTACGTTTGAAGTTTGAGGGGGCAAGACAAGCAAGCAGCCCCAGTCTCTGTGCCTCTGTGCGAGCAGGGCCATGGGCAGATGAGGCTGAGCAACAGCTTTCCAGGCTAGCTCTTTCTGCCTGTGAGCTATCTGCAGACGTTCGCATTTTCAGAGCAGGGCTGCCGGAGGCCCCCTGCACGGACCCCCAAAGCTACGTTTGAAGTTTGAGGGGGCAAGACAAGCAAGCAGCCCCAGTCTCTGTGCCTCGGTGCGAGCAGTGCCATGGGCAGATGAGGCTGAGCAACAGCTTCCCAGGCTAGCTCTTTCTGCCTGCCAGCTATCTGCAGACGTTCGCATTTTCAGAGCAGGGCTGCCGCAGGCCCCCTGCACGGACCCCCAAAGCTACGTTTGAAGTTTGAGGGGGCAAGACAAGCAAGCAGCCCCAGTCTCTGTGCCTCTGTGCGAGCAGTGCCATGGGCAGATGAGGCTGAGCAACAGCTTTCCAGGCTAGCTCTTTCTGCCTGCCAGCTATCTGCAGACGTTCGCATTTTCGGAGCAGAGCTGCCGGAGGCCCCCTGCACGGACCCCCAAAGCTACGTTTGAAGTTTGAGGGGGCAAGACAAGCAAGCAGCCCCAGTCTCTGTGCCTCTGTGCGAGCAGTGCCATGGGCAGATGAGGCTGAGCAACAGCTTTCCAGGCTAGCACTTTCTGCTTGCCAGCTATCTGCAGACGTTCGCATTTTCAGAGCAGGGCTGCCGGAGGCCCCCTGCACGGACCCCCAAAGCTACGTTTGAAGTTTGAGGGGGCAAGACAAGCAAGCAGCCCCAGTTTCTTGCCTCTGTGCGAGCAGTGCCATTGGCAGATGAGGCTGAGCAACATCTTTCCAGGCTAGCTCTTTCTGCCTGCCAGCTATTTGCAGACGTTCGCATTTTCAGAGCAGGGCTGCCGGAGGCCCCCTGCACGGACCCCCAAAGCTACGTTTGAAGTTTGAGGGGGCAAGACAAGCAAGCAGCCCCAGTCTCTGTGCCTCGGTGCGAGCAGTGCCATGGGCAGATGAGGCTGAGCAACATCTTTCCAGGCTAGCTCTTTCTGCCTGCCAGCTATCTGCAGACGTTCGCATTTTCAGAGCAGGGCTGCCGCAGGCCCCCTGCAAGGACCCCCAAAGCTACGTTTGAAGTTTGAGGGGGCAAGACAAGCAAGCAGCCCCAGTCTCTGTGCCTCTGTGCGAGCAGTGCCATGGGCAGATGAGGCTGAGCAACAGCTTTCCAGGCTAGCTCTTTCTGCCTGCCAGCTATCTGCAGACGTTCGCTTTTTCGGAGCAGCGCTGCCGGAGGACCCCTGCACGGACCCCCAAAGCTACGTTTGACGTTTGAGGGGGCAAGACAAGCAAGCAGCCCCAGTCTCTGTGCCTCTGTGCGAGCAGTGCCATGGGCAGATGAGGCTGAGCAACAGCTTTCCAGGCTAGCTCTTTCTGCCTGCCAGCTATCTGCAGACGTTCGCATTTTCAGAGCAGGGCTGCCGCAGGCCCCCTGCACGGACCCCCAAAGCTACGTTTGAACTTTGAGGGGGCAAGACAAGCAAGCAGCCCCAGTCTCTGTGCCTCGGTGCTAGCAGTGCCATGGGCAGATGAGGCTGAGCAACATCTTTCCAGGCTAGCTCTTTCTGCCTGCCAGCTATCTGCAGACGTTCGCATTTTCAGAGCAGGGCTGCCGCAGGCCCCCTGCACGGACCCCCAAAGCTACGTTTGAAGTTTGAGGGGGCAAGACAAGCAAGCAGCCCCAGTCTCTGTGCCTCTGTGCGAGCAGTGCCATGGGCAGATGAGGCTGAGCAACAGCTTTCCAGGCTAGCTCTTTCTGCCTGCCAGCTATCTGCAGACGTTCGCATTTTCAGAGCAGGGCTGCCGCAGGCCCCCTGCACGGACCCCCAAAGCTACGTTTGAAGTTTGAGGGGGCAAGACAAGCAAGCAGCCCCAGTCTCTGTGCCTCTGTGCGAGCAGTGCCATGGGCAGATGAGGCTGAGCAACAGCTTTCCAGGCTAGCTCTTTCTGCCTGCCAGCTATCTGCAGACGTTCGCATTTTCGGAGCAGGGCTGCCGGAGGCCCCCTGCACGGACCCCCAAAGCTACGTTTGAAGTTTGAGGGGGCAAGACAAGCAAGCAGCCCCAGTCTCTGTGCCTCTGTGCGAGCAGTGCCATGGGCAGATGAGGCTGAGCAACAGCTTTCCAGGCTAGCTCTTTCTGCCTGCCAGCTATCTGCAGACGTTCGCATTTTCAGAGCAGGGCTGCCGCAGGCCCCCTGCACGGACCCCCAAAGCTACGTTTGACGTTTGAGGGGGCAAGACAAGCAAGCAGCCCCAGTCTCTGTGCCTCTGTGCGAGCAGTGCCATGGGCAGATGAGGCTGAGCAACAGCTTTCCAGGCTAGCTCTTTCTGCCTGCCAGCTATCTGCAGACGTTCGCATTTTCAGAGCAGGGCTGCCGGAGGCCCCCTGCACGGAACCCCAAAGCTACGTTTGAAGTTTGAGGGGGCAAGACAAGCAAGCAGCCCCAGTCTCTGTGCCTCTGTGCGAGCAGTGCCATGGGCAGATGAGGCTGAGCAACAGCTTTCCAGGCTAGCACTTTCTGCTTGCCATCTATTTGCAGACGTTCGCATTTTCAGAGCAGGGCTGCCGGAGGCCCTCTGCACGGACCCCCAGAGCTACGTTTGAAGTCTGAGGGGGCAAGACAAGCAAGCAGCCCCAGTCTCTGTGCCTCTGTGCGAGCAGGGCCATGGGCAGATGAGGCTGAGCAACAGCTTTCCAGGCTAGCTCTTTCTGCCTGCCAGCTATCTGCAGACGTTCGCATTTTGGGAGCAGAGCTGCAGGAGGCCCCCTGCACGGACCACCAAAGATACGTTTGAAGTTTGAGGGGGCAAGACAAGCAAGCAGCCCCAGTCTCTGTGCCTCGGTGCGAGCAGTGCCATGGGCAGATGAGGCTGAGCAACAGCTTTCCAGGCTAGCTCTTTGTGGCTGCGAGCTATCTGCAGACGTTCGCATTTTCAGAGCAGTGCTGCCGGAGGCCCCCTGCACGGACCCCCAAAGCTACGTTTAAAGTTTGAGGGGGCAAGACAAGCAAGCAGCCCCAGTCTCTGTGCCTCCGTGCGAGCAGTGCCATGGGCAGATGAGGCTGAGCAACAGCTTCCCAGGCTAGCTCTTTCTGCCTGCCAGCTATCTGCAGACGTTCGCATTTTCAGAGCAGGGCTGCCGGAGGCCCCCTGCACGGACCCCCAAAGCTACGTTTGAAGTTTGAGGGGGCAAGACAAGCAAGCAGCCCCAGTCTCTGTGCCTCTGTGCGAGCAGTGCCATGGGCAGATGAGGCTGAGCAACAGCTTTCCAGGCTAGCTCTTTCTGCCTGCCAGCTATCTGCAGACGTTCGCATTTTCGGAGCAGAGCTGCCGGAGGCCCCCTGCACGGACCCCCAAAGCTACGTTTGAAGTTTGAGGGGGCAAGACAAGCAAGCAGCCCCAGTCTCTGTGCCTCTGTGCGAGCAGTGCCATGGGCAGATGAGGCTGAGCAACAGCTTTCCAGGCTAGCACTTTCTGCTTGCCAGCTATCTGCAGACGTTCGCATTTTCAGAGCAGGGCTGCCGGAGGCCCCCTGCACGGACCCCCAAAGCTACGTTTGAAGTTTGAGGGGGCAAGACAAGCAAGCAGCCCCAGTTTCTTGCCTCGGTGCGAGCAGTGCCATTGGCAGATGAGGCTGAGCAACAGCTTTCCAGGCTAGCTCTTTCTGCCTGCCAGCTATTTGCAGACGTTCGCATTTTCAGAGCAGGGCTGCCGGAGGCCCCCTGCACGGACCCCCAAAGCTACGTTTGAAGTTTGAGGGGGCAAGACAAGCAAGCAGCCCCAGTCTCTGTGCCTCGGTGCGAGCAGTGCCATGGGCAGATGAGGCTGAGCAACATCTTTCCAGGCTAGCTCTTTCTGCCTGCCAGCTATCTGCAGACGTTCGCATTTTCAGAGCAGGGCTGCCGCAGGCCCCCTGCAAGGACCCCCAAAGCTACGTTTGAAGTTTGAGGGGGCAAGACAAGCAAGCAGCCCCAGTCTCTGTGCCTCGGTGCGAGCAGTGCCATGGGCAGATGAGGCTGAGCAACAGCTTTCCAGGCTAGCTCTTTCTGCCTGCCATCTATCTGCAGACGTTCGCTTTTTCGGAGCAGAGCTGCCGGAGGCCCCCTGCACGGACCCCCAAAGCTACGTTTGACGTTTGAGGGGGCAAGACAAGCAAGCAGCCCCAGTCTCTGTGCCTCTGTGCGAGCAGTGCCATGGGCAGATGAGGCTGAGCAACAGCTTTCCAGGCTAGCTCTTTCTGCCTGCCAGCTATCTGCAGACGTTCGCATTTTCAGAGCAGGGCTGCCGCAGGCCCCCTGCACGGACCCCCAAAGCTACGTTTGAAGTTTGAGGGGGCAAGACAAGCAAGCAGCCCCAGTCTCTGTGCCTCGGTGCTAGCAGTGCCATGGGCAGATGAGGCTGAGCAACATCTTTCCAGGCTAGCTCTTTCTGCCTGCCAGCTATCTGCAGACGTTCGCATTTTCAGAGCAGGGCTGCCGCAGGCCCCCTGCACGGACCCCCAAAGCTACGTTTGAAGTTTGAGGGGGCAAGACAAGCAAGCAGCCCCAGTCTCTGTGCCTCTGTGCGAGCAGTGCCATGGGCAGATGAGGCTGAGCAACAGCTTTCCAGGCTAGCTCTTTCTGCCTGCCAGCTATCTGCAGACGTTTGCATTTTCAGAGCAGGGCTGCCGCAGGCCCCCTGCACGGACCCCCAAAGCTACGTTTGAAGTTTGAGGGGGCAAGACAAGCAAGCAGCCCCAGTCTCTGTGCCTCTGTGCGAGCAGTGCCATGGGCAGATGAGGCTGAGCAACAGCTTTCCAGGCTAGCTCTTTCTGCCTGCCAGCTATCTGCAGACGTTCGCATTTTCGGAGCAGGGCTGCCGGAGGCCCCCTGCACGGACCCCCAAAGCTACGTTTGAAGTTTGAGGGGGCAAGACAAGCAAGCAGCCCCAGTCTCTGTGCCTCTGTGCGAGCAGTGCCATGGGCAGATGAGGCTGAGCAACAGCTTTCCAGGCTAGCACTTTCTGCTTGCCAGCTATCTGCAGACGTTCGCATTTTCAGAGCAGGGCTGCCGGAGGCCCCCTGCACGGACCCCCAAAGCTACGTTTGAAGTTTGAGGGGGCAAGACAAGCAAGCAGCCCCAGTTTCTTGCCTCGGTGCGAGCAGTGCCATTGGCAGATGAGGCTGAGCAACAGCTTTCCAGGCTAGCTCTTTCTGCCTGCCAGCTATTTGCAGACGTTCGCATTTTCAGAGCAGGGCTGCCGGAGGCCCCCTGCACGGAACCCAAAGCTACGTTTGAAGTTTGAGGGGGCAAGACAAGCAAGCAGCCCCAGTCTCTGTGCCTCGGTGCGAGCAGTGCCATGGGCAGATGAGGCTGAGCAACATCTTTCCAGGCTAGCTCTTTCTGCCTGCCAGCTATCTGCAGACGTTTGCATTTTCAGAGCAGGGCTGCCGCAGGCCCCCTGCAAGGACCCCCAAAGCTACGTTTGAAGTTTGAGGGGGCAAGACAAGCAAGCAGCCCCAGTCTCTGTGCCTCGGTGCGAGCAGTGCCATGGGCAGATGAGGCTGAGCAACAGCTTTCCAGGCTAGCTCTTTCTGCCTGCCATCTATCTGCAGACGTTCGCTTTTTCGGAGCAGAGCTGCCGGAGGCCCCCTGCACGGACCCCCAAAGCTACGTTTGAAGTTTGAGGGGGCAAGACAAGCAAGCAGCCCCAGTCTCTGTGCCTCTGTGCGAGCAGTGCCATGGGCAGATGAGGCTGAGCAACAGCTTTCCAGGCTAGCTCTTTCTGCCTGCCAGCTATCTGCAGACGTTCGCATTTTCAGAGCAGGGCTGCCGCAGGCCCCCTGCACGGACCCCCAAAGCTACGTTTGAAGTTTGAGGGGGCAAGACAAGCAAGCAGCCCCAGTCTCTGTGCCTCGGTGCTAGCAGTGCCATGGGCAGATGAGGCTGAGCAACATCTTTCCAGGCTAGCTCTTTCTGCCTGCCAGCTATCTGCAGACGTTCGCATTTTCAGAGCAGGGCTGCCGGAGGCCCCCTGCACGGACCCCCAAAGCTACGTTTGAAGTTTGAGGGGGCAAGACAAGCAAGCAGCCCCAGTCTCTGTGCCTCTGTGCGAGCAGTGCCATGGGCAGATGAGGCTGAGCAACATCTTTCCAGGCTAGCTCTTTCTGCCTGCCAGCTATCTGCAGACGTTCGCATTTTCAGAGCAGGGCTGCCGCAGGCCCCCTGCACGGACTCCCAAAGCTACGTTTGAAGTTTGAGGCGGCAAGACAAGCAAGCAGCCCCAGTCTCTGTGCCTCGGTGCGAGCAGTGCCATGGGCAGATGAGGCTGAGCAACAGCTTTCCAGGCTAGCTCTTTCTGCCTGCCAGCTATCTGCAGACGTTCGCATTTTCAGAGCAGGGCTGCCGCAGGCCCCCTGCACGGACCCCCAAAGCTACGTTTGACGTTTGAGGGGGCAAGACAAGCAAGCAGCCCCAGTCTCTGTGCCTCTGTGCGAGCAGTGCCATGGGCAGATGAGGCTGAGCAACAGCTTTCCAGGCTAGCTCTTTCTGCCTGCCAGCTATCTGCAGACGTTCGCATTTTCAGAGCAGGGCTGCCGGAGGCCCCCTGCACGGACCCCCAAAGCTACGTTTGAAGTTTGAGGGGGCAAGACAAGCAAGCAGCCCCAGTCTCTGTGCCTCTGTGCGAGCAGTGCCATGGGCAGATGAGGCTGAGCAACAGCTTTCCAGGCTAGCACTTTCTGCTTGCCATCTATCTGCAGACGTTCGCATTTTCAGAGCAGGGCTGCCGGAGGCCCCCTGCACGGACCCCCAGAGCTACGTTTGAAGTTTGAGGGGGCAAGACAAGCAAGCAGCCCCAGTCTCTGTGCCTCTGTGCGAGCAGTGCCATGGGCAGATGAGGCTGAGCAACAGCTTTCCAGGCTAGCTCTTTCTGCCTGCCAGCTATCTGCAGACGTTCGCATTTTCAGAGCAGGGCTGCCGCAGGCCCCCTGCACGGACCCCCAAAGATACGTTTGAAGTTTGAGGGGGCAAGACAAGCAAGCAGCCCCAGTCTCTGTGCCTCTGTGCGAGCAGGGCCATGGGCAGATGAGGCTGAGCAACATCTTTCCAGGCTAGCTCTTTCTGCCTGCCAGCTATCTGCAGACGTTCGCATTTTCAGAGCAGGGCTGCCGGAGGCCCCCTGCACGGACCCCGAAAGCTACGTTTGAAGTTTGAGGGGGCAAGACAAGCAAGCAGCCCCAGTCTCTGTGCCTCTGTGCGAGCAGGGCCATGGGCAGATGAGGCTGAGCAACAGCTTTCCAGGCTAGCTCTTTCTGCCTGTGAGCTATCTGCAGACGTTCGCATTTTGGGAGCAGAGCTGCCGGAGGCCCCCTGCACGGACCCCCAAAGCTACGTTTGAATTTGAGGGGGCAAGACAAGCAAGCAGCCCCAGTCTCTGTGCCTCTGTGCGAGCAGTGCCATGGGCAGATGAGGCTGAGCAACAGCTTTCCAGGCTAGCTCTTTCTGCCTGCCAGCTATCTGCAGACGTTCGCATTTTCAGAGCAGGGCTGCCGGAGGCCCCCTGCACGGACCCCCAAAGCTACGTTTGAAGTTTGAGGGGGCAAGACAAGCAAGCAGCCCCAGTCTCTGTGCCTCTGTGCGAGCAGTGCCATGGGCAGATGAGGCTGAGCAACATCTTTCCAGGCTAGCTCTTTCTGCCTGCCAGCTATCTGCAGACGTTCGCATTTTCAGAGCAGGGCTGCCGCAGTCCCCCTGCACGGACTCCCAAAGCTACGTTTGACGTTTGAGGGGGCAAGACAAGCAAGCAGCCCCAGTCTCTGTGCCTCGGTGCGAGCAGTGCCATGGGCAGATGAGGCTGAGCAACAGCTTTCCAGGCTAGCTCTTTCTGCCTGCCAGCTATCTGCAGACGTTCGCATTTTCAGAGCAGGGCTGCCGGAGGCCCCCTGCACGGACCCCCAAAGCTACGTTTGAAGTTTGAGGGGGCAAGACAAGCAAGCAGCCCCAGTCTCTGTGCCTCTGTGCGAGCAGTGCCATGGGCAGATGAGGCTGAGCAACAGCTTTCCAGGCTAGCACTTTCTGCTTGCCATCTATCTGCAGACGTTCGCATTTTCAGAGCAGGGCTGCCGGAGGCCCCCTGCACGGACCCCCAGAGCTACGTTTGAAGTTTGAGGGGGCAAGACAAGCAAGCAGCCCCAGTCTCTGTGCCTCTGTGCGAGCAGTGCCATGGGCAGATGAGGCTGAGCAACAGCTTTCCAGGCTAGCTCTTTCTGCCTGCCAGCTATCTGCAGACGTTCGCATTTTGGGAGCAGAGCTGCCGGAGGCCCCCTGCACGGACCCCCAAAGCTACGTTTGAATTTGAGGGGGCAAGACAAGCAAGCAGCCCCAGTCTCTGTGCCTCTGTGCGAGCAGTGCCATGGGCAGATGAGGCTGAGCAACAGCTTTCCAGGCTAGCTCTTTCTGCCTGCCAGCTATCTGCAGACGTTCGCATTTTGGGAGCAGAGCTGCCGGAGGCCCCCTGCACGGACCCCCAAAGCTACGTTTGAATTTGAGGGGGCAAGACAAGCAAGCAGCCCCAGTCTCTGTGCCTCTGTGCGAGCAGTGCCATGGGCAGATGAGGCTGAGCAACAGCTTTCCAGGCTAGCTCTTTCTGCCTGCCAGCTATCTGCAGACGTTCGCATTTTCAGAGCAGGGCTGCCGGAGGCCCCCTGCACGGACCCCCAAAGCTACGTTTGAAGTTTGAGGGGGCAAGACAAGCAAGCAGCCCCAGTCTCTGTGCCTCTGTGCGAGCAGGGCCATGGGCAGATGAGGCTGAGCAACAGCTTTCCAGGCTAGCTCTTTCTGCCTGTGAGCTATCTGCAGACGTTCGCATTTTGGGAGCAGAGCTGCCGGAGGCCCCCTGCACGGACCCCCAAAGCTACGTTTGAATTTGAGGGGGCAAGACAAGCAAGCAGCCCCAGTCTCTGTGCCTCTGTGCGAGCAGTGCCATGGGCAGATGAGGCTGAGCAACAGCTTTCCAGGCTAGCTCTTTCTGCCTGCCAGCTATCTGCAGACGTTCGCATTTTCAGAGCAGGGCTGCCGCAGGCCCCCTGCACGGACCCCCAAAGCTACGTTTGAAGTTTGAGGGGGCAAGACAAGCAAGCAGCCCCAGTCTCTGTGCCTCTGTGCGAGCAGTGCCATGGGCAGATGAGGCTGAGCAACAGCTTTCCAGGCTAGCTCTTTCTGCCTGCCAGCTATCTGCAGACGTTCGCGTTTTCAGAGCAGGGCTGCCGGAGGCCCCCTGCACGGACCCCCAAAGCTACGTTTGAAGTTTGAGGGGGCAAGACAAGCAAGCAGCCCCAGTCTCTGTGCCTCTGTGCGAGCAGTGCCATGGGCAGATGAGGCTGAGCAACAGCTTTCCAGGCTAGCACTTTCTGCTTGCCATCTATCTGCAGACGTTCACATTTTCAGAGCAGGGCTGCCGGAGGCCCCCTGCACGGACCCCCAGAGCTACGTTTGAAGTCTGAGGGGGCAAGACAAGCAAGCAGCCCCAGTCTCTGTGCCTCTGTGCGAGCAGGGCCATGGGCAGATGAGGCTGAGCAACAGCTTTCCAGGCTAGCTCTTTCTGCCTGCCAGCTATCTGCAGACGTTCGCATTTTGGGAGCAGAGCTGCCGGAGGCCCCCTGCACGGACCCCCAAAGCTACGTTTGAAGTTTGAGGGGGCAAGACAAGCAAGCAGCCCCAGTCTCTGTGCCTCGGTGCGAGCAGTGCCATGGGCAGATGAGGCTGAGCAACAGCTTTCCAGGCTAGCTCTTTGTGGCTGCGAGCTATCTGCAGACGTTCGCATTTTCAGAGCAGTGCTGCCGGAGGCCCCCTGCACGGACCCCCAAAGCTACGTTTGAAGTTTGAGGGGGCAAGACAAGCAAGCAGCCCCAGTCTCTGTGCCTCCGTGCGAGCAGTGCCATGGGCAGATGAGGCTGAGCAACAGCTTCCCAGGCTAGCTCTTTCTGCCTGCCAGCTATCTGCAGACGTTCGCATTTTCAGAGCAGGGCTGCCGCAGGCCCCCTGCACGGACCCCCAAAGCTACGTTTGAAGTTTGAGGGGGCAAGACAAGCAAGCAGCCCCAGTCTCTGTGCCTCTGTGCGAGCAGTGCCATGGGCAGATGAGGCTGAGCAACAGCTTTCCAGGCTAGCTCTTTCTGCCTGCCAGCTATCTGCAGACGTTCGCATTTTCGGAGCAGAGCTGCCGGAGGCCCCCTGCACGGACCCCCAAAGCTACGTTTGAAGTTTGAGGGGGCAAGACAAGCAAGCAGCCCCAGTCTCTGTGCCTCTGTGCGAGCAGTGCCATGGGCAGATGAGGCTGAGCAACAGCTTTCCAGGCTAGCACTTTCTGCTTGCCAGCTATCTGCAGACGTTCGCATTTTCAGAGCAGGGCTGCCGGAGGCCCCCTGCACGGACCCCCAAAGCTACGTTTGAAGTTTGAGGGGGCAAGACAAGCAAGCAGCCCCAGTTTCTTGCCTCGGTGCGAGCAGTGCCATTGGCAGATGAGGCTGAGCAACAGCTTTCCAGGCTAGCTCTTTCTGCCTGCCAGCTATTTGCAGACGTTCGCATTTTCAGAGCAGGGCTGCCGGAGGCCCCCTGCACGGACCCCCAAAGCTACGTTTGAAGTTTGAGGGGGCAAGACAAGCAAGCAGCCCCAGTCTCTGTGCCTCGGTGCGAGCAGTGCCATGGGCAGATGAGGCTGAGCAACATCTTTCCAGGCTAGCTCTTTCTGCCTGCCAGCTATCTGCAGACGTTCGCATTTTCAGAGCAGGGCTGCCGCAGGCCCCCTGCAAGGACCCCCAAAGCTACGTTTGAAGTTTGAGGGGGCAAGACAAGCAAGCAGCCCCAGTCTCTGTGCCTCGGTGCGAGCAGTGCCATGGGCAGATGAGGCTGAGCAACAGCTTTCCAGGCTAGCTCTTTCTGCCTGCCATCTATCTGCAGACGTTCGCTTTTTCGGAGCAGAGCTGCCGGAGGCCCCCTGCACGGACCCCCAAAGCTACGTTTGACGTTTGAGGGGGCAAGACAAGCAAGCAGCCCCAGTCTCTGTGCCTCTGTGCGAGCAGTGCCATGGGCAGATGAGGCTGAGCAACAGCTTTCCAGGCTAGCTCTTTCTGCCTGCCAGCTATCTGCAGACGTTCGCATTTTCAGAGCAGGGCTGCCGCAGGCCCCCTGCACGGACCCCCAAAGCTACGTTTGAAGTTTGAGGGGGCAAGACAAGCAAGCAGCCCCAGTCTCTGTGCCTCGGTGCTAGCAGTGCCATGGGCAGATGAGGCTGAGCAACATCTTTCCAGGCTAGCTCTTTCTGCCTGCCAGCTATCTGCAGACGTTCGCATTTTCAGAGCAGGGCTGCCGCAGGCCCCCTGCACGGACCCCCAAAGCTACGTTTGAAGTTTGAGGGGGCAAGACAAGCAAGCAGCCCCAGTCTCTGTGCCTCTGTGCGAGCAGTGCCATGGGCAGATGAGGCTGAGCAACAGCTTTCCAGGCTAGCTCTTTCTGCCTGCCAGCTATCTGCAGACGTTCGCATTTTCAGAGCAGGGCTGCCGCAGGCCCCCTGCACGGACCCCCAAAGCTACGTTTGAAGTTTGAGGGGGCAAGACAAGCAAGCAGCCCCAGTCTCTGTGCCTCTGTGCGAGCAGTGCCATGGGCAGATGAGGCTGAGCAACAGCTTTCCAGGCTAGCTCTTTCTGCCTGCCAGCTATCTGCAGACGTTCGCATTTTCAGAGCAGTGCTGCCGGAGGCCCCCTGCACGGACCCCCAAAGCTACGTTTGAAGTTTGAGGGGGCAAGACAAGCAAGCAGCCCCAGTCTCTGTGCCTCCGTGCGAGCAGTGCCATGGGCAGATGAGGCTGAGCAACAGCTTCCCAGGCTAGCTCTTTCTGCCTGCCAGCTATCTGCAGACGTTCGCATTTTCAGAGCAGGGCTGCCGCAGGCCCCCTGCACGGACCCCCAAAGCTACGTTTGAAGTTTGAGGGGGCAAGACAAGCAAGCAGCCCCAGTCTCTGTGCCTCTGTGCGAGCAGTGCCATGGGCAGATGAGGCTGAGCAACAGCTTTCCAGGCTAGCTCTTTCTGCCTGCCAGCTATCTGCAGACGTTCGCATTTTCGGAGCAGAGCTGCCGGAGGCGCCCTGCACGGACCCCCAAAGCTACGTTTGAAGTTTGAGGGGGCAAGACAAGCAAGCAGCCCCAGTCTCTGTGCCTCTGTGCGAGCAGTGCCATGGGCAGATGAGGCTGAGCAACAGCTTTCCAGGCTAGCACTTTCTGCTTGCCAGCTATCTGCAGACGTTCGCATTTTCAGAGCAGGGCTGCCGGAGGCCCCCTGCACGGACCCCCAAAGCTACGTTTGAAGTTTGAGGGGGCAAGACAAGCAAGCAGCCCCAGTTTCTTGCCTCGGTGCGAGCAGTGCCATTGGCAGATGAGGCTGAGCAACAGCTTTCCAGGCTAGCTCTTTCTGCCTGCCAGCTATTTGCAGACGTTCGCATTTTCAGAGCAGGGCTGCCGGAGGCCCCCTGCACGGAACCCAAAGCTACGTTTGAAGTTTGAGGGGGCAAGACAAGCAAGCAGCCCCAGTCTCTGTGCCTCGGTGCGAGCAGTGCCATGGGCAGATGAGGCTGAGCAACATCTTTCCAGGCTAGCTCTTTCTGCCTGCCAGCTATCTGCAGACGTTTGCATTTTCAGAGCAGGGCTGCCGCAGGCCCCCTGCAAGGACCCCCAAAGCTACGTTTGAAGTTTGAGGGGGCAAGACAAGCAAGCAGCCCCAGTCTCTGTGCCTCGGTGCGAGCAGTGCCATGGGCAGATGAGGCTGAGCAACAGCTTTCCAGGCTAGCTCTTTCTGCCTGCCATCTATCTGCAGACGTTCGCTTTTTCGGAGCAGAGCTGCCGGAGGCCCCCTGCACGGACCCCCAAAGCTACGTTTGAAGTTTGAGGGGGCAAGACAAGCAAGCAGCCCCAGTCTCTGTGCCTCTGTGCGAGCAGTGCCATGGGCAGATGAGGCTGAGCAACAGCTTTCCAGGCTAGCTCTTTCTGCCTGCCAGCTATCTGCAGACGTTCGCATTTTCAGAGCAGGGCTGCCGCAGGCCCCCTGCACGGACCCCCAAAGCTACGTTTGAAGTTTGAGGGGGCAAGACAAGCAAGCAGCCCCAGTCTCTGTGCCTCTGTGCGAGCAGTGCCATGGGCAGATGAGGCTGAGCAACATCTTTCCAGGCTAGCTCTTTCTGCCTGCCAGCTATCTGCAGACGTTCGCATTTTCAGAGCAGGGCTGCCGCAGGCCCCCTGCACGGACTCCCAAAGCTACGTTTGAAGTTTGAGGCGGCAAGACAAGCAAGCAGCCCCAGTCTCTGTGCCTCGGTGCGAGCAGTGCCATGGGCAGATGAGGCTGAGCAACATCTTTCCAGGCTAGCTCTTTCTGCCTGCCAGCTATCTGCAGACGTTCGCATTTTCAGAGCAGGGCTGCCGCAGGCCCCCTGCACGGACCCCCAAAGCTACGTTTGACGTTTGAGGGGGCAAGACAAGCAAGCAGCCCCAGTCTCTGTGCCTCTGTGCGAGCAGTGCCATGGGCAGATGAGGCTGAGCAACAGCTTTCCAGGCTAGCTCTTTCTGCCTGCCAGCTATCTGCAGACGTTCGCATTTTCAGAGCAGGGCTGCCGGAGGCCCCCTGCACGGACCCCCAAAGCTACGTTTGAAGTTTGAGGGGGCAAGACAAGCAAGCAGCCCCAGTCTCTGTGCCTCTGTGCGAGCAGTGCCATGGGCAGATGAGGCTGAGCAACAGCTTTCCAGGCTAGCACTTTCTGCTTGCCATCTATCTGCAGACGTTCGCATTTTCAGAGCAGGGCTGCCGGAGGCCCCCTGCACGGACCCCCAGAGCTACGTTTGAAGTTTGAGGGGGCAAGACAAGCAAGCAGCCCCAGTCTCTGTGCCTCTGTGCGAGCAGTGCCATGGGCAGATGAGGCTGAGCAACAGCTTTCCAGGCTAGCTCTTTCTGCCTGCCAGCTATCTGCAGACGTTCGCATTTTCAGAGCAGGGCTGCCGCAGGCCCCCTGCACGGACCCCCAAAGATACGTTTGAAGTTTGAGGGGGCAAGACAAGCAAGCAGCCCCAGTCTCTGTGCCTCTGTGCGAGCAGGGCCATGGGCAGATGAGGCTGAGCAACATCTTTCCAGGCTAGCTCTTTCTGCCTGCCAGCTATCTGCAGACGTTCGCATTTTCAGAGCAGGGCTGCCGGAGGCCCCCTGCACGGACCCCGAAAGCTACGTTTGAAGTTTGAGGGGGCAAGACAAGCAAGCAGCCCCAGTCTCTGTGCCTCTGTGCGAGCAGGGCCATGGGCAGATGAGGCTGAGCAACAGCTTTCCAGGCTAGCTCTTTCTGCCTGTGAGCTATCTGCAGACGTTCGCATTTTGGGAGCAGAGCTGCCGGAGGCCCCCTGCACGGACCCCCAAAGCTACGTTTGAATTTGAGGGGGCAAGACAAGCAAGCAGCCCCAGTCTCTGTGCCTCTGTGCGAGCAGTGCCATGGGCAGATGAGGCTGAGCAACAGCTTTCCAGGCTAGCTCTTTCTGCCTGCCAGCTATCTGCAGACGTTCGCATTTTCAGAGCAGGGCTGCCGGAGGCCCCCTGCACGGACCCCCAAAGCTACGTTTGAAGTTTGAGGGGGCAAGACAAGCAAGCAGCCCCAGTCTCTGTGCCTCTGTGCGAGCAGTGCCATGGGCAGATGAGGCTGAGCAACATCTTTCCAGGCTAGCTCTTTCTGCCTGCCAGCTATCTGCAGACGTTCGCATTTTCAGAGCAGGGCTGCCGCAGTCCCCCTGCACGGACTCCCAAAGCTACGTTTGACGTTTGAGGGGGCAAGACAAGCAAGCAGCCCCAGTCTCTGTGCCTCTGTGCGAGCAGTGCCATGGGCAGATGAGGCTGAGCAACAGCTTTCCAGGCTAGCTCTTTCTGCCTGCCAGCTATCTGCAGACGTTCGCATTTTCAGAGCAGGGCTGCCGGAGGCCCCCTGCACGGACCCCCAAAGCTACGTTTGAAGTTTGAGGGGGCAAGACAAGCAAGCAGCCCCAGTCTCTGTGCCTCTGTGCGAGCAGTGCCATGGGCAGATGAGGCTGAGCAACAGCTTTCCAGGCTAGCACTTTCTGCTTGCCATCTATCTGCAGACGTTCGCATTTTCAGAGCAGGGCTGCCGGAGGCCCCCTGCACGGACCCCCAGAGCTACGTTTGAAGTTTGAGGGGGCAAGACAAGCAAGCAGCCCCAGTCTCTGTGCCTCTGTGCGAGCAGTGCCATGGGCAGATGAGGCTGAGCAACAGCTTTCCAGGCTAGCTCTTTCTGCCTGCCAGCTATCTGCAGACGTTCGCATTTTGGGAGCAGAGCTGCCGGAGGCCCCCTGCACGGACCCCCAAAGCTACGTTTGAATTTGAGGGGGCAAGACAAGCAAGCAGCCCCAGTCTCTGTGCCTCTGTGCGAGCAGTGCCATGGGCAGATGAGGCTGAGCAACAGCTTTCCAGGCTAGCTCTTTCTGCCTGCCAGCTATCTGCAGACGTTCGCATTTTGGGAGCAGAGCTGCCGGAGGCCCCCTGCACGGACCCCCAAAGCTACGTTTGAATTTGAGGGGGCAAGACAAGCAAGCAGCCCCAGTCTCTGTGCCTCTGTGCGAGCAGTGCCATGGGCAGATGAGGCTGAGCAACAGCTTTCCAGGCTAGCTCTTTCTGCCTGCCAGCTATCTGCAGACGTTCGCATTTTCAGAGCAGGGCTGCCGGAGGCCCCCTGCACGGACCCCCAAAGCTACGTTTGAAGTTTGAGGGGGCAAGACAAGCAAGCAGCCCCAGTCTCTGTGCCTCTGTGCGAGCAGGGCCATGGGCAGATGAGGCTGAGCAACAGCTTTCCAGGCTAGCTCTTTCTGCCTGTGAGCTATCTGCAGACGTTCGCATTTTGGGAGCAGAGCTGCCGGAGGCCCCCTGCACGGACCCCCAAAGCTACGTTTGAATTTGAGGGGGCAAGACAAGCAAGCAGCCCCAGTCTCTGTGCCTCTGTGCGAGCAGTGCCATGGGCAGATGAGGCTGAGCAACAGCTTTCCAGGCTAGCTCTTTCTGCCTGCCAGCTATCTGCAGACGTTCGCATTTTCAGAGCAGGGCTGCCGCAGGCCCCCTGCACGGACCCCCAAAGCTACGTTTGAAGTTTGAGGGGGCAAGACAAGCAAGCAGCCCCAGTCTCTGTGCCTCTGTGCGAGCAGTGCCATGGGCAGATGAGGCTGAGCAACAGCTTTCCAGGCTAGCTCTTTCTGCCTGCCAGCTATCTGCAGACGTTCGCGTTTTCAGAGCAGGGCTGCCGGAGGCCCCCTGCACGGACCCCCAAAGCTACGTTTGAAGTTTGAGGGGGCAAGACAAGCAAGCAGCCCCAGTCTCTGTGCCTCTGTGCGAGCAGTGCCATGGGCAGATGAGGCTGAGCAACAGCTTTCCAGGCTAGCACTTTCTGCTTGCCATCTATCTGCAGACGTTCACATTTTCAGAGCAGGGCTGCCGGAGGCCCCCTGCACGGACCCCCAGAGCTACGTTTGAAGTCTGAGGGGGCAAGACAAGCAAGCAGCCCCAGTCTCTGTGCCTCTGTGCGAGCAGGGCCATGGGCAGATGAGGCTGAGCAACAGCTTTCCAGGCTAGCTCTTTCTGCCTGCCAGCTATCTGCAGACGTTCGCATTTTGGGAGCAGAGCTGCCGGAGGCCCCCTGCACGGACCCCCAAAGCTACGTTTGAAGTTTGAGGGGGCAAGACAAGCAAGCAGCCCCAGTCTCTGTGCCTCGGTGCGAGCAGTGCCATGGGCAGATGAGGCTGAGCAACAGCTTTCCAGGCTAGCTCTTTGTGGCTGCGAGCTATCTGCAGACGTTCGCATTTTCAGAGCAGTGCTGCCGGAGGCCCCCTGCACGGACCCCCAAAGCTACGTTTGAAGTTTGAGGGGGCAAGACAAGCAAGCAGCCCCAGTCTCTGTGCCTCCGTGCGAGCAGTGCCATGGGCAGATGAGGCTGAGCAACAGCTTCCCAGGCTAGCTCTTTCTGCCTGCCAGCTATCTGCAGACGTTCGCATTTTCAGAGCAGGGCTGCCGCAGGCCCCCTGCACGGACCCCCAAAGCTACGTTTGAAGTTTGAGGGGGCAAGACAAGCAAGCAGCCCCAGTCTCTGTGCCTCTGTGCGAGCAGTGCCATGGGCAGATGAGGCTGAGCAACAGCTTTCCAGGCTAGCTCTTTCTGCCTGCCAGCTATCTGCAGACGTTCGCATTTTCGGAGCAGAGCTGCCGGAGGCCCCCTGCACGGACCCCCAAAGCTACGTTTGAAGTTTGAGGGGGCAAGACAAGCAAGCAGCCCCAGTCTCTGTGCCTCTGTGCGAGCAGTGCCATGGGCAGATGAGGCTGAGCAACAGCTTTCCAGGCTAGCACTTTCTGCTTGCCAGCTATCTGCAGACGTTCGCATTTTCAGAGCAGGGCTGCCGGAGGCCCCCTGCACGGACCCCCAAAGCTACGTTTGAAGTTTGAGGGGGCAAGACAAGCAAGCAGCCCCAGTTTCTTGCCTCGGTGCGAGCAGTGCCATTGGCAGATGAGGCTGAGCAACAGCTTTCCAGGCTAGCTCTTTCTGCCTGCCAGCTATTTGCAGACGTTCGCATTTTCAGAGCAGGGCTGCCGGAGGCCCCCTGCACGGACCCCCAAAGCTACGTTTGAAGTTTGAGGGGGCAAGACAAGCAAGCAGCCCCAGTCTCTGTGCCTCGGTGCGAGCAGTGCCATGGGCAGATGAGGCTGAGCAACATCTTTCCAGGCTAGCTCTTTCTGCCTGCCAGCTATCTGCAGACGTTCGCATTTTCAGAGCAGGGCTGCCGCAGGCCCCCTGCAAGGACCCCCAAAGCTACGTTTGAAGTTTGAGGGGGCAAGACAAGCAAGCAGCCCCAGTCTCTGTGCCTCGGTGCGAGCAGTGCCATGGGCAGATGAGGCTGAGCAACAGCTTTCCAGGCTAGCTCTTTCTGCCTGCCATCTATCTGCAGACGTTCGCTTTTTCGGAGCAGAGCTGCCGGAGGCCCCCTGCACGGACCCCCTAAGCTACGTTTGAAGTTTGAGGGGGCAAGACAAGCAAGCAGCCCCAGTCTCTGTGCCTCTGTGCGAGCAGTGCCATGGGCAGATGAGGCTGAGCAACAGCTTTCCAGGCTAGCTCTTTCTGCCTGCCAGCTATCTGCAGACGTTCGCATTTTCAGAGCAGGGCTGCCGCAGGCCCCCTGCACGGACCCCCAAAGCTACGTTTGAAGTTTGAGGGGGCAAGACAAGCAAGCAGCCCCAGTCTCTGTGCCTCGGTGCTAGCAGTGCCATGGGCAGATGAGGCTGAGCAACATCTTTCCAGGCTAGCTCTTTCTGCCTGCCAGCTATCTGCAGACGTTCGCATTTTCAGAGCAGGGCTGCCGCAGGCCCCCTGCACGGACCCCCTAAGCTACGTTTGAAGTTTGAGGGGGCAAGACAAGCAAGCAGCCCCAGTCTCTGTGCCTCTGTGCGAGCAGTGCCATGGGCAGATGAGGCTGAGCAACATCTTTCCAGGCTAGCTCTTTCTGCCTGCCAGCTATCTGCAGACGTTCGCATTTTCAGAGCAGGGCTGCCGCAGGCCCCCTGCACGGACTCCCAAAGCTACGTTTGAAGTTTGAGGCGGCAAGACAAGCAAGCAGCCCCAGTCTCTGTGCCTCGGTGCGAGCAGTGCCATGGGCAGATGAGGCTGAGCAACAGCTTTCCAGGCTAGCTCTTTCTGCCTGCCAGCTATCTGCAGACGTTCGCATTTTCAGAGCAGGGCTGCCGGAGGCCCCCTGCACGGACCCCCAAAGCTACGTTTGAAGTTTGAGGGGGCAAGACAAGCAAGCAGCCCCAGTCTCTGTGCCTCTGTGCGAGCAGTGCCATGGGCAGATGAGGCTGAGCAACAGCTTTCCAGGCTAGCTCTTTCTGCCTGCCAGCTATCTGCAGACGTTCGCATTTTCAGAGCAGGGCTGCCGCAGGCCCCCTGCACGGACCCCCAAAGCTACGTTTGAAGTTTGAGGGGGCAAGACAAGCAAGCAGCCCCAGTCTCTGTGCCTCGGTGCTAGCAGTGCCATGGGCAGATGAGGCTGAGCAACAGCTTTCCAGGCTAGCTCTTTCTGCCTGCCAGCTATCTGCAGACGTTCGCATTTTCAGAGCAGGGCTGCCGCAGGCCCCCTGCACGGACCCCCTAAGCTACGTTTGAAGTTTGAGGGGGCAAGACAAGCAAGCAGCCCCAGTCTCTGTGCCTCTGTGCGAGCAGTGCCATGGGCAGATGAGGCTGAGCAACATCTTTCCAGGCTAGCTCTTTCTGCCTGCCAGCTATCTGCAGACGTTCGCATTTTCAGAGCAGGGCTGCCGCAGGCCCCCTGCACGGACTCCCAAAGCTACGTTTGAAGTTTGAGGCGGCAAGACAAGCAAGCAGCCCCAGTCTCTGTGCCTCGGTGCGAGCAGTGCCATGGGCAGATGAGGCTGAGCAACAGCTTTCCAGGCTAGCTCTTTCTGCCTGCCAGCTATCTGCAGACGTTCGCATTTTCAGAGCAGGGCTGCCGGAGGCCCCCTGCACGGACCCCCAAAGCTACGTTTGAAGTTTGAGGGGGCAAGACAAGCAAGCAGCCCCAGTCTCTGTGCCTCTGTGCGAGCAGTGCCATGGGCAGATGAGGCTGAGCAACAGCTTTCCAGGCTAGCACATTCTGCTTGCCATCTATCTGCAGACGTTCGCATTTTCAGAGCAGGGCTGCCGGAGGCCCCCTGCACGGACCCCCAGAGCTACGTTTGAAGTTTGAGGGGGCAAGACAAGCAAGCAGCCCCAGTCTCTGTGCCTCTGTGCGAGCAGTGCCATGGGCAGATGAGGCTGAGCAACAGCTTTCCAGGCTAGCTCTTTCTGCCTGCCAGCTATCTGCAGACCTTCGCATTTTGGGAGCAGAGCTGCCGGAGGCCCCCTGCACGGACCCCCAAAGCTACATTTGAAGTTTGAGGGGGCAAGACAAGCAAGCAGCCCCAGTCTCTGTGCCTCGGTGCGAGCAGTGCCATGGGCAGATGAGGCTGAGCAACAGCTTTCCAGGCTAGCTCTTTCTGCCTGCCAGCTATCTGCAGACGTTCGCATTTTCAGAGCAGGGCTGCCGGAGGCCCCCTGCACGGACCCCCAAAGCTACGTTTGAAGTTTGAGGGGGCAAGACAAGCAAGCAGCCCCAGTCTCTGTGCCTCTGTGCGAGCAGTGCCATGGGCAGATGAGGCTGAGCAACAGCTTTCCAGGCTAGCTCTTTCTGCCTGCCAGCTATCTGCAGACGTTCGCATTTTCAGAGCAGGGCTGCCGGAGGCCCCCTGCACGGAACCCCAAAGCTACGTTTGAAGTTTGAGGGGGAAAGACAAGCAAGCAGCCCCAGTCTCTGTGCCTCTGTGCGAGCAGGGCCATGGGCAGATGAGGCTGAGCAACATCTTTCCAGGCTAGCTCTTTCTGCCTGCCAGCTATCTGCAGACGTTCGCATTTTCAGAGCAGGGCTGCCGGAGGCCCCCTGCACGGACCCCGAAAGCTACGTTTGAAGTTTGAGGGGGCAAGACAAGCAAGCAGCCCCAGTCTCTGTGCCTCTGTGCGAGCAGTGCCATGGGCAGATGAGGCTGAGCAACAGCTTTCCAGGCTAGCTCTTTCTGCCTGCCAGCTATCTGCAGACGTTCGCATTTTCAGAGCAGGGCTGCCGGAGGCCCCCTGCACGGACCCCCAAAGCTACGTTTGAAGTTTGAGGGGGCAAGACAAGCAAGCAGCCCCAGTCTCTGTGCCTCTGTGCGAGCAGTGCCATGGGCAGATGAGGCTGAGCAACAGCTTTCCAGGCTAGCTCTTTCTGCCTGCCAGCTATCTGCAGACGTTCGCATTTTCAGAGCAGGGCTGCCGGAGGCCCCCTGCACGGACCCCCAAAGCTACGTTTGAAGTTTGAGGGGGCAAGACAAGCAAGCAGCCCCAGTCTCTGTGCCTCTGTGCGAGCAGTGCCATGGGCAGATGAGGCTGAGCAACAGCTTTCCAGGCTAGCTCTTTCTGCCTGCCAGCTATTTGCAGACGTTCGCATTGTCAGAGAAGGGCTGCCGGAGGCCCCCTGCACGGACCCCCAAAGCTACGTTTGAAGTTTGAGGGGGCAAGACAAGCAAGCAGCCCCAGTCTCTGTGCCTCTGTGCGAGCAGGGCCATGGGCAGATGAGGCTGAGCAACAGCTTTCCAGGCTAGCTCTTTCTGCCTGCCAGCTATCTGCAGACGTTCGCATTTTGGGAGCAGGGCTGCCGGAGGCCCCCTGCACGGACCCCCAAAGCTACGTTTGAATTTGAGGGGGCAAGACAAGCAAGCAGCCCCAGTCTCTGTGCCTCTGTGCGAGCAGTGCCATGGGCAGATGAGGCTGAGCAACAGCTTTCCAGGCTAGCTCTTTCTGCCTGCCAGCTATCTGCAGACGTTCGCATTTTCAGAGCAGGGCTGCCGGAGGCCCCCTGCACGGACCCCCAAAGCTACGTTTGAAGTTTGAGGGGGCAAGACAAGCAAGCAGCCCCAGTCTCTGTGCCTCTGTGCGAGCAGTGCCATGGGCAGATGAGGCTGAGCAACAGCTTTCCAGGCTAGCTCTTTCTGCCTGCCAGCTATCTGCAGACGTTTGCATTTTCAGAGCAGGGCTGCCGGAGGCCCCCTGCACGGACCCCCAAAGCTACGTTTGAAGTTTGAGGGGGCAAGACAAGCAAGCAGCCCCAGTCTCTGTGCCTCTGTGCGAGCAGTGCCATGGGCAGATGAGGCTGAGCAACAGCTTTCCAGGCTAGCTCTTTCTGCCTGCCACCTATCTGCAGACGTTCGCATTTTCAGAGCAGGGCTGCCGGAGGCCCCCTGCACGGACCCCCAAAGCTACGTTTGAAGTTTGAGGGGGCAAGACAAGCAAGCAGCCCCAGTCTCTGTGCCTCTGTGCGAGCAGTGCCATGGGCAGATGAGGCTGAGCAACAGCTTTCCAGGCTAGCACTTTCTGCTTGCCAGCTATCTGCAGACGTTCGCATTTTCAGAGCAGGGCTGCCGCAGGCCCCCTGCACGGACCCCCAAAGCTACGTTTGAAATTTGAGGTGGCATGACAAGCAAGCAGCCCCAGTTTCTTGCCTCTGTGCGAGCAGTGCCATGGGCAGATGAGGCTGAGCAACAGCTTTCCAGGCTAGCTCTTTCTGCCTGCCAGCTATTTGCAGACGTTCGCATTTTCAGAGCAGGGCTGCCGGAGGCCCCCTGCACGGACCCCCAAAGCTACGTTTGAAGTTTGAGGGGGCAAGACAAGCAAGCAGCCCCAGTCTCTGTGCCTCCGTGCGAGCAGTGCCATGGGCAGATGAGGCTGAGCAACAGCTTCCCAGGCTAGCTCTTTCTGCCTGCCAGCTATCTGCAGACGTTCGCATTTTCAGAGCAGGGCTGCCGCAGGCCCCCTGCACGGACCCCCAAAGCTACGTTTGAAGTTTGAGGGGGCAAGACAAGCAAGCAGCCCCAGTCTCTGTGCCTCTGTGCGAGCAGTGCCATGGGCAGATGAGGCTGAGCAACAGCTTTCCAGGCTAGCTCTTTCTGCCTGCCAGCTATCTGCAGACGTTCGCATTTTCGGAGCAGAGCTGCCGGAGGCCCCCTGCACGGACCCCCAAAGCTACGTTTGAAGTTTGAGGGGGCAAGACAAGCAAGCAGCCCCAGTCTCTGTGCCTCTGTGCGAGCAGTGCCATGGGCAGATGAGGCTGAGCAACAGCTTTCCAGGCTAGCTCTTTCTGCCTGCCAGCTATCTGCAGACGTTCGCATTTTGGGAGCAGGGCTGCCGGAGGCCCCCTGCACGGACCCCCAAAGCTACGTTTGACGTTTGAGGGGGCAAGACAAGCAAGCAGCCCCAGTCTCTGTGCCTCTGTGCGAGCAGTGCCATGGGCAGATGAGGCTGAGCAACAGCTTTCCAGGCTAGCTCTTTCTGCCTGCCAGCTATTTGCAGACGTTCGCATTTTCAGAGCAGGGCTGCCGGAGGCCCCCTGCACGGACCCCCAAAGCTACGTTTGAAGTTTGAGGGGGCAAGACAAGCAAGCAGCCCCTGTCTCTGTGCCTCGGTGCTAGCAGTGCCATGGGCAGATGAGGCTGAGCAACATCTTTCCAGGCTAGCTCTTTCTGCCTGCCAGCTATCTGCAGACGTTCGCATTTTCAGAGCAGGGCTGCCGCAGGCCCCCTGCACGGACCCCCAAAGCTACGTTTGAAGTTTGAGGGGGCAAGACAAGCAAGCAGCCCCAGTCTCTGTGCCTCTGTGCGAGCAGTGCCATGAGCAGATGAGGTTGAGCAACAGCTTTCCAGGCTAGCTCTTTCTGCCTGCCAGCTATCTGCAGACGTTCGCATTTTCAGAGCAGGGCTGCCGGAGGCCCCCTGCACGGACCCCCAAAGCTACGTTTGAAGTTTGAGGGGGCAAGACAAGCAAGCAGCCCCAGTCTCTGTGCCTCTGTGCGAGCAGTGCCATGGGCAGATGAGGCTGAGCAACAGCTTTCCAGGCTAGCTCTTTCTGCCTGCCAGCTATCTGCAGACGTTCACATTTTCAGAGCAGGGCTGCCGGAGGCCCCCTGCACGGACCCCCAAAGCTACGTTTGAAGTTTGAGGGGGCAAGACAAGCAAGCAGCCCCAGTCTCTGTGCCTCTGTGCGAGCAGTGCCATGGGCAGATGAGGCTGAGCAACAGCTTTCCAGGCTAGCTCTTTCTGCCTGCCAGCTATCTGCAGACGTTCGCATTTTCAGAGCAGGGCTGCCGCAGGCCCCCTGCACGGACCCCCAAAGCTACGTTTGAAGTTTGAGGGGGCAAGACAAGCAAGCAGCCCCAGTCTCTGTGCCTCTGTGCGAGCAGTGCCATGGGCAGATGAGGCTGAGCAACAGCTTTCCAGGCTAGCTCTTTCTGCCTGCCAGCTATCTGCAGACGTTCGCATTTTGGGAGCAGAGCTGCAGGGCCCCCCTGCACGGACCCCCAAAGCTACGTTTGAAGTTTGAGGGGGCAAGACAAGCAAGCAGCCCCAGTCTCTGTGCCTCTGTGCGAGCAGTGCCATGGGCAGATGAGGCTGAGCAACAGCTTTCCAGGCTAGCTCTTTCTGCCTGCGAGCTATCTGCAGACGTTCGCATTTTCAGAGCAGGGCTGCCGGAGGCCCCCTGCACGGAACCCCAAAGCTACGTTTGAAGTTTGAGGGGGAAAGACAAGCAAGCAGCCCCAGTCTCTGTGCCTCTGTGCGAGCAGTGCCATGGGCAGATGAGGCTGAGCAACAGCTTTCCAGGCTAGCTCTTTCTGCCTGCCAGCTATCTGCAGACGTTCGCATTTTCAGAGCAGGGCTGCCGCAGGCCCCCTGCACGGAACACCAAAGCTACGTTTGAAGTTTGAGGGGGCAAGACAAGCAAGCAGCCCCAGTCTCTGTGCCTCTGTGCGAGCAGTGCCATGGGCAGATGAGGCTGAGCAACAGCTTTCCAGGCTAGCTCTTTCTGCCTGCCAGCTATCTGCAGACGTTCGCATTTTCAGAGCAGGGCTGCCGGAGGCCCCCTGCACGGACCCCCAAAGCTACGTTTGAAGTTTGAGGGGGCAAGACAAGCAAGCAGCCCCAGTCTCTGTGCCTCTGTGCGAGCAGTGCCATGGGCAGATGAGGCTGAGCAACATCTTTCCAGGCTAGCTCTTTCTGCCTGCCAGCTATCTGCAGACGTTCGCATTTTCAGAGCAGGGCTGCCGCAGGCCCCCTGCACGGACCCCCAAAGCTACGTTTGAAGTTTGAGGCGGCAAGACAAGCAAGCAGCCCCAGTCTCTGTGCCTCGGTGCGAGCAGTGCCATGGGCAGATGAGGCTGAGCAACAGCTTTCCAGGCTAGCTCTTTCTGCCTGCCAGCTATCTGCAGACGTTCGCATTTTGGGAGCAGAGCTGCCGGAGGCCCCCTGCACGGACCCCCAAAGCTACGTTTGAAGTTTGAGGGGGCAAGACAAGCAAGCAGCCCCAGTCTCTGTGCCTCTGTGCGAGCAGGGCCGTGGGCAGATGAGGCTGAGCAAGATCTTTCCAGGCTAGCTCTTTCTGCCTGCCAGCTATCTGCAGACGTTCGCATTTTCAGAGCAGGGCTGCCGGAGGCCCCCTGCATGGACCCCCAAAGCTACGTTTGAAGTTTGAGGGGGCAAGACAAGCAAGCAGCCCCAGTCTCTGTGCCTCTGTGCGAGCAGGGCCATGGGCAGATGAGGCTGAGCAACAGCTTTCCAGGCTAGCTCTTTCTGCCTGTGAGCTATCTGCAGACGTTCGCATTTTGGGAGCAGAGCTGCCGGAGGCCCCCTGCACGGACCCCCAAAGCTACGTTTGAAGTTTGAGGGGGCAAGACAAGCAAGCAGCCCCAGTCTCTGTGCCTCTGTGCGAGCAGTGCCATGGGCAGATGAGGCTGAGCAACAGCTTTCCAGGCTAGCTCTTTCTGCCTGCCAGCTATCTGCAGACGTTCGCATTTTCAGAGCAGGGCTGCCGGAGGCCCCCTGCACGGACCCCCAAAGATACGTTTGAAGTTTGAGGGGGCAAGACAAGCAAGCAGCCCCAGTCTCTGTGCCTCTGTGCGAGCAGTGCCATGGGCAGATGAGGCTGAGCAACAGCTTTCCAGGCTAGCTCTTTCTGCCTGCCAGCTATCTGCAGACGTTCGCATTTTCAGAGCAGGGCTGCCGGAGGCCCCCTGCACGGACCCCCAAAGCTACGTTTGAAGTTTGAGGGGGCAAGACAAGCAAGCAGCCCCAGTCTCTGTGCCTCTGTGCGAGCAGTGCCATGGGCAGATGAGGCTGAGCAACAGCTTTCCAGGCTAGCTCTTTCTGCCTGCCAGCTATCTGCAGACGTTCGCATTTTCAGAGCAGGGCTGCCGCAGGCCCCCTGCATGGAACCCCAAAGCTACGTTTGAAGTTTGAGGGGGCAAGACAAGCAAGCAGCCCCAGTCTCTGTGCCTCTGTGCGAGCAGTGCCATGGGCAGATGAGGCTGAGCAACAGCTTTCCAGGCTAGCTCTTTCTGCCTGCCAGCTATCTGCAGACGTTCGCATTTTCAGAGCAGGGCTGCCGGAGGCCCCCTGCACGGACCCCCAAAGCTACGTTTGAAGTTTGAGGGGGCAAGACAAGCAAGCAGCCCCAGTCTCTGTGCTTCTGTGCGAGCAGTGCCATGGGCAGATGAGGCTGAGCAACAGCTTTCCAGGCTAGCTCTTTCTGCCTGCCAGCTATCTGCAGACGTTCGCATTTTCAGAGCAGGGCTGCCGGAGGCCCCCTGCACGGACCCCCAAAGCTACGTTTGAAGTTTGAGGGGGCAAGACAAGCAAGCAGCCCCAGTCTCTGTGCCTCGGTGCGAGCAGTGCCATGGGCAGATGAGGCTGAGCAACAGCTTTCCAGGCTAGCTCTTTCTGCCTGCCAGCTATCTGCAGACGTTCGCATTTTGGGAGCAGGGCTGCCGGAGGCCCCCTGCACGGACCCCCAAAGCTACGTTTGAAGTTTGAGGGGGCAAGACAAGCAAGCAGCCCCAGTCTCTGTGCCTCGGTGCGAGCAGGGCCGTGGGCAGATGAGGCTGAGCAACAGCTTTCCAGGCTAGCTCTTTCTGCCTGCCAGCTATCTGCAGACGTTCGCATTTTCAGAGCAGGGCTGCCGGAGGCCCCCTGCATGGACCCCCAAAGATACGTTTGAAGTTTGAGGGGGCAAGACAAGCAAGCAGCCCCAGTCTCTGTGCCTCTGTGCGAGCAGGGCCATGGGCAGATGAGGCTGAGCAACAGCTTTCCAGGCTAGCTCTTTCTGCCTGTGAGCTATCTGCAGACGTTCGCATTTTGGGAGCAGAGCTGCCGGAGGCCCCCTGCACGGACCCCCAAAGCTACGTTTGAAGTTTGAGGGGGCAAGACAAGCAAGCAGCCCCAGTCTCTGTGCCTCTGTGCGAGCAGTGCCATGGGCAGATGAGGCTGAGCAACAGCTTTCCAGGCTAGCTCTTTCTGCCTGTGAGCTATCTGCAGACGTTCGCATTTTCAGAGCAGGGCTGCCGGAGGCCCCCTGCACGGACCCCCAAAGATACGTTTGAAGTTTGAGGGGGCAAGACAAGCAAGCAGCCCCAGTCTCTGTGCCTCTGTGCGAGCAGTGCCATGGGCAGATGAGGCTGAGCAACAGCTTTCCAGGCTAGCTCTTTCTGCCTGTGAGCTATCTGCAGACGTTCGCATTTTCAGAGCAGGGCTGCCGGAGGCCCCCTGCACGGACCCCCAAAGATACGTTTGAAGTTTGAGGGGGCAAGACAAGCAAGCAGCCCCAGTCTCTGTGCCTCTGTGCGAGCAGTGCCATGGGCAGATGAGGCTGAGCAACAGCTTTCCAGGCTAGCTCTTTCTGCCTGCCAGCTATCTGCAGACGTTCGCATTTTCAGAGCAGGGCTGCCGGAGGCCCCCTGCACGGACCCCCAAAGCTACGTTTGAAGTTTGAGGGGGCAAGACAAGCAAGCAGCCCCAGTCTCTGTGCCTCGGTGCGAGCAGTGCCATGGGCAGATGAGGCTGAGCAACAGCTTTCCAGGCTAGCTCTTTCTGGCTCACAGCTATCTGCAGACGTTCGCATTTTCAGAGCAGGGCTGCCGGAGGCCCCCTGCACGGACCCCCAAAGCTACGTTTGAAGTTTGAGGGGGCAAGACAAGCAAGCAGCCCCAGTCTCTGTGCCTCTGTGCGAGCAGGGCCGTGGGCAGATGAGGCTGAGCAAGATCTTTCCAGGCTAGCTCTTTCTGCCTGCCAGCTATCTGCAGACGTTCGCATTTTCAGAGCAGGGCTGCCGGAGGCCCCCTGCATGGACCCCCAAAGCTACGTTTGAAGTTTGAGGGGGCAAGACAAGCAAGCAGCCCCAGTCTCTGTGCCTCTGTGCGAGCAGGGCCATGGGCAGATGAGGCTGAGCAACAGCTTTCCAGGCTAGCTCTTTCTGCCTGTGAGCTATCTGCAGACGTTCGCATTTTGGGAGCAGAGCTGCCGGAGGCCCCCTGCACGGACCCCCAAAGCTACGTTTGAAGTTTGAGGGGGCAAGACAAGCAAGCAGCCCCAGTCTCTGTGCCTCTGTGCGAGCAGTGCCATGGGCAGATGAGGCTGAGCAACAGCTTTCCAGGCTAGCTCTTTCTGCCTGCCAGCTATCTGCAGACGTTCGCATTTTCAGAGCAGGGCTGCCGGAGGCCCCCTGCACGGACCCCCAAAGCTACGTTTGAAGTTTGAGGGGGCAAGACAAGCAAGCAGCCCCAGTCTCTGTGCCTCTGTGCGAGCAGTGCCATGGGCAGATGAGGCTGAGCAACAGCTTTCCAGGCTAGCTCTTTCTGCCTGCCAGCTATCTGCAGACGTTCACATTTTCAGAGCAGGGCTGCCGGAGGCCCCCTGCACGGACCCCCAAAGCTACGTTTGAAGTTTGAGGGGGCAAGACAAGCAAGCAGCCCCAGTCTCTGTGCCTCTGTGCGAGCAGTGCCATGGGCAGATGAGGCTGAGCAACAGCTTTCCAGGCTAGCTCTTTCTGCCTGCCAGCTATCTGCAGACGTTCGCATTTTCAGAGCAGGGCTGCCGCAGGCCCCCTGCACGGACCCCCAAAGCTACGTTTGAAGTTTGAGGGGGCAAGACAAGCAAGCAGCCCCAGTCTCTGTGCCTCTGTGCGAGCAGTGCCATGGGCAGATGAGGCTGAGCAACAGCTTTCCAGGCTAGCTCTTTCTGCCTGCCAGCTATCTGCAGACGTTCGCATTTTGGGAGCAGAGCTGCAGGAGGCCCCCTGCACGGACCCCCAAAGCTACGTTTGAAGTTTGAGGGGGCAAGACAAGCAAGCAGCCCCAGTCTCTGTGCCTCTGTGCGAGCAGGGCCATGGGCAGATGAGGCTGAGCAACAGCTTTCCAGGCTAGCTCTTTCTGCCTGCGAGCTATCTGCAGACGTTCGCATTTTCAGAGCAGGGCTGCCGGAGGCCCCCTGCACGGAACCCCAAAGCTACGTTTGAAGTTTGAGGGGGCAAGACAAGCAAGCAGCCCCAGTCTCTGTGCCTCTGTGCGAGCAGTGCCATGGGCAGATGAGGCTGAGCAACAGCTTTCCAGGCTAGCTCTTTCTGCCTGCCAGCTATCTGCAGACGTTCGCATTTTCAGAGCAGGGCTGCCGCAGGCCCCCTGCATGGAACCCCAAAGCTACGTTTGAAGTTTGAGGGGGCAAGACAAGCAAGCAGCCCCAGTCTCTGTGCCTCTGTGCGAGCAGTGCCATGGGCAGATGAGGCTGAGCAACAGCTTTCCAGGCTAGCTCTTTCTGCCTGCCAGCTATCTGCAGACGTTCGCATTTTCAGAGCAGGGCTGCCGGAGGCCCCCTGCACGGACCCCCAAAGCTACGTTTGAAGTTTGAGGGGGCAAGACAAGCAAGCAGCCCCAGTCTCTGTGCTTCTGTGCGAGCAGTGCCATGGGCAGATGAGGCTGAGCAACAGCTTTCCAGGCTAGCTCTTTCTGCCTGCCAGCTATCTGCAGACGTTCGCATTTTCAGAGCAGGGCTGCCGGAGGCCCCCTGCACGGACCCCCAAAGATACGTTTGAAGTTTGAGGGGGCAAGACAAGCAAGCAGCCCCAGTCTCTGTGCCTCGGTGCGAGCAGTGCCATGGGCAGATGAGGCTGAGCAACAGCTTTCCAGGCTAGCTCTTTCTGCCTGCCAGCTATCTGCAGACGTTCGCATTTTGGGAGCAGGGCTGCCGGAGGCCCCCTGCACGGACCCCCAAAGCTACGTTTGAAGTTTGAGGGGGCAAGACAAGCAAGCAGCCCCAGTCTCTGTGCCTCGGTGCGAGCAGGGCCGTGGGCAGATGAGGCTGAGCAACAGCTTTCCAGGCTAGCTCTTTCTGCCTGCCAGCTATCTGCAGACGTTCGCATTTTCAGAGCAGGGCTGCCGGAGGCCCCCTGCATGGACCCCCAAAGATACGTTTGAAGTTTGAGGGGGCAAGACAAGCAAGCAGCCCCAGTCTCTGTGCCTCTGTGCGAGCAGGGCCATGGGCAGATGAGGCTGAGCAACAGCTTTCCAGGCTAGCTCTTTCTGCCTGTGAGCTATCTGCAGACGTTCGCATTTTGGGAGCAGAGCTGCCGGAGGCCCCCTGCACGGACCCCCAAAGCTACGTTTGAAGTTTGAGGGGGCAAGACAAGCAAGCAGCCCCAGTCTCTGTGCCTCTGTGCGAGCAGTGCCATGGGCAGATGAGGCTGAGCAACAGCTTTCCAGGCTAGCTCTTTCTGCCTGTGAGCTATCTGCAGACGTTCGCATTTTCAGAGCAGGGCTGCCGGAGGCCCCCTGCACGGACCCCCAAAGATACGTTTGAAGTTTGAGGGGGCAAGACAAGCAAGCAGCCCCAGTCTCTGTGCCTCTGTGCGAGCAGTGCCATGGGCAGATGAGGCTGAGCAACAGCTTTCCAGGCTAGCTCTTTCTGCCTGTGAGCTATCTGCAGACGTTCGCATTTTCAGAGCAGGGCTGCCGGAGGCCCCCTGCACGGACCCCCAAAGATACGTTTGAAGTTTGAGGGGGCAAGACAAGCAAGCAGCCCCAGTCTCTGTGCCTCTGTGCGAGCAGTGCCATGGGCAGATGAGGCTGAGCAACAGCTTTCCAGGCTAGCTCTTTCTGCCTGCCAGCTATCTGCAGACGTTCGCATTTTCAGAGCAGGGCTGCCGGAGGCCCCCTGCACGGACCCCCAAAGCTACGTTTGAAGTTTGAGGGGGCAAGACAAGCAAGCAGCCCCAGTCTCTGTGCCTCGGTGCGAGCAGTGCCATGGGCAGATGAGGCTGAGCAACAGCTTTCCAGGCTAGCTCTTTCTGGCTCACAGCTATCTGCAGACGTTCGCATTTTCAGAGCAGGGCTGCCGGAGGCCCCCTGCACGGACCCCCAAAGCTACGTTTGAAGTTTGAGGGGGCAAGACAAGCAAGCAGCCCCAGTCTCTGTGCCTCTGTGCGAGCAGGGCCGTGGGCAGATGAGGCTGAGCAAGATCTTTCCAGGCTAGCTCTTTCTGCCTGCCAGCTATCTGCAGACGTTCGCATTTTCAGAGCAGGGCTGCCGGAGGCCCCCTGCATGGACCCCCAAAGCTACGTTTGAAGTTTGAGGGGGCAAGACAAGCAAGCAGCCCCAGTCTCTGTGCCTCTGTGCGAGCAGGGCCATGGGCAGATGAGGCTGAGCAACAGCTTTCCAGGCTAGCTCTTTCTGCCTGTGAGCTATCTGCAGACGTTCGCATTTTGGGAGCAGAGCTGCCGGAGGCCCCCTGCACGGACCCCCAAAGCTACGTTTGAAGTTTGAGGGGGCAAGACAAGCAAGCAGCCCCAGTCTCTGTGCCTCTGTGCGAGCAGTGCCATGGGCAGATGAGGCTGAGCAACAGCTTTCCAGGCTAGCTCTTTCTGCCTGCCAGCTATCTGCAGACGTTCGCATTTTCAGAGCAGGGCTGCCGGAGGCCCCCTGCACGGACCCCCAAAGCTACGTTTGAAGTTTGAGGGGGCAAGACAAGCAAGCAGCCCCAGTCTCTGTGCCTCTGTGCGAGCAGTGCCATGGGCAGATGAGGCTGAGCAACAGCTTTCCAGGCTAGCTCTTTCTGCCTGCCAGCTATCTGCAGACGTTCACATTTTCAGAGCAGGGCTGCCGGAGGCCCCCTGCACGGACCCCCAAAGCTACGTTTGAAGTTTGAGGGGGCAAGACAAGCAAGCAGCCCCAGTCTCTGTGCCTCTGTGCGAGCAGTGCCATGGGCAGATGAGGCTGAGCAACAGCTTTCCAGGCTAGCTCTTTCTGCCTGCCAGCTATCTGCAGACGTTCGCATTTTCAGAGCAGGGCTGCCGCAGGCCCCCTGCACGGACCCCCAAAGCTACGTTTGAAGTTTGAGGGGGCAAGACAAGCAAGCAGCCCCAGTCTCTGTGCCTCTGTGCGAGCAGTGCCATGGGCAGATGAGGCTGAGCAACAGCTTTCCAGGCTAGCTCTTTCTGCCTGCCAGCTATCTGCAGACGTTCGCATTTTGGGAGCAGAGCTGCAGGAGGCCCCCTGCACGGACCCCCAAAGCTACGTTTGAAGTTTGAGGGGGCAAGACAAGCAAGCAGCCCCAGTCTCTGTGCCTCTGTGCGAGCAGTGCCATGGGCAGATGAGGCTGAGCAACAGCTTTCCAGGCTAGCTCTTTCTGCCTGCGAGCTATCTGCAGACGTTCGCATTTTCAGAGCAGGGCTGCCGGAGGCCCCCTGCACGGAACCCCAAAGCTACGTTTGAAGTTTGAGGGGGAAAGACAAGCAAGCAGCCCCAGTCTCTGTGCCTCTGTGCGAGCAGTGCCATGAGCAGATGAGGCTGAGCAACAGCTTTCCAGGCTAGCTCTTTCTGCCTGCCAGCTATCTGCAGACGTTCGCATTTTCAGAGCAGGGCTGCCGCAGGCCCCCTGCACGGAACACCAAAGATACGTTTGAAGTTTCAGGGGGCAAGACAAGCAAGCAGCCCCAGTCTCTGTGCCTCTGTGCGAGCAGTGCCATGGGCAGATGAGGCTGAGCAACAGCTTTCCAGGCTAGCTCTTTCTGCCTGCCAGCTATCTGCAGACGTTCGCATTTTCAGAGCAGGGCTGCCGGAGGCCCCCTGCACGGACCCCCAAAGCTACGTTTGAAGTTTGAGGGGGCAAGACAAGCAAGCAGCCCCAGTCTCTGTGCCTCTGTGCGAGCAGTGCCATGGGCAGATGAGGCTGAGCAACAGCTTTCCAGGCTAGCTCTTTCTGCCTGCCAGCTATCTGCAGACGTTCGCATTTTCAGAGCAGGGCTGCCGCAGGCCCCCTGCACGGACCCCCAAAGCTACGTTTGAAGTTTGAGGGGGCAAGACAAGCAAGCAGCCCCAGTCTCTGTGCCTCGGTGCGAGCAGTGCCATGGGCAGATGAGGCTGAGCAACAGCTTTCCAGGCTAGCTCTTTCTGCCTGCCAGCTATCTGCAGACGTTCGCATTTTGGGAGCAGAGCTGCCGGAGGCCCCCTGCACGGACCCCCAAAGCTACGTTTGAAGTTTGAGGGGGCAAGACAAGCAAGCAGCCCCAGTCTCTGTGCCTCTGTGCGAGCAGGGCCGTGGGCAGATGAGGCTGAGCAAGATCTTTCCAGGCTAGCTCTTTCTGCCTGCCAGCTATCTGCAGACGTTCGCATTTTCAGAGCAGGGCTGCCGGAGGCCCCCTGCATGGACCCCCAAAGCTACGTTTGAAGTTTGAGGGGGCAAGACAAGCAAGCAGCCCCAGTCTCTGTGCCTCTGTGCGAGCAGGGCCATGGGCAGATGAGGCTGAGCAACAGCTTTCCAGGCTAGCTCTTTCTGCCTGTGAGCTATCTGCAGACGTTCGCATTTTGGGAGCAGAGCTGCCGGAGGCCCCCTGCACGGACCCCCAAAGCTACGTTTGAAGTTTGAGGGGGCAAGACAAGCAAGCAGCCCCAGTCTCTGTGCCTCTGTGCGAGCAGTGCCATGGGCAGATGAGGCTGAGCAACAGCTTTCCAGGCTAGCTCTTTCTGCCTGCCAGCTATCTGCAGACGTTCGCATTTTCAGAGCAGGGCTGCCGGAGGCCCCCTGCACGGACCCCCAAAGCTACGTTTGAAGTTTGAGGGGGCAAGACAAGCAAGCAGCCCCAGTCTCTGTGCCTCTGTGCGAGCAGTGCCATGGGCAGATGAGGCTGAGCAACAGCTTTCCAGGCTAGCTCTTTCTGCCTGCCAGCTATCTGCAGACGTTCACATTTTCAGAGCAGGGCTGCCGGAGGCCCCCTGCACGGACCCCCAAAGCTACGTTTGAAGTTTGAGGGGGCAAGACAAGCAAGCAGCCCCAGTCTCTGTGCCTCTGTGCGAGCAGTGCCATGGGCAGATGAGGCTGAGCAACAGCTTTCCAGGCTAGCTCTTTCTGCCTGCCAGCTATCTGCAGACGTTCGCATTTTCAGAGCAGGGCTGCCGCAGGCCCCCTGCACGGACCCCCAAAGCTACGTTTGAAGTTTGAGGGGGCAAGACAAGCAAGCAGCCCCAGTCTCTGTGCCTCTGTGCGAGCAGTGCCATGGGCAGATGAGGCTGAGCAACAGCTTTCCAGGCTAGCTCTTTCTGCCTGCCAGCTATCTGCAGACGTTCGCATTTTGGGAGCAGAGCTGCAGGAGGCCCCCTGCACGGACCCCCAAAGCTACGTTTGAAGTTTGAGGGGGCAAGACAAGCAAGCAGCCCCAGTCTCTGTGCCTCTGTGCGAGCAGTGCCATGGGCAGATGAGGCTGAGCAACAGCTTTCCAGGCTAGCTCTTTCTGCCTGCGAGCTATCTGCAGACGTTCGCATTTTCAGAGCAGGGCTGCCGGAGGCCCCCTGCACGGAACCCCAAAGCTACGTTTGAAGTTTGAGGGGGCAAGACAAGCAAGCAGCCCCAGTCTCTGTGCCTCTGTGCGAGCAGTGCCATGGGCAGATGAGGCTGAGCAACAGCTTTCCAGGCTAGCTCTTTCTGCCTGCCAGCTATCTGCAGACGTTCGCATTTTCAGAGCAGGGCTGCCGCAGGCCCCCTGCATGGAACCCCAAAGCTACGTTTGAAGTTTGAGGGGGCAAGACAAGCAAGCAGCCCCAGTCTCTGTGCCTCTGTGCGAGCAGTGCCATGGGCAGATGAGGCTGAGCAACAGCTTTCCAGGCTAGCTCTTTCTGCCTGCCAGCTATCTGCAGACGTTCGCATTTTCAGAGCAGGGCTGCCGGAGGCCCCCTGCACGGACCCCCAAAGCTACGTTTGAAGTTTGAGGGGGCAAGACAAGCAAGCAGCCCCAGTCTCTGTGCTTCTGTGCGAGCAGTGCCATGGGCAGATGAGGCTGAGCAACAGCTTTCCAGGCTAGCTCTTTCTGCCTGCCAGCTATCTGCAGACGTTCGCATTTTCAGAGCAGGGCTGCCGGAGGCCCCCTGCACGGACCCCCAAAGCTACGTTTGAAGTTTGAGGGGGCAAGACAAGCAAGCAGCCCCAGTCTCTGTGCCTCGGTGCGAGCAGGGCCGTGGGCAGATGAGGCTGAGCAACAGCTTTCCAGGCTAGCTCTTTCTGCCTGCCAGCTATCTGCAGACGTTCGCATTTTCAGAGCAGGGCTGCCGGAGGCCCCCTGCATGGACCCCCAAAGATACGTTTGAAGTTTGAGGGGGCAAGACAAGCAAGCAGCCCCAGTCTCTGTGCCTCTGTGCGAGCAGGGCCATGGGCAGATGAGGCTGAGCAACAGCTTTCCAGGCTAGCTCTTTCTGCCTGTGAGCTATCTGCAGACGTTCGCATTTTGGGAGCAGAGCTGCCGGAGGCCCCCTGCACGGACCCCCAAAGCTACGTTTGAAGTTTGAGGGGGCAAGACAAGCAAGCAGCCCCAGTCTCTGTGCCTCTGTGCGAGCAGTGCCATGGGCAGATGAGGCTGAGCAACAGCTTTCCAGGCTAGCTCTTTCTGCCTGTGAGCTATCTGCAGACGTTCGCATTTTCAGAGCAGGGCTGCCGGAGGCCCCCTGCACGGACCCCCAAAGATACGTTTGAAGTTTGAGGGGGCAAGACAAGCAAGCAGCCCCAGTCTCTGTGCCTCTGTGCGAGCAGTGCCATGGGCAGATGAGGCTGAGCAACAGCTTTCCAGGCTAGCTCTTTCTGCCTGTGAGCTATCTGCAGACGTTCGCATTTTCAGAGCAGGGCTGCCGGAGGCCCCCTGCACGGACCCCCAAAGATACGTTTGAAGTTTGAGGGGGCAAGACAAGCAAGCAGCCCCAGTCTCTGTGCCTCTGTGCGAGCAGTGCCATGGGCAGATGAGGCTGAGCAACAGCTTTCCAGGCTAGCTCTTTCTGCCTGCCAGCTATCTGCAGACGTTCGCATTTTCAGAGCAGGGCTGCCGGAGGCCCCCTGCACGGACCCCCAAAGCTACGTTTGAAGTTTGAGGGGGCAAGACAAGCAAGCAGCCCCAGTCTCTGTGCCTCGGTGCGAGCAGTGCCATGGGCAGATGAGGCTGAGCAACAGCTTTCCAGGCTAGCTCTTTCTGGCTCACAGCTATCTGCAGACGTTCGCATTTTCAGAGCAGGGCTGCCGGAGGCCCCCTGCACGGACCCCCAAAGCTACGTTTGAAGTTTGAGGGGGCAAGACAAGCAAGCAGCCCCAGTCTCTGTGCCTCTGTGCGAGCAGGGCCGTGGGCAGATGAGGCTGAGCAAGATCTTTCCAGGCTAGCTCTTTCTGCCTGCCAGCTATCTGCAGACGTTCGCATTTTCAGAGCAGGGCTGCCGGAGGCCCCCTGCATGGACCCCCAAAGCTACGTTTGAAGTTTGAGGGGGCAAGACAAGCAAGCAGCCCCAGTCTCTGTGCCTCTGTGCGAGCAGGGCCATGGGCAGATGAGGCTGAGCAACAGCTTTCCAGGCTAGCTCTTTCTGCCTGTGAGCTATCTGCAGACGTTCGCATTTTGGGAGCAGAGCTGCCGGAGGCCCCCTGCACGGACCCCCAAAGCTACGTTTGAAGTTTGAGGGGGCAAGACAAGCAAGCAGCCCCAGTCTCTGTGCCTCTGTGCGAGCAGTGCCATGGGCAGATGAGGCTGAGCAACAGCTTTCCAGGCTAGCTCTTTCTGCCTGCCAGCTATCTGCAGACGTTCGCATTTTCAGAGCAGGGCTGCCGGAGGCCCCCTGCACGGACCCCCAAAGCTACGTTTGAAGTTTGAGGGGGCAAGACAAGCAAGCAGCCCCAGTCTCTGTGCCTCTGTGCGAGCAGTGCCATGGGCAGATGAGGCTGAGCAACAGCTTTCCAGGCTAGCTCTTTCTGCCTGCCAGCTATCTGCAGACGTTCACATTTTCAGAGCAGGGCTGCCGGAGGCCCCCTGCACGGACCCCCAAAGCTACGTTTGAAGTTTGAGGGGGCAAGACAAGCAAGCAGCCCCAGTCTCTGTGCCTCTGTGCGAGCAGTGCCATGGGCAGATGAGGCTGAGCAACAGCTTTCCAGGCTAGCTCTTTCTGCCTGCCAGCTATCTGCAGACGTTCGCATTTTCAGAGCAGGGCTGCCGCAGGCCCCCTGCACGGACCCCCAAAGCTACGTTTGAAGTTTGAGGGGGCAAGACAAGCAAGCAGCCCCAGTCTCTGTGCCTCTGTGCGAGCAGTGCCATGGGCAGATGAGGCTGAGCAACAGCTTTCCAGGCTAGCTCTTTCTGCCTGCCAGCTATCTGCAGACGTTCGCATTTTGGGAGCAGAGCTGCAGGAGGCCCCCTGCACGGACCCCCAAAGCTACGTTTGAAGTTTGAGGGGGCAAGACAAGCAAGCAGCCCCAGTCTCTGTGCCTCTGTGCGAGCAGTGCCATGGGCAGATGAGGCTGAGCAACAGCTTTCCAGGCTAGCTCTTTCTGCCTGCGAGCTATCTGCAGACGTTCGCATTTTCAGAGCAGGGCTGCCGGAGGCCCCCTGCACGGAACCCCAAAGCTACGTTTGAAGTTTGAGGGGGAAAGACAAGCAAGCAGCCCCAGTCTCTGTGCCTCTGTGCGAGCAGTGCCATGAGCAGATGAGGCTGAGCAACAGCTTTCCAGGCTAGCTCTTTCTGCCTGCCAGCTATCTGCAGACGTTCGCATTTTCAGAGCAGGGCTGCCGCAGGCCCCCTGCACGGAACACCAAAGATACGTTTGAAGTTTCAGGGGGCAAGACAAGCAAGCAGCCCCAGTCTCTGTGCCTCTGTGCGAGCAGTGCCATGGGCAGATGAGGCTGAGCAACAGCTTTCCAGGCTAGCTCTTTCTGCCTGCCAGCTATCTGCAGACGTTCGCATTTTCAGAGCAGGGCTGCCGGAGGCCCCCTGCACGGACCCCCAAAGCTACGTTTGAAGTTTGAGGGGGCAAGACAAGCAAGCAGCCCCAGTCTCTGTGCCTCTGTGCGAGCAGTGCCATGGGCAGATGAGGCTGAGCAACAGCTTTCCAGGCTAGCTCTTTCTGCCTGCCAGCTATCTGCAGACGTTCGCATTTTCAGAGCAGGGCTGCCGCAGGCCCCCTGCACGGACCCCCAAAGCTACGTTTGAAGTTTGAGGGGGCAAGACAAGCAAGCAGCCCCAGTCTCTGTGCCTCGGTGCGAGCAGTGCCATGGGCAGATGAGGCTGAGCAACAGCTTTCCAGGCTAGCTCTTTCTGCCTGCCAGCTATCTGCAGACGTTCGCATTTTGGGAGCAGAGCTGCCGGAGGCCCCCTGCACGGACCCCCAAAGCTACGTTTGAAGTTTGAGGGGGCAAGACAAGCAAGCAGCCCCAGTCTCTGTGCCTCTGTGCGAGCAGGGCCGTGGGCAGATGAGGCTGAGCAAGATCTTTCCAGGCTAGCTCTTTCTGCCTGCCAGCTATCTGCAGACGTTCGCATTTTCAGAGCAGGGCTGCCGGAGGCCCCCTGCATGGACCCCCAAAGCTACGTTTGAAGTTTGAGGGGGCAAGACAAGCAAGCAGCCCCAGTCTCTGTGCCTCTGTGCGAGCAGGGCCATGGGCAGATGAGGCTGAGCAACAGCTTTCCAGGCTAGCTCTTTCTGCCTGTGAGCTATCTGCAGACGTTCGCATTTTGGGAGCAGAGCTGCCGGAGGCCCCCTGCACGGACCCCCAAAGCTACGTTTGAAGTTTGAGGGGGCAAGACAAGCAAGCAGCCCCAGTCTCTGTGCCTCTGTGCGAGCAGTGCCATGGGCAGATGAGGCTGAGCAACAGCTTTCCAGGCTAGCTCTTTCTGCCTGCCAGCTATCTGCAGACGTTCGCATTTTCAGAGCAGGGCTGCCGGAGGCCCCCTGCACGGACCCCCAAAGCTACGTTTGAAGTTTGAGGGGGCAAGACAAGCAAGCAGCCCCAGTCTCTGTGCCTCTGTGCGAGCAGTGCCATGGGCAGATGAGGCTGAGCAACAGCTTTCCAGGCTAGCTCTTTCTGCCTGCCAGCTATCTGCAGACGTTCACATTTTCAGAGCAGGGCTGCCGGAGGCCCCCTGCACGGACCCCCAAAGCTACGTTTGAAGTTTGAGGGGGCAAGACAAGCAAGCAGCCCCAGTCTCTGTGCCTCTGTGCGAGCAGTGCCATGGGCAGATGAGGCTGAGCAACAGCTTTCCAGGCTAGCTCTTTCTGCCTGCCAGCTATCTGCAGACGTTCGCATTTTCAGAGCAGGGCTGCCGCAGGCCCCCTGCACGGACCCCCAAAGCTACGTTTGAAGTTTGAGGGGGCAAGACAAGCAAGCAGCCCCAGTCTCTGTGCCTCTGTGCGAGCAGTGCCATGGGCAGATGAGGCTGAGCAACAGCTTTCCAGGCTAGCTCTTTCTGCCTGCCAGCTATCTGCAGACGTTCGCATTTTGGGAGCAGAGCTGCAGGAGGCCCCCTGCACGGACCCCCAAAGCTACGTTTGAAGTTTGAGGGGGCAAGACAAGCAAGCAGCCCCAGTCTCTGTGCCTCTGTGCGAGCAGTGCCATGGGCAGATGAGGCTGAGCAACAGCTTTCCAGGCTAGCTCTTTCTGCCTGCGAGCTATCTGCAGACGTTCGCATTTTCAGAGCAGGGCTGCCGGAGGCCCCCTGCACGGAACCCCAAAGCTACGTTTGAAGTTTGAGGGGGCAAGACAAGCAAGCAGCCCCAGTCTCTGTGCCTCTGTGCGAGCAGTGCCATGGGCAGATGAGGCTGAGCAACAGCTTTCCAGGCTAGCTCTTTCTGCCTGCCAGCTATCTGCAGACGTTCGCATTTTCAGAGCAGGGCTGCCGCAGGCCCCCTGCATGGAACCCCAAAGCTACGTTTGAAGTTTGAGGGGGCAAGACAAGCAAGCAGCCCCAGTCTCTGTGCCTCTGTGCGAGCAGTGCCATGGGCAGATGAGGCTGAGCAACAGCTTTCCAGGCTAGCTCTTTCTGCCTGCCAGCTATCTGCAGACGTTCGCATTTTCAGAGCAGGGCTGCCGGAGGCCCCCTGCACGGACCCCCAAAGCTACGTTTGAAGTTTGAGGGGGCAAGACAAGCAAGCAGCCCCAGTCTCTGTGCTTCTGTGCGAGCAGTGCCATGGGCAGATGAGGCTGAGCAACAGCTTTCCAGGCTAGCTCTTTCTGCCTGCCAGCTATCTGCAGACGTTCGCATTTTCAGAGCAGGGCTGCCGGAGGCCCCCTGCACGGACCCCCAAAGCTACGTTTGAAGTTTGAGGGGGCAAGACAAGCAAGCAGCCCCAGTCTCTGTGCCTCGGTGCGAGCAGTGCCATGGGCAGATGAGGCTGAGCAACAGCTTTCCAGGCTAGCTCTTTCTGCCTGCCAGCTATCTGCAGACGTTCGCATTTTCAGAGCAGGGCTGCCGGAGGCCCCCTGCACGGACCCCCAAAGCTACGTTTGAAGTTTGAGGGGGCAAGACAAGCAAGCAGCCCCAGTCTCTGTGCCTCGGTGCGAGCAGGGCCGTGGGCAGATGAGGCTGAGCAACAGCTTTCCAGGCTAGCTCTTTCTGCCTGTGAGCTATCTGCAGACGTTCGCATTTTCAGAGCAGGGCTGCCGGAGGCCCCCTGCACGGACCCCCAAAGATACGTTTGAAGTTTGAGGGGGCAAGACAAGCAAGCAGCCCCAGTCTCTGTGCCTCTGTGCGAGCAGTGCCATGGGCAGATGAGGCTGAGCAACAGCTTTCCAGGCTAGCTCTTTCTGCCTGTGAGCTATCTGCAGACGTTCGCATTTTCAGAGCAGGGCTGCCGGAGGCCCCCTGCACGGACCCCCAAAGCTACGTTTGAAGTTTGAGGGGGCAAGACAAGCAAGCAGCCCCAGTCTCTGAGCCTCTGTGCGAGCAGTGCCATGGGCAGATGAGGCTGAGCAACAGCTTTCCAGGCTAGCTCTTTCTGCCTGCCAGCTATCTGCAGACGTTCGCATTTTCAGAGCAGGGCTGCCGGAGGCCCCCTGCACGGACCCCCAAAGCTACGTTTGAAGTTTGAGGGGGCAAGACAAGCAAGCAGCCCCAGTCTCTGTGCCTCGGTGCGAGCAGTGCCATGGGCAGATGAGGCTGAGCAACAGCTTTCCAGGCTAGCTCTTTCTGGCTCACAGCTATCTGCAGACGTTCGCATTTTCAGAGCAGGGCTGCCGGAGGCCCCCTGCACGGACCCCCAAAGCTACGTTTGAAGTTTGAGGGGGCAAGACAAGCAAGCAGCCCCAGTCTCTGTGCCTCTGTGCGAGCAGGGCCGTGGGCAGATGAGGCTGAGCAAGATCTTTCCAGGCTAGCTCTTTCTGCCTGCCAGCTATCTGCAGACGTTCGCATTTTCAGAGCAGGGCTGCCGGAGGCCCCCTGCATGGACCCCCAAAGCTACGTTTGAAGTTTGAGGGGGCAAGACAAGCAAGCAGCCCCAGTCTCTGTGCCTCTGTGCGAGCAGGGCCATGGGCAGATGAGGCTGAGCAACAGCTTTCCAGGCTAGCTCTTTCTGCCTGTGAGCTATCTGCAGACGTTCGCATTTTGGGAGCAGAGCTGCCGGAGGCCCCCTGCACGGACCCCCAAAGCTACGTTTGAAGTTTGAGGGGGCAAGACAAGCAAGCAGCCCCAGTCTCTGTGCCTCTGTGCGAGCAGTGCCATGGGCAGATGAGGCTGAGCAACAGCTTTCCAGGCTAGCTCTTTCTGCCTGCCAGCTATCTGCAGACGTTCGCATTTTCAGAGCAGGGCTGCCGGAGGCCCCCTGCACGGACCCCCAAAGCTACGTTTGAAGTTTGAGGGGGCAAGACAAGCAAGCAGCCCCAGTCTCTGTGCCTCTGTGCGAGCAGTGCCATGGGCAGATGAGGCTGAGCAACAGCTTTCCAGGCTAGCTCTTTCTGCCTGCCAGCTATCTGCAGACGTTCGCATTTTCAGAGCAGGGCTGCCGGAGGCCCCCTGCACGGACCCCCAAAGCTACGTTTGAAGTTTGAGGGGGCAAGACAAGCAAGCAGCCCCAGTCTCTGTGCCTCTGTGCGAGCAGTGCCATGGGCAGATGAGGCTGAGCAACAGCTTTCCAGGCTAGCTCTTTCTGCCTGCCAGCTATCTGCAGACGTTCGCATTTTCAGAGCAGGGCTGCCGCAGGCCCCCTGCACGGACCCCCAAAGCTACGTTTGAAGTTTGAGGGGGCAAGACAAGCAAGCAGCCCCAGTCTCTGTGCCTCTGTGCGAGCAGTGCCATGGGCAGATGAGGCTGAGCAACAGCTTTCCAGGCTAGCTCTTTCTGCCTGCCAGCTATCTGCAGACGTTCGCATTTTGGGAGCAGAGCTGCAGGAGGCCCCCTGCACGGACCCCCAAAGCTACGTTTGAAGTTTGAGGGGGCAAGACAAGCAAGCAGCCCCAGTCTCTGTGCCTCTGTGCGAGCAGTGCCATGGGCAGATGAGGCTGAGCAACAGCTTTCCAGGCTAGCTCTTTCTGCCTGCGAGCTATCTGCAGACGTTCGCATTTTCAGAGCAGGGCTGCCGGAGGCCCCCTGCACGGAACCCCAAAGCTACGTTTGAAGTTTGAGGGGGAAAGACAAGCAAGCAGCCCCAGTCTCTGTGCCTCTGTGCGAGCAGTGCCATGAGCAGATGAGGCTGAGCAACAGCTTTCCAGGCTAGCTCTTTCTGCCTGCCAGCTATCTGCAGACGTTCGCATTTTCAGAGCAGGGCTGCCGCAGGCCCCCTGCACGGAACACCAAAGATACGTTTGAAGTTTCAGGGGGCAAGACAAGCAAGCAGCCCCAGTCTCTGTGCCTCTGTGCGAGCAGTGCCATGGGCAGATGAGGCTGAGCAACAGCTTTCCAGGCTAGCTCTTTCTGCCTGCCAGCTATCTGCAGACGTTCGCATTTTCAGAGCAGGGCTGCCGGAGGCCCCCTGCACGGACCCCCAAAGCTACGTTTGAAGTTTGAGGGGGCAAGACAAGCAAGCAGCCCCAGTCTCTGTGCCTCTGTGCGAGCAGTGCCATGGGCAGATGAGGCTGAGCAACAGCTTTCCAGGCTAGCTCTTTCTGCCTGCCAGCTATCTGCAGACGTTCGCATTTTCAGAGCAGGGCTGCCGCAGGCCCCCTGCACGGACCCCCAAAGCTACGTTTGAAGTTTGAGGGGGCAAGACAAGCAAGCAGCCCCAGTCTCTGTGCCTCGGTGCGAGCAGTGCCATGGGCAGATGAGGCTGAGCAACAGCTTTCCAGGCTAGCTCTTTCTGCCTGCCAGCTATCTGCAGACGTTCGCATTTTGGGAGCAGAGCTGCCGGAGGCCCCCTGCACGGACCCCCAAAGCTACGTTTGAAGTTTGAGGGGGCAAGACAAGCAAGCAGCCCCAGTCTCTGTGCCTCTGTGCGAGCAGGGCCGTGGGCAGATGAGGCTGAGCAAGATCTTTCCAGGCTAGCTCTTTCTGCCTGCCAGCTATCTGCAGACGTTCGCATTTTCAGAGCAGGGCTGCCGGAGGCCCCCTGCATGGACCCCCAAAGCTACGTTTGAAGTTTGAGGGGGCAAGACAAGCAAGCAGCCCCAGTCTCTGTGCCTCTGTGCGAGCAGGGCCATGGGCAGATGAGGCTGAGCAACAGCTTTCCAGGCTAGCTCTTTCTGCCTGTGAGCTATCTGCAGACGTTCGCATTTTGGGAGCAGAGCTGCCGGAGGCCCCCTGCACGGACCCCCAAAGCTACGTTTGAAGTTTGAGGGGGCAAGACAAGCAAGCAGCCCCAGTCTCTGTGCCTCTGTGCGAGCAGTGCCATGGGCAGATGAGGCTGAGCAACAGCTTTCCAGGCTAGCTCTTTCTGCCTGCCAGCTATCTGCAGACGTTCGCATTTTCAGAGCAGGGCTGCCGGAGGCCCCCTGCACGGACCCCCAAAGATACGTTTGAAGTTTGAGGGGGCAAGACAAGCAAGCAGCCCCAGTCTCTGTGCCTCTGTGCGAGCAGTGCCATGGGCAGATGAGGCTGAGCAACAGCTTTCCAGGCTAGCTCTTTCTGCCTGCCAGCTATCTGCAGACGTTCGCATTTTCAGAGCAGGGCTGCCGGAGGCCCCCTGCACGGACCCCCAAAGCTACGTTTGAAGTTTGAGGGGGCAAGACAAGCAAGCAGCCCCAGTCTCTGTGCCTCTGTGCGAGCAGTGCCATGGGCAGATGAGGCTGAGCAACAGCTTTCCAGGCTAGCTCTTTCTGCCTGCCAGCTATCTGCAGACGTTCGCATTTTCAGAGCAGGGCTGCCGCAGGCCCCCTGCATGGAACCCCAAAGCTACGTTTGAAGTTTGAGGGGGCAAGACAAGCAAGCAGCCCCAGTCTCTGTGCCTCTGTGCGAGCAGTGCCATGGGCAGATGAGGCTGAGCAACAGCTTTCCAGGCTAGCTCTTTCTGCCTGCCAGCTATCTGCAGACGTTCGCATTTTCAGAGCAGGGCTGCCGGAGGCCCCCTGCACGGACCCCCAAAGCTACGTTTGAAGTTTGAGGGGGCAAGACAAGCAAGCAGCCCCAGTCTCTGTGCTTCTGTGCGAGCAGTGCCATGGGCAGATGAGGCTGAGCAACAGCTTTCCAGGCTAGCTCTTTCTGCCTGCCAGCTATCTGCAGACGTTCGCATTTTCAGAGCAGGGCTGCCGGAGGCCCCCTGCACGGACCCCCAAAGCTACGTTTGAAGTTTGAGGGGGCAAGACAAGCAAGCAGCCCCAGTCTCTGTGCCTCGGTGCGAGCAGTGCCATGGGCAGATGAGGCTGAGCAACAGCTTTCCAGGCTAGCTCTTTCTGCCTGCCAGCTATCTGCAGACGTTCGCATTTTGGGAGCAGGGCTGCCGGAGGCCCCCTGCACGGACCCCCAAAGCTACGTTTGAAGTTTGAGGGGGCAAGACAAGCAAGCAGCCCCAGTCTCTGTGCCTCGGTGCGAGCAGGGACGTGGGCAGATGAGGCTGAGCAACAGCTTTCCAGGCTAGCTCTTTCTGCCTGCCAGCTATCTGCAGACGTTCGCATTTTCAGAGCAGGGCTGCCGGAGGCCCCCTGCATGGACCCCCAAAGCTACGTTTGAAGTTTGAGGGGGCAAGACAAGCAAGCAGCCCCAGTCTCTGTGCCTCTGTGCGAGCAGGGCCATGTGCAGATGAGGCTGAGCAACAGCTTTCCAGGCTAGCTCTTTCTGCCTGTGAGCTATCTGCAGACGTTCGCATTTTGGGAGCAGAGCTGCCGGAGGCCCCCTGCACGGACCCCCAAAGCTACGTTTGAAGTTTGAGGGGGCAAGACAAGCAAGCAGCCCCAGTCTCTGTGCCTCTGTGCGAGCAGTGCCATGGGCAGATGAGGCTGAGCAACAGCTTTCCAGGCTAGCTCTTTCTGCCTGCCAGCTATCTGCAGACGTTCGCATTTTGGGAGCAGGGCTGCCGGAGGCCCCCTGCACGGACCCCCAAAGCTACGTTTGAAGTTTGAGGGGGCAAGACAAGCAAGCAGCCCCAGTCTCTGTGCCTCTGTGCGAGCAGTGCCATGGGCAGATGAGGCTGAGCAACAGCTTTCCAGGCTAGCTCTTTCTGCCTGCCAGCTATCTGCAGACGTTCGCATTTTCAGAGCAGGGCTGCCGCAGGCCCCCTGCACGGACCCCCAAAGCTACGTTTGAAGTTTGAGGGGGCAAGACAAGCAAGCAGCCCCAGTCTCTGTGCTTCTGTGCGAGCAGTGCCATGGGCAGATGAGGCTGAGCAACAGCTTTCCAGGCTAGCTCTTTCTGCCTGTGAGCTATCAGCAGACGTTCGCATTTTGGGAGCAGAGCTGCCGGAGGCCCCCTGCACGGACCCCCAAAGCTACGTTTGAAGTTTGAGGGGGCAAGACAAGCAAGCAGCCTCAGTCTCTGTGCCTCTGTGTGAGCAGTGCCATGGGCAGATGAGGCTGAGCAACAGCTTTCCAGGCTAGCTCTTTCTGCCTGCCAGCTATCTGCAGACGTTCGCATTTTCAGAGCAGGGCTGCCGGAGGCCCCCTGCACGGACCCCCAAGGCTACGTTTGAAGTTTGAGGGGGCAAGACAAGCAAGCAGCCCCAGTCTCTGTGCCTCTGTGCGAGCAGTGCCATGGGCAGATGAGGCTGAGCAACAGCTTTCCAGGCTAGCTCTTTCTGCCTGCCAGCTATCTGCAGACGTTCGCATTTTCAGAGCAGGGCTGCCGGAGGCCCCCTGCACGGACCCCCAAAGCTACGTTTGAAGTTTGAGGGGGCAAGACAAGCAAGCAGCCCCAGTCTCTGTGCCTCGGTGCTAGCAGTGCCATGGGCAGATGAGGCTGAGCAACAGCTTTCCAGGCTAGCTCTTTCTGCCTGCCAGCTATCTGCAGACGTTCGCATTTTCAGAGCAGGGCTGCCGGAGGCCCCCTGCACGGACCCCCAAAGCTACGTTTGAAGTTTGAGGGGGCAAGACAAGCAAGCAGCCCCAGTCTCTGTGCCTCTGTGCGAGCAGTGCCATGGGCAGATGAGGCTGAGCAACAGCTTTCCAGGCTAGCTCTTTCTGCCTGCCAGCTATCTGCAGACGTTCGCATTTTGGGAGCAGGGCTGCCGCAGGCCCCCTGCACGGACCCCCAAAGCTACGTTTGAAGTTTGAGGGGGCAAGACAAGCAAGCAGCCCCAGTCTCTGTGCCTCTGTGCGAGCAGTGCCATGGGCAGATGAGGCTGAGCAACAGCTTTCCAGGCTAGCTCTTTCTGCCTGCCAGCTATCTGCAGACGTTCGCATTTTGGGAGCAGAGCTGCCGGAGGCCCCCTGCACGGACCCCCAAAGCTACGTTTGAAGTTTGAGGGGGCAAGACAAGCAAGCAGCCCCAGTCTCTGTGCCTCTGTGCGAGCAGTGCCATGGGCAGATGAGGCTGAGCAACAGCTTTCCAGGCTAGCTCTTTCTGCCTGCCAGCTATCTGCAGACGTTCGCATTTTGGGAGCAGGGCTGCCGCAGGCCCCCTGCACGGAACCCCAAAGCTACGTTTGAAGTTTGAGGGGGCAAGACAAGCAAGCAGCCCCAGTCTCTGTGCCTCTGTGCGAGCAGTGCCATGGGCAGATGAGGCTGAGCAACAGCTTTCCAGGCTAGCTCTTTCTGCCTGCCAGCTATCTGCAGATGTTCGCATTTTCAGAGCAGGGCTGCCGGAGGCCCCCTGCACGGACCCCCAAAGCTACGTTTGAAGTTTGAGGGGGCAAGACAAGCAAGCAGCCCCAGTCTCTGTGCCTCGGTGCTAGCAGTGCCATGGGCAGATGAGGCTGAGCAACAGCTTTCCAGGCTAGCTCTTTCTGCCTGCCAGCTATCTGCAGACGTTCGCATTTTCAGAGCAGGGCTGCCGGAGGCCCCCTGCACGGACCCCCAAAGCTACGTTTGAAGTTTGAGGGGGCAAGACAAGCAAGCAGCCCCAGTCTCTGTGCCTCTGTGCGAGCAGTGCCATGGGCAGATGAGGCTGAGCAACAGCTTTCCAGGCTAGCTCTTTCTGCCTGCCAGCTATCTGCAGACGTTCGCATTTTCAGAGCAGGGCTGCCGCAGGCGCCCGGCACGGACCCCCAAAGCTACGTTTGAAGTTTGAGGGGGCAAGACAAGCAAGCAGCCCCAGTCTCTGTGCCTCTGTGCGAGCAGTGCCATGGGCAGATGAGGCTGAGCAACAGCTTTCCAGGCTAGCTCTTTCTGCCTGCCAGCTATCTGCAGACGTTCGCATTTTGGGAGCAGGGCTGCCGCAGGCCCCCTGCACGGACCCCCAAAGCTACGTTTGAAGTTTGAGGGGGCAAGACAAGCAAGCAGCCCCAGTCTCTGTGCCTCTGTGCGAGCAGTGCCATGGGCAGATGAGGCTGAGCAACAGCTTTCCAGGCTAGCTCTTTCTGCCTGCCAGCTATCTGCAGATGTTCGCATTTTCAGAGCAGGGCTGCCGGAGGCCCCCTGCACGGACCCCCAAAGCTACGTTTGAAGTTTGAGGGGGCAAGACAAGCAAGCAGTCCCAGTCTCTGTGCCTCTGTGCGAGCAGTGCCATGGGCAGATGAGGCTGAGCAACAGCTTTCCAGGCTAGCTCTTTCTGCCTGCCAGCTATCTGCAGACGTTCGCATTTTCAGAGCAGGGCTGCCGGAGGCCCCCTGCACGGACCCCCAAAGCTACGTTTGAAGTTTGAGGGGGCAAGACAAGCAAGCAGCCCCAGTCTCTGTGCCTCGGTGCTAGCAGTGCCATGGGCAGATGAGGCTGAGCAACAGCTTTCCAGGCTAGCTCTTTCTGCCTGCCAGCTATCTGCAGACGTTCGCATTTTCAGAGCAGGGCTGCCGGAGGCCCCCTGCACGGACCCCCAAAGCTACGTTTGAAGTTTGAGGGGGCAAGACAAGCAAGCAGACCCAGTCTCTGTGCCTCTGTGCGAGCAGTGCCATGGGCAGATGAGGCTGAGCAACAGCTTTCCAGGCTAGCTCTTTCTGCCTGCCAGCTATCTGCAGATGTTCGCATTTTCAGAGCAGGGCTGCCGGAGGCCCCCTGCACGGACCCCCAAAGCTACGTTTGAAGTTTGAGGGGGCAAGACAAGCAAGCAGCCCCAGTCTCTGTGCCTCTGTGCGAGCAGTGCCATGGGCAGATGAGGCTGAGCAACAGCTTTCCAGGCTAGCTCTTTCTGCCTGCGAGCTATCTGCAGACGTTCGCATTTTGGGAGCAGGGCTGCCGCAGGCCCCCTGCACGGACCCCCAAAGCTACGTTTGAAGTTTGAGGGGGCAAGACAAGCAAGCAGCCCCAGTCTCTGTGCCTCTGTGCGAGCAGTGCCATGGGCAGATGAGGCTGAGCAACAGCTTTCCAGGCTAGCTCTTTCTGCCTGCCAGCTATCTGCAGATGTTCGCATTTTCAGAGCAGGGCTGCCGGAGGCCCCCTGCACGGACCCCCAAAGCTACGTTTGAAGTTTGAGGGGGCAAGACAAGCAAGCAGCCCCAGTCTCTGTGCCTCTGTGCGAGCAGTGCCATGGGCAGATGAGGCTGAGCAACAGCTTTCCAGGCTAGCTCTTTCTGCCTGCCAGCTATCTGCAGACGTTCGCATTTTCAGAGCAGGGCTGCCGGAGGCCCCCTGCACGGACCCCCAAAGCTACGTTTGAAGTTTGAGGGGGCAAGACAAGCAAGCAGCCCCAGTCTCTGTGCCTCGGTGCTAGCAGTGCCATGGGCAGATGAGGCTGAGCAACAGCTTTCCAGGCTAGCTCTTTCTGCCTGCGAGCTATCTGCAGACGTTCGCATTTTCAGAGCAGGGCTGCCGGAGGCCCCCTGCACGGACCCCCAAAGCTACGTTTGAAGTTTGAGGGGGCAAGACAAGCAAGCAGACCCAGTCTCTGTGCCTCTGTGCGAGCAGTGCCATGGGCAGATGAGGCTGAGCAACAGCTTTCCAGGCTAGCTCTTTCTGCCTGCCAGCTATCTGCAGACGTTCGCATTTTCAGAGCAGGGCTGCCGGAGGCCCCCTGCACGGACCCCCAAAGATACTTTTGAAGTTTCAGGGGGCAAGACAAGCAAGCAGCCCCAGTCTCTGTGCCTCGGTGCGAGCAGTGCCATGGGCAGATGAGGCTGAGCAACAGCTTTCCAGGCTAGCTCTTTCTGCCTGCCAGCTATCTGCAGACGTTCGCATTTTCAGAGCAGGGCTGCCGGAGGCCCCCTGCACGGACCCCCAAAGCTACGTTTGAAGTTTGAGGGGGCAAGACAAGCAAGCAGCCCCAGTCTCTGTGCCTCGGTGCTAGCAGTGCCATGGGCAGATGAGGCTGAGCAACAGCTTTCCAGGCTAGCTCTTTCTGCCTGCCAGCTATCTGCAGACGTTCGCATTTTCAGAGCAGGGCTGCCGGAGGCCCCCTGCACGGACCCCCAAAGCTACGTTTGAAGTTTGAGGGGGCAAGACAAGCAAGCAGACCCAGTCTCTGTGCCTCTGTGCGAGCAGTGCCATGGGCAGATGAGGCTGAGCAACAGCTTTCCAGGCTAGCTCTTTCTGCCTGCCAGCTATCTGCAGATGTTCGCATTTTCAGAGCAGGGCTGCCGGAGGCCCCCTGCACGGACCCCCAAAGCTACGTTTGAAGTTTGAGGGGGCAAGACAAGCAAGCAGCCCCAGTCTCTGTGCCTCTGTGCGAGCAGTGCCATGGGCAGATGAGGCTGAGCAACAGCTTTCCAGGCTAGCTCTTTCTGCCTGCGAGCTATCTGCAGACGTTCGCATTTTGGGAGCAGGGCTGCCGCAGGCCCCCTGCACGGACCCCCAAAGCTACGTTTGAAGTTTGAGGGGGCAAGACAAGCAAGCAGCCCCAGTCTCTGTGCCTCTGTGCGAGCAGTGCCATGGGCAGATGAGGCTGAGCAACAGCTTTCCAGGCTAGCTCTTTCTGCCTGCCAGCTATCTGCAGATGTTCGCATTTTCAGAGCAGGGCTGCCGGAGGCCCCCTGCACGGACCCCCAAAGCTACGTTTGAAGTTTGAGGGGGCAAGACAAGCAAGCAGCCCCAGTCTCTGTGCCTCTGTGCGAGCAGTGCCATGGGCAGATGAGGCTGAGCAACAGCTTTCCAGGCTAGCTCTTTCTGCCTGCCAGCTATCTGCAGACGTTCGCATTTTCAGAGCAGGGCTGCCGGAGGCCCCCTGCACGGACCCCCAAAGCTACGTTTGAAGTTTGAGGGGGCAAGACAAGCAAGCAGCCCCAGTCTCTGTGCCTCGGTGCTAGCAGTGCCATGGGCAGATGAGGCTGAGCAACAGCTTTCCAGGCTAGCTCTTTCTGCCTGCGAGCTATCTGCAGACGTTCGCATTTTCAGAGCAGGGCTGCCGGAGGCCCCCTGCACGGACCCCCAAAGCTACGTTTGAAGTTTGAGGGGGCAAGACAAGCAAGCAGACCCAGTCTCTGTGCCTCTGTGCGAGCAGTGCCATGGGCAGATGAGGCTGAGCAACAGCTTTCCAGGCTAGCTCTTTCTGCCTGCCAGCTATCTGCAGACGTTCGCATTTTCAGAGCAGGGCTGCCGGAGGCCCCCTGCACGGACCCCCAAAGATACTTTTGAAGTTTCAGGGGGCAAGACAAGCAAGCAGCCCCAGTCTCTGTGCCTCGGTGCGAGCAGTGCCATGGGCAGATGAGGCTGAGCAACAGCTTTCCAGGCTAGCTCTTTCTGCCTGCCAGCTATCTGCAGACGTTCGCATTTTCAGAGCAGGGCTGCCGGAGGCCCCCTGCACGGACCCCCAAAGCTACGTTTGAAGTTTGAGGGGGCAAGACAAGCAAGCAGCCCCAGTCTCTGTGCCTCTGTGCGAGCAGGGCCATGGGCAGATGAGGCTGAGCAACAGCTTTCCAGGCTAGCTCTTTCTGCCTGCCAGCTATCTGCAGACGTTCGCATTTTGGGAGCAGAGCTGCCGGAGGCCCCCTGCACGGACCCCCAAAGCTACGTTTGAATTTGAGGGGGCAAGACAAGCAAGCAGCCCCAGTCTCTGTGCCTCTGTGCGAGCAGTGCCATGGGCAGATGAGGCTGAGCAACAGCTTTCCAGGCTAGCTCTTTCTGCCTGCCAGCTATCTGCAGACGTCCGCATTTTCAGAGCAGGGCTGCCGGAGGCCCCCTGCACGGACCCCCAAAGCTACGTTTGAAGTTTGAGGGGGCAAGACAAGCAAGCAGCCCCAGTCTCTGTGCCTCTGTGCGAGCAGTGCCATGGGCAGATGAGGCTGAGCAACAGCTTTCCAGGCTAGCTCTTTCTGCCTGCCACCTATCTGCAGACGTTCGCATTTTCAGAGCAGGGCTGCCGGAGGCCCCCTGCACGGACCCCCAAAGCTACGTTTGAAGTTTGAGGGGGCAAGACAAGCAAGCAGCCCCAGTCTCTGTGCCTCTGTGCGAGCAGTGCCATGGGCAGATGAGGCTGAGCAACATCTTTCCAGGCTAGCTCTTTCTGCCTGCCAGCTATCTGCAGACGTTCGCATTTTCAGAGCAGGGCTGCCGCAGGCCCCCTGCACGGACCCCCAAAGCTACGTTTGAAGTTTGACGGGGCAAGACAAGCAAGCAGCCCCAGTCTCTGTGCCTCTGTGCGAGCAGTGCCATGGGCAGATGAGGCTGAGCAACAGCTTTCCAGGCTAGCTCTTTCTGCCTGCCAGCTATCTGCAGACGTTCGCATTTTGGGAGCAGGGCTGCCGGAGGCCCCCTGCACGGACCCCCAAAGCTACGTTTGAAGTTTGAGGGGGCAAGACAAGCAAGCAGCCCCAGTCTCTGTGCCTCTGTGCGAGCAGTGCCATGGGCAGATGAGGCTGAGCAACATCTTTCCAGGCTAGCTCTTTCTGCCTGCCAGCTATCTGCAGACGTTCGCATTTTCAGAGCAGGGCTGCCGCAGGCCCCCTGCACGGACCCCCAAAGCTACGTTTGAAGTTTGAGGGGGCAAGACAAGCAAGCAGCCCCAGTCTCTGTGCCTCGGTGCTAGCAGTGCCATGGGCAGATGAGGCTGAGCAACAGCTTTCCAGGCTAGCTCTTTCTGCCTGCCAGCTATCTGCAGACGTTCGCATTTTCAGAGCAGGGCTGCCGCAGGCCCCCTGCACGGACCCCCAAAGCTACGTTTGAAGTTTGAGGGGGCAAGACAAGCAAGCAGCCCCAGTCTCTGTGCCTCTGTGCGAGCAGTGCCATGGGCAGATGAGGCTGAGCAACATCTTTCCAGGCTAGCTCTTTCTGCCTGCCAGCTATCTGCAGACGTTCGCATTTTCAGAGCAGGGCTGCCGCAGGCCCCCTGCACGGACCCCCAAAGCTACGTTTGAAGTTTGAGGGGGCAAGACAAGCAAGCAGCCCCAGTCTCTGTGCCTCTGTGCGAGCAGTGCCATGGGCAGATGAGGCTGAGCAACAGCTTTCCAGGCTAGCTCTTTCTGCCTGCCAGCTATCTGCAGACGTTCGCATTTTGGGAGCAGGGCTGCCGCAGGCCCCCTGCACGGACCCCCAAAGCTACGTTTGAAGTTTGAGGGGGCAAGACAAGCAAGCAGCCCCAGTCTCTGTGCCTCTGTGCGAGCAGTGCCATGGCCAGATGAGGCTGAGCAACAGCTTTCCAGGCTAGCTCTTTCTGCCTGCCAGCTATCTGCAGACGTTCGCATTTTCAGAGCAGGGCTGCCGCAGGCCCCCTGCACGGACCCCCAAAGCTACGTTTGAAGTTTGAGGGGGCAAGACAAGCTAGCAGCCCCAGTCTCTGTGCCTCGGTGCTAGCAGTGCCATGGGCAGATGAGGCTGAGCAACATCTTTCCAGGCTAGCTCTTTCTGCCTGCCAGCTATCTGCAGACATTCGCATTTTCAGAGCAGGGCTGCCGCAGGCCCACTGCACGGACCCCCAAAGCTACGTTTGAAGTTTGAGGGGGCAAGACAAGCAAGCAGCCCCAGTCTCTGTGCCTCTGTGCGAGCAGTGCCATGGGCAGATGAGGCTGAGCAACATCTTTCCAGGCTAGCTCTTTCTGCCTGCCAGCTATCTGCAGACGTTCGCATTTTCAGAGCAGGGCTGAAGCAGGCCCCCTGCACGGACCCCCAAAGCTACGTTTGAAGTTTGAGGGGCAAGACAAGCAAGCAGCCCCAGTCTCTGTGCCTCGGTGCGAGCAGTGCCATGGGCAGATGAGGCTGAGCAACAGCTTTCCAGGCTAGCTCTTTCTGCCTGTGAGCTATCTGCAGACGTTCGCATTTTGGGAGCAGGGCTGCCGGAGGCCCCCTGCACGGACCCCCAAAGCTACGTTTGAAGTTTGAGGGGGCAAGACAAGCAAGCAGCCCCAGTCTCTGTGCCTCTGTGCGAGCAGTGCCATGGGCAGATAAGGCTGAGCAACATCTTTCCAGGCTAGCTCTTTCTGCCTGCCAGCTATCTGCAGACGTTCACATTTTCAGAGCAGGGCTGCCGGAGGCCCCCTGCACGGACCCCCAAAGCTACGTTTGAAGTTTGAGGGGGCAAGACAAGCAAGCAGCCCCAGTCTCTGGGCCTCTGTGCGAGCAGTGCCATGGGCAGATGAGGCTGAGCAACAGCTTTCCAGGCTAGCTCTTTCTGCCTGCCAGCTATCTGCAGACGTTCGCATTTTCAGAGCAGGGCTGCCGGAGGCCCCCTGCACGGACCCCCAAAGCTACGTTTGAAGTTTGAGGGGGCAAGACAAGCAAGCAGCCCCAGTCTCTGTGCCTCTGTGCGAGCAGTGCCATGGGCAGATGAGGCTGAGCAACATCTTTCCAGGCTAGCTCTTTCTGCCTGCCAGCTATCTGCAGACGTTCGCATTTTCAGAGCAGGGCTGCCGCAGGCCCCCTGCACGGACCCCCAAAGCTACGTTTGAAGTTTGAGGGGGCAAGACAAGCAAGCAGCCCCAGTCTCTGTGCCTCTGTGCGAGCAGTGCCATGGGCAGATGAGGCTGAGCAACAGCTTTCCAGGCTAGCTCTTTCTGCCTGCCAGCTATCTGCAGACGTTCGCATTTTCAGAGCAGGGCTGCCGCAGGCCCCCTGCACGGACCCCCAAAGCTACGTTTGAAGTTTGAGGGGGCAAGACAAGCAAGCAGCCCCAGTCTCTGTGCCTCTGTGCGAGCAGTGCCATGGGCAGATGAGGCTGAGCAACAGCTTTCCAGGCTAGCTCTTTCTGCCTGCCAGCTATCTGCAGACGTTCGCATTTTCGGAGCAGAGCTGCAGGAGGCCCCCTGCACGGACCCCCAAAGCTACGTTTGAAGTTTGAGGGGGCAAGACAAGCAAGCAGCCCCAGTCTCTGTGCCTCTGTGCGAGCAGTGCCATGGGCAGATGAGGCTGAGCAACAGCTTTCCAGGCTAGCTCTTTCTGCCTGCCAGCTATCTGCAGACGTTCGCATTTTCAGAGCAGGGCTGCCGGAGGCCCCCTGCACGGACCCCCAAAGCTACGTTTGAAGTTTGAGGGGGCAAGACAAGCAAGCAGCCCCAGTCTCTGTGCCTCTGTGCGAGCAGTGCCATGGGCAGATGAGGCTGAGCAACATCTTTCCAGGCTAGCTCTTTCTGCCTGCCAGCTATCTGCAGACGTTCGCATTTTCAGAGCAGGGCTGCCGCAGGCCCCCTGCACGGACCCCCAAAGCTACGTTTGAAGTTTGACGGGGCAAGACAAGCAAGCAGCCCCAGTCTCTGTGCCTCTGTGCGAGCAGTGCCATGGGCAGATGAGGCTGAGCAACAGCTTTCCAGGCTAGCTCTTTCTGCCTGCCAGCTATCTGCAGACGTTCGCATTTTGGGAGCAGGGCTGCCGGAGGCCCCCTGCACGGACCCCCAAAGCTACGTTTGAAGTTTGAGGGGGCAAGACAAGCAAGCAGCCCCAGTCTCTGTGCCTCTGTGCGAGCAGTGCCATGGGCAGATGAGGCTGAGCAACATCTTTCCAGGCTAGCTCTTTCTGCCTGCCAGCTATCTGCAGACGTTCGCATTTTCAGAGCAGGGCTGCCGCAGGCCCCCTGCACGGACCCCCAAAGCTACGTTTGAAGTTTGAGGGGGCAAGACAAGCAAGCAGCCCCAGTCTCTGTGCCTCGGTGCTAGCAGTGCCATGGGCAGATGAGGCTGAGCAACAGCTTTCCAGGCTAGCTCTTTCTGCCTGCCAGCTATCTGCAGACGTTCGCATTTTCAGAGCAGGGCTGCCGCAGGCCCCCTGCACGGACCCCCAAAGCTACGTTTGAAGTTTGAGGGGGCAAGACAAGCAAGCAGCCCCAGTCTCTGTGCCTCTGTGCGAGCAGTGCCATGGGCAGATGAGGCTGAGCAACATCTTTCCAGGCTAGCTCTTTCTGCCTGCCAGCTATCTGCAGACGTTCGCATTTTCAGAGCAGGGCTGCCGCAGGCCCCCTGCACGGACCCCCAAAGCTACGTTTGAAGTTTGAGGGGGCAAGACAAGCAAGCAGCCCCAGTCTCTGTGCCTCTGTGCGAGCAGTGCCATGGGCAGATGAGGCTGAGCAACAGCTTTCCAGGCTAGCTCTTTCTGCCTGCCAGCTATCTGCAGACGTTCGCATTTTGGGAGCAGGGCTGCCGCAGGCCCCCTGCACGGACCCCCAAAGCTACGTTTGAAGTTTGAGGGGGCAAGACAAGCAAGCAGCCCCAGTCTCTGTGCCTCTGTGCGAGCAGTGCCATGGCCAGATGAGGCTGAGCAACAGCTTTCCAGGCTAGCTCTTTCTGCCTGCCAGCTATCTGCAGACGTTCGCATTTTCAGAGCAGGGCTGCCGCAGGCCCCCTGCACGGACCCCCAAAGCTACGTTTGAAGTTTGAGGGGGCAAGACAAGCTAGCAGCCCCAGTCTCTGTGCCTCGGTGCTAGCAGTGCCATGGGCAGATGAGGCTGAGCAACATCTTTCCAGGCTAGCTCTTTCTGCCTGCCAGCTATCTGCAGACATTCGCATTTTCAGAGCAGGGCTGCCGCAGGCCCACTGCACGGACCCCCAAAGCTACGTTTGAAGTTTGAGGGGGCAAGACAAGCAAGCAGCCCCAGTCTCTGTGCCTCTGTGCGAGCAGTGCCATGGGCAGATGAGGCTGAGCAACATCTTTCCAGGCTAGCTCTTTCTGCCTGCCAGCTATCTGCAGACGTTCGCATTTTCAGAGCAGGGCTGAAGCAGGCCCCCTGCACGGACCCCCAAAGCTACGTTTGAAGTTTGAGGGGGCAAGACAAGCAAGCAGCCCCAGTCTCTGTGCCTCGGTGCGAGCAGTGCCATGGGCAGATGAGGCTGAGCAACAGCTTTCCAGGCTAGCTCTTTCTGCCTGTGAGCTATCTGCAGACGTTCGCATTTTGGGAGCAGGGCTGCCGGAGGCCCCCTGCACGGACCCCCAAAGCTACGTTTGAAGTTTGAGGGGGCAAGACAAGCAAGCAGCCCCAGTCTCTGTGCCTCTGTGCGAGCAGTGCCATGGGCAGATAAGGCTGAGCAACATCTTTCCAGGCTAGCTCTTTCTGCCTGCCAGCTATCTGCAGACGTTCACATTTTCAGAGCAGGGCTGCCGGAGGCCCCCTGCACGGACCCCCAAAGCTACGTTTGAAGTTTGAGGGGGCAAGACAAGCAAGCAGCCCCAGTCTCTGGGCCTCTGTGCGAGCAGTGCCATGGGCAGATGAGGCTGAGCAACAGCTTTCCAGGCTAGCTCTTTCTGCCTGCCAGCTATCTGCAGACGTTCGCATTTTCAGAGCAGGGCTGCCGGAGGCCCCCTGCACGGACCCCCAAAGCTACGTTTGAAGTTTGAGGGGGCAAGACAAGCAAGCAGCCCCAGTCTCTGTGCCTCTGTGCGAGCAGTGCCATGGGCAGATGAGGCTGAGCAACATCTTTCCAGGCTAGCTCTTTCTGCCTGCCAGCTATCTGCAGACGTTCGCATTTTCAGAGCAGGGCTGCCGCAGGCCCCCTGCACGGACCCCCAAAGCTACGTTTGAAGTTTGAGGGGGCAAGACAAGCAAGCAGCCCCAGTCTCTGTGCCTCTGTGCGAGCAGTGCCATGGGCAGATGAGGCTGAGCAACAGCTTTCCAGGCTAGCTCTTTCTGCCTGCCAGCTATCTGCAGACGTTCGCATTTTCAGAGCAGGGCTGCCGCAGGCCCCCTGCACGGACCCCCAAAGCTACGTTTGAAGTTTGAGGGGGCAAGACAAGCAAGCAGCCCCAGTCTCTGTGCCTCTGTGCGAGCAGTGCCATGGGCAGATGAGGCTGAGCAACAGCTTTCCAGGCTAGCTCTTTCTGCCTGCCAGCTATCTGCAGACGTTCGCATTTTCGGAGCAGAGCTGCAGGAGGCCCCCTGCACGGACCCCCAAAGCTACGTTTGAAGTTTGAGGGGGCAAGACAAGCAAGCAGCCCCAGTCTCTGTGCCTCTGTGCGAGCAGTGCCATGGGCAGATGAGGCTGAGCAACAGCTTTCCAGGCTAGCTCTTTCTGCCTGCCAGCTATCTGCAGACGTTCGCATTTTCAGAGCAGGGCTGCCGGAGGCCCCCTGCACGGACCCCCAAAGCTACGTTTGAAGTTTGAGGGGGCAAGACAAGCAAGCAGCCCCAGTCTCTGTGCCTCTGTGCGAGCAGTGCCATGGGCAGATGAGGCTGAGCAACATCTTTCCAGGCTAGCTCTTTCTGCCTGCCAGCTATCTGCAGACGTTCGCATTTTCAGAGCAGGGCTGCCGCAGGCCCCCTGCACGGACCCCCAAAGCTACGTTTGAAGTTTGACGGGGCAAGACAAGCAAGCAGCCCCAGTCTCTGTGCCTCTGTGCGAGCAGTGCCATGGGCAGATGAGGCTGAGCAACAGCTTTCCAGGCTAGCTCTTTCTGCCTGCCAGCTATCTGCAGACGTTCGCATTTTGGGAGCAGGGCTGCCGGAGGCCCCCTGCACGGACCCCCAAAGCTACGTTTGAAGTTTGAGGGGGCAAGACAAGCAAGCAGCCCCAGTCTCTGTGCCTCTGTGCGAGCAGTGCCATGGGCAGATGAGGCTGAGCAACAGCTTTCCAGGCTAGCTCTTTCTGCCTGCCAGCTATCTGCAGACGTTCGCATTTTCAGAGCAGGGCTGCCGCAGGCCCCCTGCACGGACCCCCAAAGCTACGTTTGAAGTTTGAGGGGGCAAGACAAGCAAGCAGCCCCAGTCTCTGTGCCTCTGTGCGAGCAGTGCCATGGGCAGATGAGGCTGAGCAACATCTTTCCAGGCTAGCTCTTTCTGCCTGCCAGCTATCTGCAGACGTTCGCATTTTCAGAGCAGGGCTGCCGCAGGCCCCCTGCACGGACCCCCAAAGATACGTTTGAAGTTTCAGGGGGCAAGACAAGCAAGCAGCCCCAGTCTCTGTGCCTCTGTGCGAGCAGTGCCATGGGCAGATGAGGCTGAGCAACAGCTTTCCAGGCTAGCTCTTTCTGCCTGCCAGCTATCTGCAGACGTTCGCATTTTGGGAGCAGGGCTGCCGCAGGCCCCCTGCACGGACCCCCAAAGCTACGTTTGAAGTTTGAGGGGGCAAGACAAGCAAGCAGCCCCAGTCTCTGTGCCTCTGTGCGAGCAGTGCCATGGCCAGATGAGGCTGAGCAACAGCTTTCCAGGCTAGCTCTTTCTGCCTGCCAGCTATCTGCAGACGTTCGCATTTTCAGAGCAGGGCTGCCGCAGGCCCCCTGCACGGACCCCCAAAGCTACGTTTGAAGTTTGAGGGGGCAAGACAAGCTAGCAGCCCCAGTCTCTGTGCCTCGGTGCTAGCAGTGCCATGGGCAGATGAGGCTGAGCAACATCTTTCCAGGCTAGCTCTTTCTGTCTGCCAGCTATCTGCAGACATTCGCATTTTCAGAGCAGGGCTGCCGCAGGCCCACTGCACGGACCCCCAAAGCTACGTTTGAAGTTTAAGGGGGCAAGACAAGCAAGCAGCCCCAGTCTCTGTGCCTCTGTGCGAGCAGTGCCATGGGCAGATGAGGCTGAGCAACATCTTTCCAGGCTAGCTCTTTCTGCCTGCCAGCTATCTGCAGACGTTCGCATTTTCAGAGCAGGGCTGAAGCAGGCCCCCTGCACGGACCCCCAAAGCTACGTTTGAAGTTTGAGGCGGCAAGACAAGCAAGCAGCCCCAGTCTCTGTGCCTCGGTGCGAGCAGTGCCATGGGCAGATGAGGCTGAGCAACAGCTTTCCAGGCTAGCTCTTTCTGCCTGTGAGCTATCTGCAGACGTTCGCATTTTGGGAGCAGGGCTGCCGGAGGCCCCCTGCACGGACCCCCAAAGCTACGTTTGAAGTTTGAGGGGGCAAGACAAGCAAGCAGCCCCAGTCTCTGTGCCTCTGTGCGAGCAGTGCCATGGACAGATAAGGCTGAGCAACATCTTTCCAGGCTAGCTCTTTCTGCCTGCCAGCTATCTGCAGACGTTCACATTTTCAGAGCAGGGCTGCCGGAGGCCCCCTGCACGGACCCCCAAAGCTACGTTTGAAGTTTGAGGGGGCAAGACAAGCAAGCAGCCCCAGTCTCTGGGCCTCTGTGCGAGCAGTGCCATGGGCAGATGAGGCTGAGCAACAGCTTTCCAGGCTAGCTCTTTCTGCCTGCCAGCTATCTGCAGACGTTCGCATTTTCAGAGCAGGGCTGCCGGAGGCCCCCTGCACGGACCCCCAAAGCTACGTTTGAAGTTTGAGGGGGCAAGACAAGCAAGCAGCCCCAGTCTCTGTGCCTCTGTGCGAGCAGTGCCATGGGCAGATGAGGCTGAGCAACATCTTTCCAGGCTAGCTCTTTCTGCCTGCCAGCTATCTGCAGACGTTCGCATTTTCAGAGCAGGGCTGCCGCAGGCCCCCTGCACGGACCCCCAAAGCTACGTTTGAAGTTTGAGGGGGCAAGACAAGCAAGCAGCCCCAGTCTCTGTGCCTCTGTGCGAGCAGTGCCATGGGCAGATGAGGCTGAGCAACAGCTTTCCAGGCTAGCTCTTTCTGCCTGCCAGCTATCTGCAGACGTTCGCATTTTCGGAGCAGAGCTGCCGGAGGCCCCCTGCACGGACCCCCAAAGCTACGTTTGAAGTTTGAGGGGGCAAGACAAGCAAGCAGCCCCAGTCTCTGTGCCTCTGTGCGAGCAGTGCCATGGGCAGATGAGGCTGAGCAACAGCTTTCCAGGCTAGCTCTTTCTGCCTGCCAGCTATCTGCAGACGTTCGCATTTTCAGAGCAGGGCTGCCGGAGGCCCCCTGCACGGACCCCCAAAGCTACGTTTGAAGTTTGAGGGGGCAAGACAAGCAAGCAGCCCCAGTCTCTGTGCCTCGGTGCTAGCAGTGCCATGGGCAGATGAGGCTGAGCAACAGCTTTCCAGGCTAGCTCTTTCTGCCTGCGAGCTATCTGCAGACGTTCGCATTTTCAGAGCAGGGCTGCCGGAGGCCCCCTGCACGGACCACCAAAGCTACGTTTGAAGTTTGAGGGGGCAAGACAAGCAAGCAGCCCCAGTCTCTGTGCCTCTGTGCGAGCAGTGCCATGGGCAGATGAGGCTGAGCAACAGCTTTCCAGGCTAGCACTTTCTGCTTGCCAGCTATCTGCAGACGTTCGCATTTTCAGAGCAGGGCTGCCGGAGGCCCCCTGCACGGACCCCCAAAGCTACGTTTGAAGTTTGAGGGGGCAAGACAAGCAAGCAGCCCAAGTCTCTGTGCCTCTGTGCGAGCAGTGCCATGGGCAGATGAGGCTGAGCAACACCTTTCCAGGCTAGCTCTTTCTGCCTGTGAGCTATCTGCAGACGTTCGCATTTTGGGAGCAGGGCTACCGGAGGCCCCCTGCACGGACCCCCAAAGCTACGTTTTAAGTTTGAGGGGGCAAGACAAGCAAGCAGCCCCAGTCTCTGTGCCTCTGTGCGAGCAGTGCCATGGGCAGATGAGGCTGAGCAACAGCTTTCCAGGCTAGCTCTTTCTGCCTGCGAGCTATCTGCAGACGTTCGCATTTTCAGAGCAGGGCTGCCGGAGGCCCCCTGCACGGACCCCCAAAGCTACGTTTGAAGTTTGAGGGGGCAAGACAAGCAAGCAGCCCCAGTCTCTGTGCCTCTGTGCGAGCAGTGCCATGGGCAGATGAGGCTGAGCAACAGCTTTCCAGGCTAGCTCTTTCTGCCTGCCAGCTATCTGCAGACGTTCGCATTTTCAGAGCAGGGCTGACAGAGGCCCCCTGCACGGACCCCCACAGCTACGTTTGAAGTTTGAGGGGGCAAGACAAGCAAGCAGCCCCAGTCTCTGTGCCTCTGTGCGAGCAGTGCCATGGGCAGATGAGGCTGAGCAACAGCTTTCCAGGCTAGCTCTTTCTGCCTGCCAGCTATCTGCAGACGTTCGCATTTTCAGAGCAGGGCTGCCGGAGGCCCCCTGCACGGACCCCCAAAGCTACGTTTGAAGTTTGAGGGGGCAAGACAAGCAAGCAGCCCCAGTCTCTGTGCCTCTGTGCGAGCAGTGCCATGGGCAGATGAGGCTGAGCAACAGCTTTCCAGGCTAGCTCTTTCTGCCTGCCACCTATCTGCAGACGTTCGCATTTTCAGAGCAGGGCTGCCGGAGGCCCCCTGCACGGACCCCCAAAGCTACGTTTGAAGTTTGAGGGGGCAAGACAAGCAAGCAGCCCCAGTCTCTGTGCCTCTGTGCGAGCAGTGCCATGGGCAGATGAGGCTGAGCAACAGCTTTCCAGGCTAGCTCTTTCTGCCTGCCAGCTATCTGCAGACGTTCGCATTTTCGGAGCAGAGCTGCCGGAGGCCCCCTGCACGGACCCCCAAAGCTACGTTTGAAGTTTGAGGGGGCAAGACAAGCAAGCAGCCCCAGTCTCTGTGCTTCTGTGCGAGCAGTGCCATGGGCAGATGAGGCTGAGCAACAGCTTTCCAGGCTAGCTCTTTCTGCCTGCCAGCTATCTGCAGACGTTCGCATTTTCAGAGCAGGGCTGCCGGAGGCCCCCTGCACGGACCCCCAAAGCTACGTTTGAAGTTTGAGGGGGCAAGACAAGCAAGCAGCCCCAGTCTCTGTGCCTCGGTGCTAGCAGTGCCATGGGCAGATGAGGCTGAGCAACAGCTTTCCAGGCTAGCTCTTTCTGCCTGCGAGCTATCTGCAGACGTTCGCATTTTGGGAGCAGGGCTGCCGGAGGCCCCCTGCACGGACCCCCAAAGCTACGTTTGAAGTTTGAGGGGGCAAGACAAGCAAGCAGCCCCAGTCTCTGTGCCTCTGTGCGAGCAGTGCCATGGGCAGATGAGGCTGAGCAACAGCTTTCCAGGCTAGCACTTTCTGCTTGCCAGCTATCTGCAGACGTTCGCATTTTCAGAGCAGGGCTGCCGGAGGCCCCCTGCACGGACCCCCAAAGCTACGTTTGAAGTTTGAGGGGGCAAGACAAGCAAGCAGCCCAAGTCTCTGTGCCTCTGTGCGAGCAGTGCCATGGGCAGATGAGGCTGAGCAACACCTTTCCAGGCTAGCTCTTTCTGCCTGTGAGCTATCTGCAGACGTTCGCATTTTGGGAGCAGGGCTACCGGAGGCCCCCTGCACGGACCCCCAAAGCTACGTTTGAAGTTTGAGGGGGCAAGACAAGCAAGCAGCCCCAGTCTCTGTGCCTCTGTGCGAGCAGTGCCATGGGCAGATGAGGCTGAGCAACAGCTTTCCAGGCTAGCTCTTTCTGCCTGCCAGCTATCTGCAGACGTTCGCATTTTCAGAGCAGGGCTGCCGGAGGCCCCCTGCACGGACCCCCAAAGCTACGTTTGAAGTTTCAGGGGGCAAGACAAGCAAGCAGCCCCAGTCTCTGTGCCTCTGTGCGAGCAGTGCCATGGGCAGATGAGGCTGAGCAACAGCTTTCCAGGCTAGCTCTTTCTGGCTGCCACCTATCTGCAGACGTTCGCATTTTCAGAGCAGGGCTGCCGGAGGCCCCCTGCACGGACCCCCAAAGCTACGTTTGAAGTTTGAGGTGGCAAGACAAGCAAGCAGCCCCAGTCTCTGTGCCTCTGTGCGAGCAGTGCCATGGGCAGATGAGGCTGAGCAACAGCTTTCCAGGCTAGCTCTTTCTGCCTGCCAGCTATCTGCAGACGTTCGCATTTTCAGAGCAGGGCTGCTGGAGGCCCCCTGCACGGACCACCAAAGCTACGTTTGAAGTTTGAGGGGGCAAGACAAGCAAGCAGCCCCAGTCTCTGTGCCTCTGTGCGAGCAGTGCCATGGGCAGATGAGGCTGAGCAACATCTTTCCAGGCTAGCTCTTTCTGCCTGCCAGCTATCTGCAGACGTTCGCATTTTCAGAGCAGGGCTGACAGAGGCCCCCTGCACGGACCCCCACAGCTACGTTTGAAGTTTGAGGGGGCAAGACAAGCAAGCAGCCCCAGTCTCTGTGCCTCTGTGCGAGCAGTGCCATGGGCAGATGAGGCTGAGCAACAGCTTTCCAGGCTAGCTCTTTCTGCCTGCCAGCTATCTGCAGTCGTTCGCATTTTCAGAGCAGGGCTGCCGGAGGCCCCCTGCACGGACCCCCAAAGCTACGTTTGAAGTTTGAGGGGGCAAGACAAGCAAGCAGCCCCAGTCTCTGTGCCTCTGTGCGAGCAGTGCCATGGGCAGATGAGGCTGAGCAACAGCTTTCCAGGCTAGCTCTTTCTGCCTGCCACCTATCTGCAGACGTTCGCATTTTCAGAGCAGGGCTGCCGGAGGCCCCCTGCACGGACCCCCAAAGCTACGTTTGAAGTTTGAGGGGGCAAGACAAGCAAGCAGCCCCAGTCTCTTTGCCTCTGTGCGAGCAGTGCCATGGGCAGATGAGGCTGAGCAACAGCTTTCCAGGCTAGCTCTTTCTGCCTGCCAGCTATCTGCAGACGTTCGCATTTTCAGAGCAGGGCTGCCGCAGGCGCCCGGCACGGACCCCCAAAGCTACGTTTGAAGTTTGAGGGGGCAAGACAAGCAAGCAGACCCAGTCTCTGTGCCTCTGTGCGAGCAGTGCCATGGGCAGATGAGGCTGAGCAACAGCTTTCCAGGCTAGCTCTTTCTGCCTGCCAGCTATCTGCAGACGTTCGCATTTTCAGAGCAGGGCTGCCGGAGGCCCCCTGCACGGACCCCCAAAGCAACGTTTGAAGTTTGAGGGGGCAAGACAAGCAAGCAGCCCCAGTCTCTGTGCCTCTGTGCGAACAATGCCATGGGCAGATGAGGCTGAGCAACAGCTTTCCAGGCTAGCTCTTTCTGCCTGCCAGCTATCTGCAGACGTTCGCATTTTCAGAGCAGGGCTGCCGGAGGCCCCCTGCACGGACCCCCAAAGCTACGTTTGAAGTTTGAGGGGGCAAGACAAGCAAGCAGCCCCAGTCTCTGTGCCTCTGTGCGAGCAGTGCCATGGGCAGATGAGGCTGAGCAACAGCTTTCCAGGCTAGCTCTTTCTGCCTGCCAGCTATCTGCAGACGTTCGCATTTTCAGAGCAGGGCTGCCGGAGGCCCCCTGCACGGACCCCCAAAGCTACGTTTACAGTTTGAGGGGGCAAGACAAGCAAGCAGCCCCAGTCTCTGTGCCTCTGTGCGAGCAGTGCCATGGGCAGATGAGGCTGAGCAACATCTTTCCAGGCTAGCTCTTTCTGCCTGCCAGCTATCTGCAGACGTTCGCATTTTCAGAGCAGGGCTGCCGGAGGCCCCCTGCACGGACCCCCAAAGCTACGTTTGAAGTTTGAGGGGGCAAGACAAGCAAGCAGCCCCAGTCTCTGTGCCTCTGTGCGAGCAGTGCCATGGGCAGATGAGGCTGAGCAACAGCTTTCCAGGCTAGCTCTTTCTGCCTGCCAGCTATCTGCAGACGTTCGCATTTTCAGAGCAGGGCTGCCGCAGGCCCCCTGCACGGACCCCCAAAGCTATGTTTGAAGTTTGAGGGGGCAAGACAAGCAAGCAGCCCCAGTCTCTGTGCCTCTGTGCGAGCAGTGCCATGGGCAGATGAGGCTGAGCAACAGCTTTCCAGGCTAGCTCTTTCTGCCTGCCAGCTATCTGCAGACGTTCGCATTTTCAGAGCAGGGCTGCCGGAGGCCCCCTGCACGGACCCCCAAAGATACGTTTGAAGTTTGAGGGGGCAAGACAAGCAAGCAGCCCCAGTCTCTGTGCCTCTGTGCGAGCAGTGCCATGGGCAGATGAGGCTGAGCAACAGCTTTCCAGGCTAGCTCTTTCTGCCTGCCAGCTATCTGCAGACGTTCGCATTTTCAGAGCAGGGCTGCTGGAGGCCCCCTGCACGGACCCCCAAAGCTACGTTTGAAGTTTGAGGTGGCAAGACAAGCAAGCAGCCCCAGTCTCTGTGCCTCTGTGCGAGCAGTGCCATGGGCAGATGAGGCTGAGCAACAGCTTTCCAGGCTAGCTCTTTCTGCCTGCCAGCTATCTGCAGACATTCGCATTTTCAGAGCAGGGCTGCCGGAGGCCCCCTGCACGGACCCCCAAAGCTACGTTTGAAGTTTGAGGGGGCAAGACAAGCAAGCAGCCCCAGTCTCTGTGCCTCTGTGCGAGCAGTGCCATGGGCAGATGAGGCTGAGCAACAGCTTTCCAGGCTAGCTCTTTCTGCCTGCCAGCTATCTGCAGACATTCGCATTTTCAGAGCAGGGCTGCCGCAGGCCCCCTGCACGGAACACCAAAGCTACGTTTGAAGTTTGAGGGGGCAAGACAAGCAAGCAGCCCCAGTCTCTGTGCCTCTGTGCGAGCAGTGCCATGGGCAGATGAGGCTGAGCAACAGCTTTCCAGGCTAGCTCTTTCTGCCTGCCAGCTATCTGCAGACGTTCGCATTTTCAGAGCAGGGCTGCCGCAGGCCCCCTGCACGGAACACCAAAGCTACGTTTGAAGTTTGAGGGGGCAAGACAAGCAAGCAGCCCCAGTCTCTGTGCCTCTGTGCGAGCAGTGCCATGGGCAGATGAGGCTGAGCAACAGCTTTCCAGGCTAGCTCTTTCTGCCTGCGAGCTATCTGCAGACGTTCGCATTTTCAGAGCAGGGATGCCGGAGGCCCCCTGCACGGACCCCCAAAGCTACGTTTGAAGTTTGAGGGGGCAAGACAAGCAAGCAGCCCCAGTCTCTGTGCCTCTGTGCGAGCAGTGCCATGGGCAGATGAGGCTGAGCAACAGCTTTCCAGGCTAGCTCTTTCTGCCTGCCAGCTATCTGCAGACGTTCGCATTTTCAGAGCAGGGCTGCCAGAGGCCCCCTGCACGGACCCCCAAAGCTACGTTTGAAGTTTGAGGGGGCAAGACAAGCAAGCAGCCCCAGTCTCTGTGCCTCTGTGCGAGCAGTGCCATGGGCAGATGAGGCTGAGCAACAGCTTTCCAGGCTAGCTCTTTCTGCCTGCCAGCTATCTGCAGACGTTCGCATTTTCAGAGCAGGGCTGACAGAGGCCCCCTGCACGGACCCCCACAGCTACGTTTGAAGTTTGAGGGGGCAAGACAAGCAAGCAGCCCCAGTCTCTGTGCCTCTGTGCGAGCAGTGCCATGGGCAGATGAGGCTGAGCAACAGCTTTCCAGGCTAGCTCTTTCTGCCTGCCAGCTATCTGCAGTCGTTCGCATTTTCAGAGCAGGGCTGCCGGAGGCCCCCTGCACGGACCCCCAAAGCTACGTTTGAAGTTTGAGGGGGCAAGACAAGCAAGCAGCCCCAGTCTCTGTGCCTCTGTGCGAGCAGTGCCATGGGCAGATGAGGCTGAGCAACAGCTTTCCAGGCTAGCTCTTTCTGCCTGCCACCTATCTGCAGACGTTTGCATTTTCAGAGCAGGGCTGCCGGAGGCCCCCTGCACGGACCCCCAAAGCTACGTTTGAAGTTTGAGGGGGCAAGACAAGCAAGCAGCCCCAGTCTCTTTGCCTCTGTGCGAGCAGTGCCATGGGCAGATGAGGCTGAGCAACAGCTTTCCAGGCTAGCTCTTTCTGCCTGCCAGCTATCTGCAGACGTTCGCATTTTCAGAGCAGGGCTGCCGCAGGCGCCCGGCACGGACCCCCAAAGCTACGTTTGAAGTTTGAGGGGGCAAGACAAGCAAGCAGCCCCAGTCTCTGTGCCTCTGTGCGAGCAGTGCCATGGGCAGATGAGGCTGAGCAACAGCTTTCCAGGCTAGCTCTTTCTGCCTGCCAGCTATCTGCAGACGTTCGCAGTTTGGGAGCAGGGCTGCCGGAGGCCCCCTGCACGGACCCCCAAAGCAACGTTTGAAGTTTGAGGGGGCAAGACAAGCAAGCAGCCCCAGTCTCTGTGCCTCTGTGCGAACAATGCCATGGGCAGATGAGGCTGAGCAACAGCTTTCCAGGCTAGCTCTTTCTGCCTGCCAGCTATCTGCAGACGTTTGCATTTTCAGAGCAGGGCTGCCGCAGGCCCCCTGCACGGACCTCCAAAGCTACGTTTGAAGTTTGAGGTGGCAAGACAAGCAAGCAGCCCCAGTCTCTGTGCCTCTGTGCGAGCAGTGCCATGGGCAGATGAGGCTGAGCAACAGCTTTCCAGGCTAGCTCTTTCTGCCTGTCAGCTCTCTGCAGACGTTCGCATTTTCAGAGCAGGGCTGCCGGAGGCCCCCTGCACGGACCTCCAAATCTACGTTTGAAGTTTGAGGGGGCAAGACAAGCAAGCAGCCCCAGTCTCTGTGCCTCTGTGCGAGCAGTGCCATGGGCAGATGAGGCTGAACAACAGCTTTCCAGGCTAGCTCTTTCTGCCTGCCAGCTATCTGCAGACATTCGCATTTTGGGAGCAGGGCTGCCGCAGGCGCCCGGCACGGACCCCCAAAGCTACGTTTGAAGTTTGAGGGGGCAAGACAAGCAAGCAGCCCCAGTCTCTGTGCCTCTGTGCGAGCAGTGCCATGGGCAGATGAGGCTGAGCAACAGCTTTCCAGGCTAGCTCTTTCTGCCTGCCAGCTATCTGCAGACGTTCGCATTTTCAGAGCAGGGCTGCCGGAGGCCCCCTGCACGGACCCCCAAAGCTACGTTTACAGTTTGAGGGGGCAAGACAAGCAAGCAGCCCCAGTCTCTGTGCCTCTGTGCGAGCAGTGCCATGGGCAGATGAGGCTGAGCAACAGCTTTCCAGGCTAGCTCTTTCCGCCTGCCAGCTATCTGCAGACGTTCGCATTTTCAGAGCAGGGCTGCCGGAGGCCCCCTGCACGGACCCCCAAAGCTACGTTTGAAGTTTGAGGGGGCAAGACAAGCAAGCAGCCCCAGTCTCTGTGCCTCTGTGCGAGCAGTGCCATGGGCAGATGAGGCTGAGCAACAGCTTTCCAGGCTAGCTCTTTCTGCCTGCCAGCTATCTGCAGACGTTCGCATTTTCAGAGCAGGGCTGCCGGAGGCCCCCTGCACGGACCCCCAAAGCTACGTTTACAGTTTGAGGGGGCAAGACAAGCAAGCAGCCCCAGTCTCTGTGCCTCTGTGCGAGCAGTGCCATGGGCAGATGAGGCTGAGCAACAGCTTTCCAGGCTAGCTCTTTCTGCCTGCCAGCTATCTGCAGACGTTCGCATTTTCAGAGCAGGGCTGCCGGAGGCCCCCTGCACGGACCCCCAAAGCTACGTTTGAAGTTTGAGGGGGCAAGACAAGCAAGCAGCCCCAGTCTCTGTGCCTCTGTGCGAGCAGTGCCATGGGCAGATGAGGCTGAGCAACAGCTTTCCAGGCTAGCTCTTTCTGCCTGCCAGCTATCTGCAGACGTTCGCATTTTCCGAGCAGGGCTGAAGGAGGCCCCCTGCACGGACCACCAAAGCTACGTTTGAAGTTTGAGGGGGCAAGACAAGCAAGCAGCCCCAGTCTCTGTGCCTCTGTGCGAGCAGTGCCATGGGCAGATGAGGCTGAGCAACAGCTTTCCAGGCTAGCTCTTTCTGCCTGCCAGCTATCTGCAGACGTTCGCATTTTCAGAGCAGGGCTGCCGGAGGCCCCCTGCACGGACCCCCAAAGATACGTTTGAAGTTTGAGGGGGCAAGACAAGCAAGCAGCCCCAGTCTCTGTGCCTCTGTGCGAGCAGTGCCATGGGCAGATGAGGCTGAGCAACAGCTTTCCAGGCTAGCTCTTTCTGCCTGTGAGCTATCTGCAGACGTTCGCATTTTGGGAGCAGGGCTGCCGGAGGCCCCCTGCACGGACCCCCAAAGCTACGTTTGAAGTTTGAGGGGGCAAGACAAGCAAGCAGCCCCAGTCTCTGTGCCTCTGTGCGAGCAGGGCCATGGGCAGATGAGGCTGAGCAACAGCTTTCCAGGCTAGCTCTTTCTGCCTGCCAGCTATCTGCAGACGTTCGCATTTTCAGAGCAGGGCTGCCGGAGGCCCCCTGCACGGACCCCCAAAGCTACGTTTGAAGTTTGAGGGGGCAAGACAAGCAAGCAGCCCCAGTCTCTGTGCCTCTGTGCGAGCAGTGCCATGGGCAGATGAGGCTGAGCAACAGCTTTCCAGGCTAGCTCTTTCTGCCTGCCAGCTATCTGCAGACGTTCGCATTTTCAGAGCAGGGCTGCCGCAGGCCCCCTGCACGGAACACCAAAGCTACGTTTGAAGTTTGAGGGGGCAAGACAAGCAAGCAGCCCCAGTCTCTGTGCCTCTGTGCGAGCAGTGCCATGGGCAGATGAGGCTGAGCAACAGCTTTCCAGGCTAGCTCTTTCTGCCTGCCAGCTATCTGCAGACGTTCGCATTTTCAGAGCAGGGCTGCCGCAGGCCCCCTGCACGGACCCCCAAAGCTACGTTTGAAGTTTGAGGGGGCAAGACAAGCAAGCAGCCCCAGTCTCTGTGCCTCTGTGCGAGCAGTGCCATGGGCAGATGAGGCTGAGCAACAGCTTTCCAGGCTAGCTCTTTCTGCCTGCCAGCTATCTGCAGTCGTTCGCATTTTCAGAGCAGGGCTGCCGGAGGCCCCCTGCACGGACCCCCAAAGCTACGTTTGAAGTTTGAGGGGGCAAGACAAGCAAGCAGCCCCAGTCTCTGTGCCTCTGTGCGAGCAGTGCCATGGGCAGATGAGGCTGAGCAACAGCTTTCCAGGCTAGCTCTTTCTGCCTGCCAGCTATCTGCAGACGTTCGCATTTTCAGAGCAGGGCTGCCGGAGGCCCCCTGCACGGACCCCCAAAGCTACGTTTACAGTTTGAGGGGGCAAGACAAGCAAGCAGCCCCAGTCTCTGTGCCTCTGTGCGAGCAGTGCCATGGGCAGATGAGGCTGAGCAACAGCTTTCCAGGCTAGCTCTTTCTGCCTGCCAGCTATCTGCAGACGTTCGCATTTTCAGAGCAGGGCTGCCGGAGGCCCCCTGCACGGACCCCCAAAGCTACGTTTGAAGTTTGAGGGGGCAAGACAAGCAAGCAGCCCCAGTCTCTGTGCCTCTGTGCGAGCAGTGCCATGGGCAGATGAGGCTGAGCAACAGCTTTCCAGGCTAGCTCTTTCTGCCTGCCAGCTATCTGCAGACGTTCGCATTTTCAGAGCAGGGCTGCCGGAGGCCCCCTGCACGGACCCCCAAAGCAACGTTTGAAGTTTGAGGGGGCAAGACAAGCAAGCAGCCCCAGTCTCTGTGCCTCTGTGCGAACAATGCCATGGGCAGATGAGGCTGAGCAACAGCTTTCCAGGCTAGCTCTTTCTGCCTGCCAGCTATCTGCAGACGTTCGCATTTTCAGAGCAGGGCTGCCGGAGGCCCCCTGCACGGACCTCCAAAGCTACGTTTGAAGTTTGAGGTGGCAAGACAAGCAAGCAGCCCCAGTCTCTGTGCCTCTGTGCGAGCAGTGCCATGGGCAGATGAGGCTGAGCAACAGCTTTCCAGGCTAGCTCTTTCTGCCTGTCAGCTATCTGCAGACGTTCGCATTTTCAGAGCAGGGCTGCCGGAGGCCGCCTGCACGGACCTCCAAATCTACGTTTGAAGTTTGAGGGGGCAAGACAAGCAAGCAGCCCCAGTCTCTGTGCCTCTGTGCGAGCAGTGCCATGGGCAGATGAGGCTGAACAACAGCTTTCCAGGCTAGCTCTTTCTGCCTGCCAGCTATCTGCAGACATTCGCATTTTGGGAGCAGGGCTGCCGCATGCGCCCGTCACGGACCCCCAAAGCTACGTTTGAAGTTTGAGGGGGCAAGACAAGCAAGCAGCCCCAGTCTCTGTGCCTCTGTGCGAGCAGTGCCATGGGCAGATGAGGCTGAGCAACAGCTTTCCAGGCTAGCTCTTTCTGCCTGCCACCTATCTGCAGACGTTCGCATTTTCAGAGCAGGGCTGCCGGAGGCCCCCTGCACGGACCCCCAAAGCTACGTTTACAGTTTGAGGGGGCAAGACAAGCAAGCAGCCCCAGTCTCTGTGCCTCTGTGCGAGCAGTGCCATGGGCAGATGAGGCTGAGCAACAGCTTTCCAGGCTAGCTCTTTCTGCCTGCCAGCTATCTGCAGACGTTCGCATTTTCAGAGCAGGGCTGCCGGAGGCCCCCTGCACGGACCCCCAAAGCTACGTTTGAAGTTTGAGGGGGCAAGACAAGCAAGCAGCCCCAGTCTCTGTGCCTCTGTGCGAGCAGTGCCATGGGCAGATGAGGCTGAGCAACAGCTTTCCAGGCTAGCTCTTTCTGCCTGCCAGCTATCTGCAGACGTTCGCATTTTCAGAGCAGGGCTGCCGGAGGCCCCCTGCACGGACCACCAAAGCTACGTTTGAAGTTTGAGGGGGCAAGACAAGCAAGCAGCCCCAGTCTCTGTGCCTCTGTGCGAGCAGTGCCATGGGCAGATGAGGCTGAGCAACAGCTTTCCAGGCTAGCTCTTTCTGCCTGCCAGCTATCTGCAGACGTTCGCATTTTCAGAGCAGGGCTGCCGGAGGCCCCCTGCACGGACCCCCAAAGATACGTTTGAAGTTTGAGGGGGCAAGACAAGCAAGCAGCCCCAGTCTCTGTGCCTCTGTGCGAGCAGTGCCATGGGCAGATGAGGCTGAGCAACAGCTTTCCAGGCTAGCTCTTTCTGCCTGTGAGCTATCTGCAGACGTTCGCATTTTCAGAGCAGGGCTGCCGCAGGCCCCCTGCACGGACCCCCAAAGCTACGTTTGAAGTTTGAGGGGGCAAGACAAGCAAGCAGCCCCAGTCTCTGTGCCTCTGTGCGAGCAGTGCCATGGGCAGATGAGGCTGAGCAACAGCTTTCCAGGCTAGCTCTTTCTGCCTGCCAGCTATCTGCAGACGTTCGCATTTTCAGAGCAGGGCTGCCGGAGGCCCCCTGCACGGACCCCCAAAGCTACGTTTGAAGTTTGAGGGGGCAAGACAAGCAAGCAGCCCCAGTCTCTGTGCCTCTGTGCGAGCAGTGCCATGGGCAGATGAGGCTGAGCAACAGCTTTCCAGGCTAGCTCTTTCTGCCTGCCAGCTATCTGCAGACGTTCGCATTTTCAGAGCAGGGCTGCCGGAGGCCCCCTGCACGGACGCCCAAAGCTACATTTGAAGTTTGAGGGGGCAAGACAAGCAAGCAGCCCCAGTCTCTGTGCCTCTGTGCGAGCAGTGCCATGGGCAGATGAGGCTGAGCAACAGCTTTCCAGGCTAGCTCTTTCTGCCTGCCAGCTATCTGCAGACATTCGCTTTTTTAGAGCAGGGCTGCCGGAGGCCCCCTGCACGGACCCCCAAAGCTACGTTTGAAGTTTGAGGGGGCAAGACAAGCAAGCAGCCCCAGTCTCTGTGCCTCTGTGCGAGCAGTGCCATGGGCAGATGAGGCTGAGCAACAGCTTTCCAGGCTAGCTCTTTCTGCCTGCCAGCTATCTGCAGACGTTCGGATTTTCAGAGCAGGGCTGCCGGAGGCCCCCTGCACGGACCCCCAAAGCTACGTTTGAAGTTTGAGGGGGCAAGACAAGCAAGCAGCCCCAGTCTCTGTGCCTCTGTGCGAGCAGTGCCATGGGCAGATGAGGCTGAGCAACAGCTTTCCAGGCTAGCTCTTTCTGCCTGCCAGCTATCTGCAGACGTTCGCATTTTCAGAGCAGGGCTGCCGCAGGCCCCCTGCACGGACCCCCAAAGCTACGTTTGAAGTTTGAGGGGGCAAGACAAGCAAGCAGACCCAGTCTCTGTGCCTCTGTGCGAGCAGTGCCATGGGCAGATGAGGCTGAGCAACAGCTTTCCAGGCTAGCTCTTTCTGCCTGCCAGCTATCTGCAGACGTTCGCATTTTCAGAGCAGGGCTGCCGCAGGCCCCCTGCACGGACCCCCAAAGCTACGTTTGAAGTTTGAGGGGGCAAGACAAGCAAGCAGCCCCAGTCTCTGTGCCTCTGTGCGAGCAGTGCCATGGGCAGATGAGGCTGAGCAACAGCTTTCCAGGCTAGCTCTTTCTGCCTTCCAGCTATCTGCAGACGTTCGCATTTTCAGAGCAGGGCTGCCGCAGGCCCCCTGCACGGACCCCCAAAGCTACGTTTGAAGTTTGAGGGGGCAAGACAAGCAAGCAGCCTCAGTCTCTGTGCCTCTGTGCGAGCAGTGCCATGGGCAGATGAGGCTGAGCAACAGCTTTCCAGGCTAGCTCTTTCTGCCTGCCAGCTATCTGCAGACGTTCGCATTTTCAGAGCAGGGTTGCCGGAGGCCCCCTGCACGATCCCCCAAAGCTACGTTTGAAGTTTGAGGGGGCAATACAAGCAAGCAGCCCCAGTCTCTGTGCCTCGGTGCGAGCAGTGTCATGGGCAGATGAGGCTGAGCAACAGCTTTCCAGGCTAGCTCTTTCTGCCTGCCAGCTATCTGCAGACGTTCGCATTTTCAGAGCAGGGCTGCCGCAGGCCCCCTGCACGGACCCCCAAAGATACGTTTGAAGTTTGAGGGGGCAAGACAAGCAAGCAGCCCCAGTCTCTGTGCCTCTGTGCGAGCAGTGCCATGGGCAGATGAGGCTGAGCAACAGCTTTCCAGGCTAGCTCTTTCTGCCTGCCAGCTATCTGCAGACGTTCGCATTTTCAGAGCAGGGCTGCCGGAGGCCCCCTGCACGGACCCCCAAAGCTACGTTTGAAGTTTGAGGGGGCAAGACAAGCAAGCAGCCCCAGTCTCTGTGCCTCTGTGCGAGCAGTGCCATGGGCAGATGAGGCTGAGCAACAGCTTTCCAGGCTAGCTCTTTCTGCCTGCCAGCTATTTGCAGACGTTCGCATTGTCAGAGAAGGGCTGCCGGAGGCCCCCTGCACGAACGCCCAAAGCTACGTTTGAAGTTTGAGGGGGCAAGACAAGCAAGCAGCCCCAGTCTCTGTGCCTCTGTGCGAGCAGTGCCATGGGCAGATGAGGCTGAGCAACAGCTTTCCAGGCTAGCTCTTTCTGCCTGCCAGCTATCTGCAGACGTTCGCGTTTTCAGAGCAGGGCTGCCGAAACCCCCCCTGCACGGACCCCCAAAGATACGTTTGAAGTTTGAGGGGGCAACACAAGCAAGCAGCCCCAGTCTCTGTGCCTCTGTGCGAGCAGTGCCATGGGCAGATGAGGCTGAGCAACAGCTTTCCAGGCTAGCTCTTTCTGCCTGCCAGCTATCTGCAGACGTTCGCATTTTCAGAGCAGGGCTGCCGGACGCCCCCTGCACGGACCCCCAAAGCTACGTTTGAAGTTTGAGGGGGCAAGACAAGCAAGCAGACCCAGTCTCTGTGCCTCTGTGCGAGCAGTGCCATGGGCAGATGAGGCTGAGCAACAGCTTTCCAGGCTAGCTCTTTCTGCCTGCCAGCTATCTGCAGACGTTCGCGTTTTCAGAGCAGGGCTGCCGAAACCCCCCCTGCACGGACCCCCAAAGATACGTTTGAAGTTTGAGGGGGCAACACAAGCAAGCAGCCCCAGTCTCTGTGCCTCTGTGCGAGCAGTGCCATGGGCAGATGAGGCTGAGCAACAGCTTTCCAGGCTAGCTCTTTCTGCCTGCCAGCTATCTGCAGACGTTCGCATTTTCAGAGCAGGGCTGCCGGAGGCCCCCTGCACGGACCCCCAAAGCTACGTTTGAAGTTTGAGGGGGCAAGACAAGCAAGCAGCCCCAGTCTCTGTGCCTCTGTGCGAGCAGTGCCATGGGAAGATGAGGCTGAGCAACAGCTTTCCAGGCTAGCTCTTTCCGCCTGCCAGCTATCTGCAGACGTTCGCATTTTCAGAGCAGGACTGCGAATGGAGCCCAACAGGGACCCCCTATCCCCGCTCTACGTTTGAGGTTTACCGCCCCCCAATGCTGTCCTGCTCTCTGTCCCTTTCCTCTCTCTGTTATTCTGTCCTGTTCCCTGTGTCTGTTTTTTAATTCCTCCCTCTCTGTCCCTCAGCCCAGTGCTTTTTTTTCCCTTCTTCTTCTTTGCTGCCCAGCCGAGGCTTTTCCCCCTGCGTGTCTGTTCTGCTCCCCTGTCTGTTATTTTTGCCTGTCTTTCACTTTATCCTACCTCCCTGTCCCCTTTTTCTCTCTCATTATCACCTTGTCTCACTCCCTGTCCCTGTCTTTCTCTGACAATTTGTCCTGCTCCTTGTCCTTCTCTCCATTTGCTGTTATTTCCCGTTCTTCTTCTGACCTTTCCTTCCTTCTTTTTCTATCCTACTGCCCCAGTGCCTCTTTTGCCACCGCTGTCCTGCTCCCTGGCCCTTGTTTCCTCTCACTGTTCCTCTGTCCTGCTTCCTGTCCCCGGTTTTTCTCTTTCTCTATCCTGCTGCCTGTCTGGTCTTTTCTTAGTGTACATCCCTGTCCAGCCGGCTCTCCCTTTTTGCCTTTCTCTCCTTCTCTGTCCTGCTTCCCGGCCCGTTCTTGTCTTCCTCTCTCTCTGTCCTCTAGCCCCTTGCTGGTTTGTGTTGGGATTCCAACCCTAACCACCCCCTTCTTCGTCTGACCCTTTCTTTGTTTCTTAGTACCTTTTTTCCTGTTGCCTGTCCTTTTTCTCTCTCTGTCAGTGTGTCCTGCACTGCGTGGGATGGGGGTGGGAGGCTGAAAAACGGTGGGAAGCTGATGGGGGGGGATTCAGGCTGGAAAGAGGTAGGAGGTTGCAGAGGGGTTGGAAGCTGAATGAAGTAGAGGCCAGAAAAATGAGAGGTGGGGGCTGACGAGGGGTGGGAGGCTGGAGGTGTGGCCAAGGAGGGGGGAGTAGAGGCCAGCAGTAAAAGGAGGCCGGGAAGGGGTGGGAGGCTGCAGAGGGGAGGGAGGCCAAAGTCAAGAGTAGAGGTCAGCAAAAAAAGGAGGCCGGGAAGGGGTGGGAGGCTGCAGAGGGCTGGGAGGCAATGGGCGAGAGTAGAGGCCAGGAAGAAAAAGGAGGCCGGGAAGGGGTGGGAGGCTGCAGAGGGGTGGGAGGCAATGGGCGAGAGTAGAGGCCAGGAAGAAAAAGGAGGTAGGGAAGGGGTGGGAGGCTGCAGAGAGGTGGGAGGCCGGGGGCAAGAGTAGAGGCCAGAAAAAAAAGGAGGACGGGAAGGGGTGGGAGGCTGCAGAGAGGTGGGAGGCCAAGGGCGACAGTAGAGGCCAGAAAAAAAAGGAGGCCGGGAAGGGGTGGGAGGCTGCAGAGGGGTGGGAGGCCAGGGGCGAGAGTAGAGGGTACAAAAAAAAGGAGGCCGGGAAGGGGTGGGAGGCTGCAGAGGGGTTGGAGGCCAGGGGCGAGAGTAGAGGCCAGGAAGAATAGGAGGCCGGAAAAGGGTGGGAGGCTGCAGAGGGGTGGGAGGCCAGGGGCGAGAGTAGAGGCCAGAAAAAAAAGGAGGCCGGAAAGAGGTGGGAGGCTGCAGAGGGGTGGGAGGCCGGGGGTAAGAGTAGAGGCCAGGAAAAAAAGGCGGCCGGGAAGGGGTGGGAGGCTGAAGAGGGGAGGGAGGCCAGAGTCAAGAGTAGAGGTCAGCAAAAAAAGGAGGCCGGGAAGGGGTGGGAGGCTGCAGAGGGGAGGGAGGCAATGGGCGAGAGTAGAGGCCAGGAAGAAAAAAGGTGCCAGGAAGGGGTGGGAGGCTGCAGAGGGGTGGGAGGCCGGGGGGGAGAGTAGAGGCCAGGAAGAAAAAAGAGGCCGGGAAGGGGTGGGAGGCTGCAGAATGGTGGGAGGCCAGGGGCGAGAGTAGAGGCCAGGAAAAAAAGGAGGCCGGGAAGGGGTGGGAGGCTGCAGAGGGGTGGGAGGCCGGGGGCAAGAGTAGAGGCCAGAAAAAAAAGGAGGCCGGTATGGGGTGGGAGGCTGCAGAGAGGTGGGAGGCCAAGGGCGACAGTAGAGGCCAGAAAAAAAAGGAGGCCGGAAAGGGGTGGGAGGCTGCAGAGGGGTGGGAGGCCGGGGGTAAGGGTAGAGGCCAGGAAAAAAAGGAGACCGGGAAGTGGTGGGAGGCTGCAGAAGGGAGGGAGGCCAGGGGCGAGAGTAGAGGCCAGGAAAAATAGGAGGCCGGAAAAGGGTGGGAGGCTGCAGAGGGGTGGGAGGCCAGGGGCGAGAGTAGAGGCCAGAAAAAAAAGGAGGCCGGAAAGGGGTGGGAGGCTGCAGAGGGGTGGGAGGCCGGGGGTAAGAGTAGAGGCCAGGAAAAAAAGGAGGCCGGGAAGGGGTGGGAGGCTGCAGAGGGGTGGGAGGCAATGGGCCAGAGTAGAGGCCAGGAAGAAAAAGAAGGACAGGAAGGGGTGGGAGTCTGCAGAGGGTTGGGAGGCAATGGGCGAGAGTAAAGGTTAGGAAATAAAGGAGGCCGGGAAGGGGTGGGAGGCCGGTGAGATGCGAGTAGGGGCCAGAAAGTCCCTGTTCTTCTCGCTTCTTCCCTGTATTTATCTTTCTTTTCTGCCTTCTTTATTCCTCTAATTCAAGTTCTATCTCGATCCCTGTGTTCTCCTTCCACTCATCATATTCTAGCCTTTTCTCTGTCCTATTCTTGCATATAGTGTGCAGTGGAGGATTCTTGTCTAGGAAGCGACGTCTCGTATGAGCTCTAAGACACCCACATGCATTTTGGTGCTGGGCACCACTGACGCACAGGAGCAGTGCCATGGGCAGATGAGGCTGAGCAACAGCTTTCCAGGCTAGCTCTTTCTGCCTGCCAGCTATCTGCAGACGTTCGCATTTTCAGAGCAGGGCTGCCGGAGGCCCCCTGCACGGACCCCCAAAGCTACGTTTGAAGTTTGAGGGGGCAAGACAAGCAAGCAGCCCCAGTCTCTGTGCCTCTGTGCGAGCAGTGCCATGGGCAGATGAGGCTGAGCAACAGCTTTCCAGGCTAGCTCTTTCTGCCTGCCAGCTATTTGCAGACGTTCGCATTGTCAGAGAAGGGCTGCCGGAGGCCCCCTGCACGGACTCCCAAAGCTACGTTTGAAGTTTGAGGGGGCAAGACAAGCAAGCAGCCCCAGTCTCTGTGCCTCTGTGCGAGCAGTGCCATGGGCAGATGAGGCTGAGCAACAGCTTTCCAGGCTAGCTCTTTCTGCCTGCCAGCTATCTGCAGACGTTCGCATTTTGGGAGCAGGGCTGCCGGAGGCCCCCTGCACGGACCCCCAAAGCTACGTTTGAAGTTTGAGGGGGCAAGACAAGCAAGCAGCCCCAGTCTCTGTGCCTCGGTGCGAGCAGTGCCATGGGCAGATGAGGCTGAGCAACAGCTTTCCAGGCTAGCTCTTTCTGCCTGCGAGCTATCTGCAGACGTTCGCATTTTCAGAGCAGGGCTGCCGGACGCCCCCTGCACGGACCCCCAAAGCTACGTTTGAAGTTTGAGGGGGCAAGACAAGCAAGCAGACCCAGTCTCTGTGCCTCTGTGCGAGCAGTGCCATAGGCAGATGAGGCTGAGCAACAGCTTTCCAGGCTAGCTCTTTCTGCCTGCCAGCTATCTGCAGACGTTCGCATTTTCAGAGCAGGGCTGCCGAAACCCCCCTGCACGGACCCCCAAAGATACGTTTGAAGTTTGAGGGGGCAAGACAAGCAAGCAGCCCCAGTCTCTGTGCCTCTGTGCGAGCAGTGCCATGGGCAGATGAGGCTGAGCAACAGCTTTCCAGGCTAGCTCTTTCTGCCTGCCAGCTATCTGCAGACGTTCGCATTTTCAGAGCAGGGCTGCCGGAGGCCCCCTGCACGGACCCCCAAAGCTACGTTTGAAGTTTGAGGGGGCAAGACAAGCAAGCAGCCCCAGTCTCTGTGCCTCTGTGCGAGCAGTGCCATGGGCAGATGAGGCTGAGCAACAGCTTTCCAGGCTAGCTCTTTCCGCCTGCCAGCTATCTGCAGACGTTCGCATTTTCAGAGCAGGACTGCGAATGGAGCCCAACAGGGACCCCCTATCCCCGCTCTACGTTTGAGGTTTACCGCCCCCCAATGCTGTCCTGCTCTCTGTCCCTTTCCTCTCTCTGTTATTCTGTCCTGTTCCCTGTGTCTGTTTTTTAATTCCTCCCTCTCTGTCCCTCAGCCCAGTGCTTTTTTTTCCCTTCTTCTTCTTTGCTGCCCAGCCGAGGCTTTTCCCCCTGCGTGTCTGTTCTGCTCCCCTGTCTGTTATTTTTGCCTGTCTTTCACTTTATCCTACCTCCCTGTCCCCTTTTTCTCTCTCATTATCACCTTGTCTCACTCCCTGTCCCTGTCTTTCTCTGACAATTTGTCCTGCTCCTTGTCCTTCTCTCCATTTGCTGTTATTTCCCGTTCTTCTTCTGACCTTTCCTTCCTTCTTTTTCTATCCTACTGCCCCAGTGCCTCTTTTGCCACCGCTGTCCTGCTCCCTGGCCCTTGTTTCCTCTCACTGTTCCTCTGTCCTGCTTCCTGTCCCCGGTTTTTCTCTTTCTCTATCCTGCTGCCTGTCTGGTCTTTTCTTAGTGTACATCCCTGTCCAGCCGGCTCTCCCTTTTTGCCTTTCTCTCCTTCTCTGTCCTGCTTCCCGGCCCGTTCTTGTCTTCCTCTCTCTCTGTCCTCTAGCCCCTTGCTGGTTTGTGTTGGGATTCCAACCCTAACCACCCCCTTCTTCGTCTGACCCTTTCTTTGTTTCTTAGTACCTTTTTTCCTGTTGCCTGTCCTTTTTCTCTCTCTGTCAGTGTGTCCTGCACTGCGTGGGATGGGGGTGGGAGGCTGAAAAACGGTGGGAAGCTGATGGGGGGGGATTCAGGCTGGAAAGAGGTAGGAGGTTGCAGAGGGGTTGGAAGCTGAATGAAGTAGAGGCCAGAAAAATGAGAGGTGGGGGCTGACGAGGGGTGGGAGGCTGGAGGTGTGGCCAAGGAGGGGGGAGTAGAGGCCAGCAGTAAAAGGAGGCCGGGAAGGGGTGGGAGGCTGCAGAGGGGAGGGAGGCCAAAGTCAAGAGTAGAGGTCAGCAAAAAAAGGAGGCCGGGAAGGGGTGGGAGGCTGCAGAGGGCTGGGAGGCAATGGGCGAGAGTAGAGGCCAGGAAGAAAAAGGAGGCCGGGAAGGGGTGGGAGGCTGCAGAGGGGTGGGAGGCAATGGGCGAGAGTAGAGGCCAGGAAGAAAAAGGAGGTAGGGAAGGGGTGGGAGGCTGCAGAGTGGTGGGAGGCCGGGGGCAAGAGTAGAGGCCAGAAAAAAAAGGAGGACGGGAAGGGGTGGGAGGCTGCAGAGAGGTGGGAGGCCAAGGGCGACAGTAGAGGCCAGAAAAAAAAGGAGGCCGGGAAGGGGTGGGAGGCTGCAGAGGGGTGGGAGGCCAGGGGCGAGAGTAGAGGGTACAAAAAAAAGGAGGCCGGGAAGGGGTGGGAGGCTGCAGAGGGGTTGGAGGCCAGGGGCGAGAGTAGAGGCCAGGAAGAATAGGAGGCCGGAAAAGGGTGGGAGGCTACAGAGGGGAGGGAGGCCAGGGGCGAGAGTAGAGGCCAGAAAAAAAAGGAGGCCGGAAAGAGGTGGGAGGCTGCAGAGGGGTGGGAGGCCGGGGGTAAGAGTAGAGGCCAGGAAAAAAAGGCGGCCGGGAAGGGGTGGGAGGCTGAAGAGGGGAGGGAGGCCAGAGTCAAGAGTAGAGGTCAGCAAAAAAAGGAGGCCGGGAAGGGGTGGGAGGCTGCAGAGGGGAGGGAGGCAATGGGCGAGAGTAGAGGCCAGGAAGAAAAAAGGTGCCAGGAAGGGGTGGGAGGCTGCAGAGGGGTGGGAGGCCGGGGGGGAGAGTAGAGGCCAGGAAGAAAAAAGAGGCCGGGAAGGGGTGGGAGGCTGCAGAATGGTGGGAGGCCAGGGGCGAGAGTAGAGGCCAGGAAAAAAAGGAGGCCGGGAAGGGGTGGGAGGCTGCAGAGGGGTGGGAGGCCGGGGGCAAGAATAGAGGCCAGAAAAAAAAGGAGGCCGGGATGGGGTGGGAGGCTGCAGAGGGGTGGGAGGCCGGGGGTAAGGGTAGAGGCCAGGAAAAAAAGGAGACCGGGAAGTGGTGGGAGGCTGCAGAGGGGAGGGAGGCCAGGGGCGAGAGTAGAGGCCAGGAAAAATAGGAGGCCGGAAAAGGGTGGGAGGCTGCAGAGGGGTGGGAGGCAATGGGCCAGAGTAGAGGCCAGGAAGAAAAAGAAGGACAGGAAGGGGTGGGAGTCTGCAGAGGGTTGGGAGGCAATGGGCGAGAGTAAAGGTTAGGAAATAAAGGAGGCCGGGAAGGGGTGGGAGGCCGGTGAGATGCGAGTAGGGGCCAGAAAGTCCCTGTTCTTCTCGCTTCTTCCCTGTATTTATCTTTCTTTTCTGCCTTCTTTATTCCTCTAATTCAAGTTCTATCTCGATCCCTGTGTTCTCCTTCCACTCATCATATTCTAGCCTTTTCTCTGTCCTATTCTTGCATATAGTGTGCAGTGGAGGATTCTTGTCTAGGAAGCGACGTCTCGTATGAGCTCTAAGACACCCACATGCATTTTGGTGCTGGGCACCACTGACGCACAGGAGCAGTGCCATGGGCAGATGAGGCTGAGCAACAGCTTTCCAGGCTAGCTCTTTCTGCCTGTGAGCTATCTGCAGACGTTCGCATTTTCAGAGCAGGGCTGCCGGAACCCCCCCTGCACGGACCCCCAAAGATACGTTTGAAGTTTGAGGGGGCAAGACAAGCAAGCAACCCCAGTCTCTGTGCCTCTGTGCGAGCAGTGCCATGGGCAGATGAGGCTGAGCAACAGCTTTCCAGGCTAGCTCTTTCCGCCTGCCAGCTATCTGCAGACGTTCGCATTTTCAGAGCAGGACTGCGAATGGAGCCCAACAGGGACCCCCTATCCCCGCTCTACGTTTGAGGTTTACCGCCCCCCAATGCTGTCCTGCTCTCTGTCCCTTTCCTCTCTCTGTTATTCTGTCCTGTTCCCTGTGTCTGTTTTTTAATTCCTCCCTCTCTGTCCCTCAGCCCAGTGCTTTTTTTTCCCTTCTTCTTCTTTGCTGCCCAGCCGAGGCTTTTCCCCCTGCGTGTCTGTTCTGCTCCCCTGTCTGTTATTTTTGCCTGTCTTTCACTTTATCCTACCTCCCTGTCCCCTTTTTCTCTCTCATTATCACCTTGTCTCACTCCCTGTCCCTGTCTTTCTCTGACAATTTGTCCTGCTCCTTGTCCTTCTCTCCATTTGCTGTTATTTCCCGTTCTTCTTCTGACCTTTCCTTCCTTCTTTTTCTATCCTACTGCCCCAGTGCCTCTTTTGCCACCGCTGTCCTGCTCCCTGGCCCTTGTTTCCTCTCACTGTTCCTCTGTCCTGCTTCCTGTCCCCGGTTTTTCTCTTTCTCTATCCTGCTGCCTGTCTGGTCTTTTCTTAGTGTACATCCCTGTCCAGCCGGCTCTCCCTTTTTGCCTTTCTCTCCTTCTCTGTCCTGCTTCCCGGCCCGTTCTTGTCTTCCTCTCTCTCTGTCCTCTAGCCCCTTGCTGGTTTGTGTTGGGATTCCAACCCTAACCACCCCCTTCTTTGTCTGACCCTTTCTTTGTTTCTTAGTACCTTTTTTCCTGTTGCCTGTCCTTTTTCTCTCTCTGTCAGTGTGTCCTGCACTGCGTGGGATGGGGGTGGGAGGCTGAAAAACGGTGGGAAGCTGATGGGGGGGGATTCAGGCTGGAAAGAGGAAGGAGGTTGCAGAGGGGTTGGAAGCTGAATGAAGTAGAGGCCAGAAAAATGAGAGGTGGGGGCTGACGAGGGGTGGGAGGCTGGAGGTGTGGCCAAGGAGGGGGGAGTAGAGGCCAGCAGTAAAAGGAGGCCGGGAAGGGGTGGGAGGCTGCAGAGGGGAGGGAGGCCAAAGTCAAGAGTAGAGGTCAGCAAAAAAAGGAGGCCGGGAAGGGGTGGGAGGCTGCAGAGGGCTGGGAGGCAATGGGCGAGAGTAGAGGCCAGGAAGAAAAAGGAGGCCGGGAAGGGGTGGGAGGCTGCAGAGGGGTGGGAGGCAATGGGCGAGAGTAGAGGCCAGGAAGAAAAAGGAGGTAGGGAAGGGGTGGGAGGCTGCAGAGTGGTGGGAGGCCGGGGGCAAGAGTAGAGGCCAGAAAAAAAAGGAGGACGGGAAGGGGTGGGAGGCTGCAGAGAGGTGGGAGGCCAAGGGCGACAGTAGAGGCCAGAAAAAAAAGGAGGCCGGGAAGGGGTGGGAGGCTGCAGAGGGGTGGGAGGCCAGGGGCGAGAGTAGAGGGTACAAAAAAAAGGAGGCCGGGAAGAGGTGGGAGGCTGCAGAGGGGTGGGAGGCCGGGGGTAAGAGTAGAGGCCAGGAAAAAAAGGCGGCCGGGAAGGGGTGGGAGGCTGAAGAGGGGAGGGAGGCCAGAGTCAAGAGTAGAGGTCAGCAAAAAAAGGAGGCCGGGAAGGGGTGGGAGGCTGCAGAGGGGAGGGAGGCAATGGGCGAGAGTAGAGGCGAGGAAGAAAAAAGGTGCCAGGAAGGGGTGGGAGGCTGCAGAGGGGTGGGAGGCCGGGGGGGAGAGTAGAGGCCAGGAAGAAAAAAGAGGCCGGGAAGGGGTGGGAGGCTGCAGAATGGTGGGAGGCCAGGGGCGAGAGTAGAGGCCAGGAAAAAAAGGAGGCCGGGAAGGGGTGGGAGGCTGCAGAGGGGTGGGAGGCCGGGGGCAAGAGTAGAGGCCAGAAAAAAAAGGAGGCCGGGATGGGGTGGGAGGCTGCAGAGAGGTGGGAGGCCAAGGGCGACAGTAGAGGCCAGAAAAAAAAGGAGGCCGGAAAGGGGTGGGAGGCTGCAGAGGGGTGGGAGGCCGGGGGTAAGGGTAGAGGCCAGGAAAAAAAGGAGACCGGGAAGTGGTGGGAGGCTGCAGAGGGGAGGGAGGCCAGGGGCGAGAGTAGAGGCCAGGAAAAATAGGAGGCCGGAAAAGGGTGGGAGGCTGCAGAGGGGTGGGAGGCCAGGGGCGAGAGTAGAGGCCAGAAAAAAAAGGAGGCCGGAAAGGGGTGGGAGGCTGCAGAGGGGTGGGAGGCCGGGGGTAAGAGTAGAGGCCAGGAAAAAAAGGAGGCCGGGAAGGGGTGGGAGGCTGCAGAGGGGTGGGAGGCAATGGGCCAGAGTAGAGGCCAGGAAGAAAAAGAAGGACAGGAAGGGGTGGGAGTCTGCAGAGGGTTGGGAGGCAATGGGCGAGAGTAAAGGTTAGGAAATAAAGGAGGCCGGGAAGGGGTGGGAGGCCGGTGAGATGCGAGTAGGGGCCAGAAAGTCCCTGTTCTTCTCGCTTCTTCCCTGTATTTATCTTTCTTTTCTGCCTTCTTTATTCCTCTAATTCAAGTTCTATCTCGATCCCTGTGTTCTCCTTCCACTCATCATATTCTAGCCTTTTCTCTGTCCTATTCTTGCATATAGTGTGCAGTGGAGGATTCTTGTCTAGGAAGCGACGTCTCGTATGAGCTCTAAGACACCCACATGCATTTTGGTGCTGGGCACCACTGACGCACAGGAGCAGTGCCATGGGCAGATGAGGCTGAGCAACAGCTTTCCAGGCTAGCTCTTTCTGCCTGTGAGCTATCTGCAGACGTTCGCATTTTCAGAGCAGGGCTGCCGGAACCCCCCCTGCACGGACCCCCAAAGATACGTTTGAAGTTTGAGGGGGCAAGACAAGCAAGCAACCCCAGTCTCTGTGCCTCTGTGCGAGCAGTGCCATGGGCAGATGAGGCTGAGCAACAGCTTTCCAGGCTAGCTCTTTCTGCCTGCCAGCTATCTGCAGATGTTCGCATTTTCAGAGCAGGGCTGCCGGAGGCCCCCTGCACGGACCCCCAAAGCTACGTTTGAAGTTTGAGGGGGCAAGACAAGCAAGCAGCCCCAGTCTCTGTGCCTCTGTGCGAGCAGTGCCATGGGCAGATGAGGCTGAGCAACAGCTTTCCAGGCTAGCTCTTTCCGCCTGCCAGCTATCTGCAGACGTTCGCATTTTCAGAGCAGGACTGCGAATGGAGCCCAACAGGGACCCCCTATCCCCGCTCTACGTTTGAGGTTTACCGCCCCCCAATGCTGTCCTGCTCTCTGTCCCTTTCCTCTCTCTGTTATTCTGTCCTGTTCCCTGTGTCTGTTTTTTAATTCCTCCCTCTCTGTCCCTCAGCCCAGTGCTTTTTTTTCCCTTCTTCTTCTTTGCTGCCCAGCCGAGGCTTTTCCCCCTGCGTGTCTGTTCTGCTCCCCTGTCTGTTATTTTTGCCTGTCTTTCACTTTATCCTACCTCCCTGTCCCCTTTTTCTCTCTCATTATCACCTTGTCTCGCTCCCTGTCCCTGTCTTTCTCTGACAATTTATCCTGCTCCTTGTCCTTCTCTCCATTTGCTGTTATTTCCCGTGCTTCTTCTGACCTTTCCTTCCTTCTTTTTCTATCCTACTGCCCCAGTGCCTCTTTTGCCACCGCTGTCCTGCTCCCTGGCCCTTGTTTCCTCTCACTGTTCCTCTGTCCTGCTTCCTGTCCCCGGTTTTTCTCTTTCTCTATCCTGCTGCCTGTCTGGTCTTTTCTTAGTGTACATCCCTGTCCAGCCGGCTCTCCCTTTTTGCCTTTCTCTCCTTCTCTGTCCTGCTTCCCGGCCCGTTCTTGTCTTCCTCTCTCTCTGTCCTCTAGCCCCTTGCTGGTTTGTGTTGGGATTCCAACCCTAACCACCCCCTTCTTCGCCTGACCCTTTCTTTGTTTCTTAGTACCTTTTTTCCTGTTGCCTGTCCTTTTTCTCTCTCTGTCAGTGTGTCCTGCACTGCGTGGGACGGGGGTGGGAGGCTGAAAAACGGTGGGAAGCTGATGCGGGGGGATTCAGGCTGGAAAGAGGTAGGAGGTTGCAGAGGGGTTGGAAGCTGAATGAAGTAGAGGCCAGAAAAATGAGAGGTGGGGGCTGACGAGGGGTGGGAGGCTGGAGGTGTGGCCAAGGAGGGGGGAGTAGAGGCCAGCAGTAAAAGGAGGCCGGGAAGGGGTGGGAGGCTGCAGAGGGGAGGGAGGCCAGAGTCAAGAGTAGAGGTCAGCAAAAAAAGGAGGCCGGGAAGGGGTGGGAGGCTGCAGAGGGGTGGGAGGCAATGGGCGAGAGTAGAGGCCAGGAAGAAAAAGGAGGTAGAGAAGGGGTGGGAGGCTGCAGAGGGGTGGGAGGCAATGGGCGAGAGTAGAGGCCAGGAAGAAAAAGGAGGTAGGGAAGGGGTGGGAGGCTGCAGAGTGGTGGGAGGCCGGGGGCAAGAGTAGAGGCCAGAAAAAAAAGGAGGACGGGAAGGGGTGGGAGGCTGCAGAGAGGTGGGAGGCCAAGGGCGACAGTAGAGGCCAGAAAAAAAAGGAGGCCGGGAAGGGGTGGGAGGCTGCAGAGGGGTGGGAGGCCAGGGGCGAGAGTAGAGGGTACAAAAAAAAGGAGGCCGGGAAGGGGTGGGAGGCTGCAGAGGGGTTGGAGGCCAGGGGCGAGAGTAGAGGCCAGGAAGAATAGGAGGCCGGAAAAGGGTGGGAGGCTGCAGAGGGGTGGGAGGCCAGGGGCGAGAGTAGAGGCCAGAAAAAAAAGGAGGCCGGAAAGAGGTGGGAGGCTGCAGAGGGGTGGGAGGCCGGGGGTAAGAGTAGAGGCCAGGAAAAAAAGGCGGCCGGGAAGGGGTGGGAGGCTGAAGAGGGGAGGGAGGCCAGAGTCAAGAGTAGAGGTCAGCAAAAAAAGGAGGCCGGGAAGGGGTGGGAGGCTGCAGAGGGGAGGGAGGCAATGGGCGAGAGTAGAGGCCAGGAAGAAAAAAGGTGCCAGGAAGGGGTGGGAGGCTGCAGAGGGGTGGGAGGCCAAGGGGGAGAGTAGAGGCCAGGAAGAAAAAAGAGGCCGGGAAGGGGTGGGAGGCTGCAGAATGGTGGGAGGCCAGGGGCGAGAGTAGAGGCCAGGAAAAAAAGGAGGCCGGGAAGGGGTGGGAGGCTGCAGAGGGGTGGGAGGCCGGGGGCAAGAGTAGAGGCCAGAAAAAAAAGGAGGCCGGGATGGGGTGGGAGGCTGCAGAGAGGTGGGAGGCCAAGGGCGACAGAAGAGGCCAGAAAAAAAAGGAGGCCGGAAAGGGGTGGGAGGCTGCAGAGGGGTGGGAGGCCGGGGGTAAGAGTAGAGGCCAGGAAAAAAAGGAGGCCGGGAAGGGGTGGGAGGCTGCAGAGGGGTGGGAGGCAATGGGCCAGAGTAGAGGCCAGGAAGAAAAAGAAGGACAGGAAGGGGTGGGAGTCTGCAGAGGGTTGGGAGGCAATGGGCGAGAGTAAAGGTTAGGAAATAAAGGAGGCCGGGAAGGGGTGGGAGGCCGGTGAGATGCGAGTAGGGGCCAGAAAGTCTCTTTTCTTCTCGCTTCTTCCCTGTATTTATCTTTCTTTTCTGCCTTCTTTATTCCTCTAATTCAAGTTCTATCTCGATCCCTGTGTTCTCCTTCCACTCATCATATTCTAGCCTTTTCTCTGTCCTATTCTTGCATATAGTGTGCAGTGGAGGATTCTTGTCTAGGAAGCGACGTCTCGTATGAGCTCTAAGACACCCACATGCATTTTGGTGCTGGGCACCACTGACGCACAGGAGCAGTGCCATGGGCAGATGAGGCTGAGCAACAGCTTTCCAGGCTAGCTCTTTCTGCCTGCCAGCTATCTGCAGACATTCGCATTTTCAGAGCAGGGCTGCCGGAGGCCCCCTGCACGGACCTCCAAAGCTACGTTTGAAGTTTGAGGGGGAAAGACAAGCAAGCAGCCCCAGTCTCTGTGCCTCTGTGCGAGCAGTGCCATGGGCAGATGAGGCTGAGCAACAGCTTTCCAGGCTAGCTCTTTCTGCCTGCCAGCTATCTGCAGACGTTCGCGTATTCAGAGTAGGGCTGCCGGAGGCCCCCTGCACGGACCCCCAAAGCTACGTTTGAAGTTTGAGGGGGCAAGACAAGCAAGCAGCCCCAGTCTCTCTGCCTCTGTGCGAGCAGTGCCATGGTCAGATGAGGCTGAGCAACAGCTTTCCAGGCTAGCTCTTTCTGCCTGCCAGCTATCTGCAGACGTTCGCATTTTCAGAGCAGGGCTGCCGCAGGCCCCCTGCACGGACCCCCAAAGCTACGTTTGAAGTTTGAGGGGGCAAGACAAGCAAGCAGCCCCAGTCTCTGTGCCTCTGTGCGAGCAGTGCCATGGGCAGATGAGGCTGAGCAACAGCTTTCCAGGCTAGCTCTTTCTGCCTGCCAGCTATCTGCAGACGTTCGCATTTTCAGAGCAGGGCTGCCGGAGGCCCCCTGCACGGACCCCCAAAGCTACGTTTGAAGTTTGAGGGGGCAAGACAAGCAAGCAGCCTCAGTCTCTGTGCCTCGGTGCGAGCAGTGCCATGGGCAGATGAGGCTGAGCAACAGCTTTCCAGGCTAGCTCTTTCTGCCTGCCAGCTATCTGCAGACGTTCGCATTTTCAGAGCAGGGCTGCCGGAGGCCCCCTGCACGGACCCCCAAAGCTACGTTTGAAGTTTGAGGGGGCAAGACAAGCAAGCAGCCCCAGTCTCTGTGCCTCTGTGCGAGCAGTGTCATGGGCAGATGAGGCTGAGCAACAGCTTTCCAGGCTAGCTCTTTCTGCCTGCCAGCTATCTGCAGACGTTCGCATTTTCAGAGCAGGGCTGCCGGAGGCCCCCTGCACGGACCCCCAAAGCTACGTTTGAAGTTTGAGGGGGCAAGACAAGCAAGCAGCCCCAGTCTCTGTGCCTCTGTGCGAGCAGTGCCATGGGCAGATGAGGCTGAGCAACAGCTTTCCAGGCTAGCTCTTTCTGCCTGCCAGCTATCTGCAGACGTTCGCATTTTCAGAGCAGGGCTGCCGGAACCCCCCCTGCACGGACCCCCAAAGATACGTTTGAAGTTTGAGGGGGCAAGACAAGCAAGCAACCCCAGTCTCTGTGCCTCTGTGCGAGCAGTGCCATGGGCAGATGAGGCTGAGCAACAGCTTTCCAGGCTAGCTCTTTCCGCCTGCCAGCTATCTGCAGACGTTCGCATTTTCAGAGCAGGACTGCGAATGGAGCCCAACAGGGACCCCCTATCCCCGCTCTACGTTTGAGGTTTACCGCCCCCCAATGCTGTCCTGCTCTCTGTCCCTTTCCTCTCTCTGTTATTCTGTCCTGTTCCCTGTGTCTGTTTTTTAATTCCTCCCTCTCTGTCCCTCAGCCCAGTGCTTTTTTTTCCCTTCTTCTTCTTTGCTGCCCAGCCGAGGCTTTTCCCCCTGCGTGTCTGTTCTGCTCCCCTGTCTGTTATTTTTGCCTGTCTTTCACTTTATCCTACCTCCCTGTCCCCTTTTTCTCTCTCATTATCACCTTGTCTCACTCCCTGTCCCTGTCTTTCTCTGACAATTTGTCCTGCTCCTTGTCCTTCTCTCCATTTGCTGTTATTTCCCGTTCTTCTTCTGACCTTTCCTTCCTTCTTTTTCTATCCTACTGCCCCAGTGCCTCTTTTGCCACCGCTGTCCTGCTCCCTGGCCCTTGTTTCCTCTCACTGTTCCTCTGTCCTGCTTCCTGTCCCCGGTTTTTCTCTTTCTCTATCCTGCTGCCTGTCTGGTCTTTTCTTAGTGTACATCCCTGTCCAGCCGGCTCTCCCTTTTTGCCTTTCTCTCCTTCTCTGTCCTGCTTCCCGGCCCGTTCTTGTCTTCCTCTCTCTCTGTCCTCTAGCCCCTTGCTGGTTTGTGTTGGGATTCCAACCCTAACCACCCCCTTCTTCGTCTGACCCTTTCTTTGTTTCTTAGTACCTTTTTTCCTGTTGCCTGTCCTTTTTCTCTCTCTGTCAGTGTGTCCTGCACTGCGTGGGACGGGGGTGGGAGGCTGAAAAACGGTGGGAAGCTGATGCGGGGGGATTCAGGCTGGAAAGAGGAAGGAGGTTGCAGAGGGGTTGGAAGCTGAATGAAGTAGAGGCCAGAAAAATGAGAGGTGGGGGCTGACGAGGGGTGGGAGGCTGGAGGTGTGGCCAAGGAGGGGGGAGTAGAGGCCAGCAGTAAAAGGAGGCCGGGAAGGGGTGGGAGGCTGCAGAGGGGAGGGAGGCCAAAGTCAAGAGTAGAGGTCAGCAAAAAAAGGAGGCCGGGAAGGGGTGGGAGGCTGCAGAGGGCTGGGAGGCAATGGGCGAGAGTAGAGGCCAGGAAGAAAAAGGAGGCCGGGAAGGGGTGGGAGGCTGCAGAGGGGTGGGAGGCAATGGGCGAGAGTAGAGGCCAGGAAGAAAAAGGAGGTAGGGAAGGGGTGGGAGGCTGCAGAGTGGTGGGAGGCCGGGGGCAAGAGTAGAGGCCAGAAAAAAAAGGAGGACGGGAAGGGGTGGGAGGCTGCAGAGAGGTGGGAGGCCAAGGGCGACAGTAGAGGCCAGAAAAAAAAGGAGGCCGGGAAGGGGTGGGAGGCTGCAGAGGGGTGGGAGGCCAGGGGCGAGAGTAGAGGGTACAAAAAAAAGGAGGCCGGGAAGAGGTGGGAGGCTGCAGAGGGGTGGGAGGCCGGGGGTAAGAGTAGAGGCCAGGAAAAAAAGGCGGCCGGGAAGGGGTGGGAGGCTGAAGAGGGGAGGGAGGCCAGAGTCAAGAGTAGAGGTCAGCAAAAAAAGGAGGCCGGGAAGGGGTGGGAGGCTGCAGAGGGGAGGGAGGCAATGGGCGAGAGTAGAGGCGAGGAAGAAAAAAGGTGCCAGGAAGGGGTGGGAGGCTGCAGAGGGGTGGGAGGCCGGGGGGGAGAGTAGAGGCCAGGAAGAAAAAAGAGGCCGGGAAGGGGTGGGAGGCTGCAGAATGGTGGGAGGCCAGGGGCGAGAGTAGAGGCCAGGAAAAAAAGGAGGCCGGGAAGGGGTGGGAGGCTGCAGAGGGGTGGGAGGCCGGGGGCAAGAGTAGAGGCCAGAAAAAAAAGGAGGCCGGGATGGGGTGGGAGGCTGCAGAGAGGTGGGAGGCCAAGGGCGACAGTAGAGGCCAGAAAAAAAAGGAGGCCGGAAAGGGGTGGGAGGCTGCAGAGGGGTGGGAGGCCGGGGGTAAGGGTAGAGGCCAGGAAAAAAAGGAGACCGGGAAGTGGTGGGAGGCTGCAGAGGGGAGGGAGGCCAGGGGCGAGAGTAGAGGCCAGGAAAAATAGGAGGCCGGAAAAGGGTGGGAGGCTGCAGAGGGGTGGGAGGCCAGGGGCGAGAGTAGAGGCCAGAAAAAAAAGGAGGCCGGAAAGGGGTGGGAGGCTGCAGAGGGGTGGGAGGCCGGGGGTAAGAGTAGAGGCCAGGAAAAAAAGGAGGCCGGGAAGGGGTGGGAGGCTGCAGAGGGGTGGGAGGCAATGGGCCAGAGTAGAGGCCAGGAAGAAAAAGAAGGACAGGAAGGGGTGGGAGTCTGCAGAGGGTTGGGAGGCAATGGGCGAGAGTAAAGGTTAGGAAATAAAGGAGGCCGGGAAGGGGTGGGAGGCCGGTGAGATGCGAGTAGGGGCCAGAAAGTCCCTGTTCTTCTCGCTTCTTCCCTGTATTTATCTTTCTTTTCTGCCTTCTTTATTCCTCTAATTCAAGTTCTATCTCGATCCCTGTGTTCTCCTTCCACTCATCATATTCTAGCCTTTTCTCTGTCCTATTCTTGCATATAGTGTGCAGTGGAGGATTCTTGTCTAGGAAGCGACGTCTCGTATGAGCTCTAAGACACCCACATGCATTTTGGTGCTGGGCACCACTGACGCACAGGAGCAGTGCCATGGGCAGATGAGGCTGAGCAACAGCTTTCCAGGCTAGCTCTTTCTGCCTGTGAGCTATCTGCAGACGTTCGCATTTTCAGAGCAGGGCTGCCGGAACCCCCCCTGCACGGACCCCCAAAGATACGTTTGAAGTTTGAGGGGGCAAGACAAGCAAGCAACCCCAGTCTCTGTGCCTCTGTGCGAGCAGTGCCATGGGCAGATGAGGCTGAGCAACAGCTTTCCAGGCTAGCTCTTTCTGCCTGCCAGCTATCTGCAGATGTTCGCATTTTCAGAGCAGGGCTGCCGGAGGCCCCCTGCACGGACCCCCAAAGCTACGTTTGAAGTTTGAGGGGGCAAGACAAGCAAGCAGCCCCAGTCTCTGTGCCTCTGTGCGAGCAGTGCCATGGGCAGATGAGGCTGAGCAACAGCTTTCCAGGCTAGCTCTTTCCGCCTGCCAGCTATCTGCAGACGTTCGCATTTTCAGAGCAGGACTGCGAATGGAGCCCAACAGGGACCCCCTATCCCCGCTCTACGTTTGAGGTTTACCGCCCCCCAATGCTGTCCTGCTCTCTGTCCCTTTCCTCTCTCTGTTATTCTGTCCTGTTCCCTGTGTCTGTTTTTTAATTCCTCCCTCTCTGTCCCTCAGCCCAGTGCTTTTTTTTCCCTTCTTCTTCTTTGCTGCCCAGCCGAGGCTTTTCCCCCTGCGTGTCTGTTCTGCTCCCCTGTCTGTTATTTTTGCCTGTCTTTCACTTTATCCTACCTCCCTGTCCCCTTTTTCTCTCTCATTATCACCTTGTCTCACTCCCTGTCCCTGTCTTTCTCTGACAATTTGTCCTGCTCCTTGTCCTTCTCTCCATTTGCTGTTATTTCCCGTTCTTCTTCTGACCTTTCCTTCCTTCTTTTTCTATCCTACTGCCCCAGTGCCTCTTTTGCCACCGCTGTCCTGCTCCCTGGCCCTTGTTTCCTCTCACTGTTCCTCTGTCCTGCTTCCTGTCCCCGGTTTTTCTCTTTCTCTATCCTGCTGCCTGTCTGGTCTTTTCTTAGTGTACATCCCTGTCCAGCCGGCTCTCCCTTTTTGCCTTTCTCTCCTTCTCTGTCCTGCTTCCCGGCCCGTTCTTGTCTTCCTCTCTCTCTGTCCTCTAGCCCCTTGCTGGTTTGTGTTGGGATTCCAACCCTAACCACCCCCTTCTTCGTCTGACCCTTTCTTTGTTTCTTAGTACCTTTTTTCCTGTTGCCTGTCCTTTTTCTCTCTCTGTCAGTGTGTCCTGCACTGCGTGGGATGGGGGTGGGAGGCTGAAAAACGGTGGGAAGCTGATGGGGGGGGATTCAGGCTGGAAAGAGGAAGGAGGTTGCAGAGGGGTTGGAAGCTGAATGAAGTAGAGGCCAGAAAAATGAGAGGTGGGGGCTGACGAGGGGTGGGAGGCTGGAGGTGTGGCCAAGGAGGGGGGAGTAGAGGCCAGCAGTAAAAGGAGGCCGGGAAGGGGTGGGAGGCTGCAGAGGGGAGGGAGGCCAAAGTCAAGAGTAGAGGTCAGCAAAAAAAGGAGGCCGGGAAGGGGTGGGAGGCTGCAGAGGGCTGGGAGGCAATGGGCGAGAGTAGAGGCCAGGAAGAAAAAGGAGGCCGGGAAGGGGTGGGAGGCTGCAGAGGGGTGGGAGGCAATGGGCGAGAGTAGAGGCCAGGAAGAAAAAGGAGGTAGGGAAGGGGTGGGAGGCTGCAGAGTGGTGGGAGGCCGGGGGCAAGAGTAGAGGCCAGAAAAAAAAGGAGGACGGGAAGGGGTGGGAGGCTGCAGAGAGGTGGGAGGCCAAGGGCGACAGTAGAGGCCAGAAAAAAAAGGAGGCCGGGAAGGGGTGGGAGGCTGCAGAGGGGTGGGAGGCCAGGGGCGAGAGTAGAGGGTACAAAAAAAAGGAGGCCGGGAAGGGGTGGGAGGCTGCAGAGGGGTTGGAGGCCAGGGGCGAGAGTAGAGGCCAGGAAGAATAGGAGGCCGGAAAAGGGTGGGAGGCTGCAGAGGGGTGGGAGGCCAGGGGCGAGAGTAGAGGCCAGAAAAAAAAGGAGGCCGGAAAGAGGTGGGAGGCTGCAGAGGGGTGGGAGGCCGGGGGTAAGAGTAGAGGCCAGGAAAAAAAGGCGGCCGGGAAGGGGTGGGAGGCTGAAGAGGGGAGGGAGGCCAGAGTCAAGAGTAGAGGTCAGCAAAAAAAGGAGGCCGGGAAGGGGTGGGAGGCTGCAGAGGGGAGGGAGGCAATGGGCGAGAGTAGAGGCCAGGAAGAAAAAAGGTGCCAGGAAGGGGTGGGAGGCTGCAGAGGGGTGGGAGGCCAAGGGGGAGAGTAGAGGCCAGGAAGAAAAAAGAGGCCGGGAAGGGGTGGGAGGCTGCAGAATGGTGGGAGGCCAGGGGCGAGAGTAGAGGCCAGGAAAAAAAGGAGGCCGGGAAGGGGTGGGAGGCTGCAGAGGGGTGGGAGGCCGGGGGCAAGAGTAGAGGCCAGAAAAAAAAGGAGGCCGGGATGGGGTGGGAGGCTGCAGAGAGGTGGGAGGCCAAGGGCGACAGAAGAGGCCAGAAAAAAAAGGAGGCCGGAAAGGGGTGGGAGGCTGCAGAGGGGTGGGAGGCCGGGGGTAAGAGTAGAGGCCAGGAAAAAAAGGAGGCCGGGAAGGGGTGGGAGGCTGCAGAGGGGTGGGAGGCAATGGGCCAGAGTAGAGGCCAGGAAGAAAAAGAAGGACAGGAAGGGGTGGGAGTCTGCAGAGGGTTGGGAGGCAATGGGCGAGAGTAAAGGTTAGGAAATAAAGGAGGCCGGGAAGGGGTGGGAGGCCGGTGAGATGCGAGTAGGGGCCAGAAAGTCCCTGTTCTTCTCGCTTCTTCCCTGTATTTATCTTTCTTTTCTGCCTTCTTTATTCCTCTAATTCAAGTTCTATCTCGATCCCTGTGTTCTCCTTCCACTCATCATATTCTAGCCTTTTCTCTGTCCTATTCTTGCATATAGTGTGCAGTGGAGGATTCTTGTCTAGGAAGCGACGTCTCGTATGAGCTCTAAGACACCCACATGCATTTTGGTGCTGGGCACCACTGACGCACAGGAGCAGTGCCATGGGCAGATGAGGCTGAGCAACAGCTTTCCAGGCTAGCTCTTTCTGCCTGCCAGCTATCTGCAGACATTCGCATTTTCAGAGCAGGGCTGCCGGAGGCCCCCTGCACGGACCTCCAAAGCTACGTTTGAAGTTTGAGGGGGCAAGACAAGCAAGCAGCCCCAGTCTCTGTGCCTCTGTGCGAGCAGTGCCATGGGCAGATGAGGCTGAGCAACAGCTTTCCAGGCTAGCTCTTTCTGCCTGCCAGCTATCTGCAGACGTTCGCATATTCAGAGCAGGGCTGCCGGAGGCCCCCTGCACGGACCCCCAAAGCTACGTTTGAAGTTTGAGGGGGCAAGACAAGCAAGCAGCCCCAGTCTCTCTGCCTCTGTGCGAGCAGTGCCATGGGCAGATGAGGCTGAGCAACAGCTTTCCAGGCTAGCTCTTTCTGCCTGCCAGCTATCTGCAGACGTTCGCATTTTCAGAGCAGGGCTGCCGCAGGCCCCCTGCACGGACCCCCAAAGCTACGTTTGAAGTTTGAGGGGGCAAGACAAGCAAGCAGACCCAGTCTCTGTGCCTCTGTGCGAGCAGTGCCATGGGCAGATGAGGCTGAGCAACAGCTTTCCAGGCTAGCTCTTTCTGCCTGCCAGCTATCTGCAGACGTTCGCATTTTCAGAGCAGGGCTGCCGGACGCCCCCTGCACGGACCCCCAAAGCTACGTTTGAAGTTTGAGGGGGCAAGACAAGCAAGCAGCCTCAGTCTCTGTGTCTCTGTGCGAGCAGTGCCATGGGCAGATGAGGCTGAGCAACAGCTTTCCAGGCTAGCTCTTTCTGCCTGCCAGCTATCTGCAGACGTTCGCATTTTCAGAGCAGGGGTGTCGCAGGCCCCCTGCACGGACCCCCAAAGCTACGTTTGAAGTTTGAGGGGGCAAGACAAGCAAGCAGCCCCAGTCTCTGTGCCTCGGTGCGAGCAGTGTCATGGGCAGATGAGGCTGAGCAACAGCTTTCCAGGCTAGCTCTTTCTGCCTGCCAGCTATCTGCAGACGTTCGCATTTTCAGAGCAGGGCTGCCGGAGGCCCCCTGCACGGACCCCCAAAGCTACGTTTGAAGTTTGAGGGGGCAAGACAAGCAAGCAGCCCCAGTCTCTGTGCCTCTGTGCGAGCAGTGCCATGGGCAGATGAGGCTGAGCAACAGCTTTCCAGGCTAGCTCTTTCTGCCTGCCAGCTATCTGCAGACGTTCGCATTTTCAGAGCAGGGCTGCCGGAGGCCCCCTGCACGGACCCCCAAAGCTAAGTTTGAAGTTTGAGGGGGCAAGACAAGCAAGCAGCCCCAGTCTCTGTGCCTCTGTGCGAGCAGTGCCATGGGCAGATGAGGCTGAGCAACAGCTTTCCAGGCTAGCTCTTTCTGCCTGCCAGCTATCTGCAGACGTTCGCATTTTCAGAGCAGGGCTTCCGCAGGCCCCCTGCACGGACCCCCAAAGCTACGTTTGAAGTTTGAGGGGGCAAGACAAGCAAGCAGCCCCAGTCTCTGTGCCTCGGTGCGAGCAGTGCCATGGGCAGATGAGGCTGAGCAACAGCTTTCCAGGCTAGCTTTTTCTGCCTGTGAGCTGTCTGCAGACGTTCGCATTTTCAGAGCAGGGCTGCCGGAGGCCCCCTGCACGGACCCCCAAAACTACGTTTGAAGTTTGAGGGGGCAAGACAAGCAAGCAGCCCCAGTCTCTGTGCCTCTGTGCGAGCAGTGCCATGGGCAGATGAGGCTGAGCAACAGCTTTCCAGGCTAGCTCTTTCTGCCTGCCAGCTATCTGCAGACGTTCGCATTTTCAGAGCAGGACTGCGAATGGAGCCCAACAGGGACCCCCTATCCCCGCTCTACGTTTGAGGTTTACCGCCCCCCAATGCTGTCCTGCTCTCTGTCCCTTTCCTCTCTCTGTTATTCTGTCCTGTTCCCTGTGTCTGTTTTTTAATTCCTCCCTCTCTGTCCCTCAGCCCAGTGCTTTTTTTTCCCTTCTTCTTCTTTGCTGCCCAGCCGAGGCTTTTCCCCCTGCGTGTCTGTTCTGCTCCCCTGTCTGTTATTTTTGCCTGTCTTTCACTTTATCCTACCTCCCTGTCCCCTTTTTCTCTCTCATTATCACCTTGTCTCGCTCCCTGTCCCTGTCTTTCTCTGACAATTTGTCCTGCTCCTTGTCCTTCTCTCCATTTGCTGTTATTTCCCGTGCTTCTTCTGACCTTTCCTTCCTTCTTTTTCTATCCTACTGCCCCAGTGCCTCTTTTGCCACCGCTGTCCTGCTCCCTGGCCCTTGTTTCCTCTCACTGTTCCTCTGTCCTGCTTCCTGTCCCCGGTTTTTCTCTTTCTCTATCCTGCTGCCTGTCTGGTCTTTTCTTAGTGTACATCCCTGTCCAGCCGGCTCTCCCTTTTTGCCTTTCTCTCCTTCTCTGTCCTGCTTCCCGGCCCGTTCTTGTCTTCCTCTCTCTCTGTCCTCTAGCCCCTTGCTGGTTTGTGTTGGGATTCCAACCCTAACCACCCCCTTCTTCGTCTGACCCTTTCTTTGTTTCTTAGTACCTTTTTTCCTGTTGCCTGTCCTTTTTCTCTCTCTGTCAGTGTGTCCTGCACTGCGTGGGATGGGGGTGGGAGGCTGAAAAATGGTGGGAAGCTGATGGGGGGGGATTCAGGCTGGAAAGAGGAAGGAGGTTGCAGAGGGGTTGGAAGCTGAATGAAGTAGAGGCCAGAAAAATGAGAGGTGGGGGCTGACGAGGGGTGGGAGGCTGGAGGTGTGGCCAAGGAGGGGGGAGTAGAGGCCAGCAGTAAAAGGAGGCCGGGAAGGGGTGGGAGGCTGCAGAGGGGAGGGAGGCCAAAGTCAAGAGTAGAGGTCAGCAAAAAAAGGAGGCCGGGAAGGGGTGGGAGGCTGCAGAGGGGTGGGAGGCCAGGGGCGAGAGTAGAGGCCAGGAAGAAAAAGGAGGCCGGGAAGGGGTGGGAGGCTGCAGAGGGGTGGGAGGCAATGGGCGAGAGTAGAGGCCAGGAAAAAAAGGCGGCCGGGAAGGGGTGGGAGGCTGAAGAGGGGAGGGAGGCCAGAGTCAAGAGTAGAGGTCAGCAAAAAAAGGAGGCCGGGAAGGGGTGGGAGGCTGCAGAGGGGAGGGAGGCAATGGGTGAGAGTAGAGGCCAGGAAGAAAAAAGGTGCCAGGAAGGGGTGGGAGGCTGCAGAGGGGTGGGAGGCCGGGGGGGAGAGTAGAGGCCAGGAAGAAAAAAGAGGCCGGGAAGGGGTGGGAGGCTGCAGAATGGTGGGAGGCCAGGGGCGAGAGTAGAGGCCAGGAAAAAAAGGAGGCCGGGAAGGGGTGGGAGGCTGCAGAGGGGTGGGAGGCCGGGGCAAGAGTAGAGGCCAGAAAAAAAAGGAGGCCGGGATGGGGTGGGAGGCTGCAGAGAGGAGGGAGGCCAGGGGCGAGAGTAGAGGCCAGGAAAAATAGGAGGCCGGAAAAGGGTGGGAGGCTGCAGAGGGGTGGGAGGCCAGGGGCGAGAGTAGAGGCCAGAAAAAAAAGGAGGCCGGAAAGGGGTGGGAGGCTGCAGAGGGGTGGGAGGCCAGGGGGTAAGAGTAGAGGCCAGGAAAAAAAGGAGGCTGGGAAGGGGTGGGAGGCTGCAGAGGGGTGGGAGGCAATGGGCCAGAGTAGAGGCCAGGAAGAAAAAGAAGGACAGGAAGGGGTGGGAGTCTGCAGAGGGTTGGGAGGCAATGGGCGAGAGTAAAGGTTAGGAAATAAAGGAGGCCGGGAAGGGGTGGGAGGCCGGTGAGATGCGAGTAGGGGCCAGAAAGTCCCTGTTCTTCTCGCTTCTTCCCTGTATTTATCTTTCTTTTCTGCCTTCTTTATTCCTCTAATTCAAGTTCTATCTCGATCCCTGTGTTCTCCTTCCACTCATCATATTCTAGCCTTTTCTCTGTCCTATTCTTGCATATAGTGTGCAGTGGAGGATTCTTGTCTAGGAAGCGACGTCTCGTATGAGCTCTAAGACACCCACATGCATTTTGGTGCTGGGCACCACTGACGCACAGGAGCAGTGCCATGGGCAGATGAGGCTGAGCAACAGCTTTCCAGGCTAGCTCTTTCTGCCTGCCAGCTATCTGCAGACATTCGCATTTTCAGAGCAGGGCTGCCGGAGGCCCCCTGCACGGACCTCCAAAGCTACGTTTGAAGTTTGAGGGGGCAAGACAAGCAAGCAGCCCCAGTCTCTGTGCCTCTGTGCGAGCAGTGCCATGGGCAGATGAGGCTGAGCAACAGCTTTCCAGGCTAGCTCTTTCTGCCTGCCAGCTATCTGCAGACGTTCGCATTTTCAGAGCAGGGCTGCCGGAGGCCCCCTGCACGGACCCCCAAAGCTACGTTTGAAGTTTGAGGGGGCAAGACAAGCAAGCAGCCCCAGTCTCTGTGCCTCTGTGCGAGCAGTGCCATGGGCAGATGAGGCTGAGCAACAGCTTTCCAGGCTAGCTCTTTCTGCCTGCCACCTATCTGCAGACGTTCGCATTTTCAGAGCAGGGCTGCCAGAGGCCCCCTTCACGGACCCCCAAAGCTACGTTTGAAGTTTGAGGGGGGCAAGACAAGCAAGCAGCCCCAGTCTCTGTGCCTCTGTGCGAGCAGTGCCATGGGCAGATGAGGCTGAGCAACAGCTTTCCAGGCTAGCTCTTTCTGCCTGCCAGCTATCTGCAGACGTTCGCATTTTCAGAGCAGGGCTGCCGGAGGCCCCCTGCACGGACCTCCAAATCTACGTTTGAAGTTTGAGGGGACAAGACAAGCAAGCAGCCCCAGTCTCTGTGCCTCTGTGCGAGCAGTGCCATGGGCAGATGAGGCTGAGCAACAGCTTTCCAGGCTAGCTCTTTCTGCCTGCCAGCTATCTGCAGACGTTCGCATTTTCAGAGCAGGGCTGCCGGAGGCCCCCTGCACGGACCCCCAAAGCTACGTTTGAAGTTTGAGGGGGCAAGACAAGCAAGCAGCCCCAGTCTCTGTGCCTCTGTGCGAGCAGTGCCATGGGCAGATGAGGCTGAGCAACAGCTTTCCAGGCTAGCTCTTTCTGCCTGCCAGCTATCTGCAGACGTTCGCATTTTCAGAGCAGGGCTGCCGGAGGCCCCCTGCACGGAACCCCAAAGCTACGTTTGAAGTTTGAGGGGGCAAGACAAGCAAGCAGCCCCAGTCTCTGTGCCTCTGTGCGAGCAGTGCCATGGGCAGATGAGGCTGAGCAACAGCTTTCCAGGCTAGCTCTTTCTGCCTGCCAGCTATCTGCAGACGTTCGCATTTTCAGAGCAGGGCTGCCGGAGGCCCCCTGCACGGACCCCCAAAGCTACGTTTGAAGTTTGAGGGGGCAAGACAAGCAAGCAGCCCCAGTCTCTGTGCCTCTGTGCGAGCAGTGCCATGGGCAGATGAGGCTGAGCAACAGCTTTCCAGGCTAGCTCTTTCTGCCTGCCAGCTATCTGCAGACGTTCGCATTTTCAGAGCAGGGCTGCCGGAGGCCCCCTGCACGGACCCCCAAAGCTACGTTTGAAGTTTGAGGGGGCAAGACAAGCAAGCAGCCCCAGTCTCTGTGCCTCGGTGCGAACAGTGCCATGGGCAGATGAGGCTGAGCAACAGCTTTCCAGGCTAGCTCTTTCTGCCTGCCAGCTATCTGCAGACGTTCGCATTTTGGGAGCAGGGCTGCCGGAGGCCCCCTGCACGGACCCCCAAAGCTACGTTTGAAGTTTGAGGGGGCAAGACAAGCAAGCAGCCCCAGTCTCTGTGCCTCTGTGCGAGCAGTGCCATGGGCAGATGAGGCTGAGCAACAGCTTTCCAGGCTAGCTCTTTCTGCCTGCCAGCTATCTGCAGACGTTCGCATTTTCAGAGCAGGGCTGCCGGAGGCCCCCTGCACGGACCTCCAAAGCTACGTTTGAAGTTTGAGGGGGCAAGACAAGCAAGCAGCCCCAGTCTCTGTGCCTCTGTGCGAGCAGTGCCATGGGCAGATGAGGCTGAGCAACAGCTTTCCAGGCTAGCTCTTTCTGCCTGCCAGCTATCTGCAGACGTTCGCATTTTGGGAGCAGGGCTGCCGCAGGCGCCCGTCACGGACCCCCAAAGCTACGTTTGAAGTTTGAGGGGGCAAGACAAGCAAGCAGCCCCAGTCTCTGTGCCTCTGTGCGAGCAGTGCCATGGGCAGATGAGGCTGAGCAACAGCTTTCCAGGCTAGCTCTTTCTGCCTGCCAGCTATCTGCAGACGTTCGCATTTTCAGAGCAGGGCTGCCGGAGGCCCCCTGCACGGACCCCCAAAGCTACGTTTGAAGTTTGAGGGGGCAAGACAAGCAAGCAGCCCCAGTCTCTGTGCCTCTGTGCGAGCAGTGCCATGGACAGATGAGGCTGAGCAACAGCTTTCCAGGCTAGCTCTTTCTGCCTGCCAGCTATCTGCAGACGTTCGCATTTTCAGAGCAGGGCTGCCGGAGGCCCCCTGCACGGACCCCCAAAGCTACGTTTGAAGTTTGAGGGGGCAAGACAAGCAAGCAGCCCCAGTCTCTGTGCCTCGGTGCGAGCAGTGCCATGGGCAGATGAGGCTGAGCAACAGCTTTCCAGGCTAGCTCTTTCTGCCTGCCAGCTATCTGCAGACGTTCGCATTTTCAGAGCAGGGCTGCCGGAGGCCCCCTGCACGGACCCCCAAAGCTACGTTTGAAGTTTGAGGGGGCAAGACAAGCAAGCAGCCCCAGTCTCTGTGCCTCTGTGCGAGCAGTGCCATGGGCAGATGAGGCTGAGCAACAGCTTTCCAGGCTAGCTCTTTCTGCCTGCCAGCTATCTGCAGACGTTCGTGTTTTCAGAGCAGGGCTGCCGGAGGCCCCCTGCACGAACCCCCAAAGCTACGTTTGAAGTTTGAGGGGGCAAGACAAGCAAGCAGCCCCAGTCTCTGTGCCTCTGTGCGAGCAGTGCCATGGGCAGATGAGGCTGAGCAACAGCTTTCCAGGCTAGCTCTTTCTGCCTGCCAGCTATCTGCAGACATTCGCATTTTCAGAGCAGGGCTGCCGGAGGCCCCCTGCACGGACCCCCAAAGCTACGTTTGAAGTTTGAGGGGGCAAGACAAGCAAGCAGCCCCAGTCTCTGTGCCTCTGTGCGAGCAGTGCCATGGGCAGATGAGGCTGAGCAACAGCTTTCCAGGCTAGCTCTTTCTGCCTGCCAGCTATCTGCAGACGTTCGCATTTTCAGAGCAGGGCTGCCGGAGGCCCCCTGCACGGACCCCCAAAGCTACGTTTGAAGTTTGAGGGGGCAAGACAAACAAGCAGCCCCAGTCTCTGTGCCTCTGTGCGAGCAGTGCCATGGGCAGATGAGGCTGAGCAACAGCTTTCCAGGCTAGCTCTTTCTGCCTGCCAGCTATCTGCAGACGTTCGTGTTTTCAGAGCAGGGCTGCCGGAGGCCCCCTGCACGAACCCCCAAAGCTACGTTTGAAGTTTGAGGGGGCAAGACAAGCAAGCAGCCCCAGTCTCTGTGCCTCTGTGCGAGCAGTGCCATGGGCAGATGAGGCTGAGCAACAGCTTTCCAGGCTAGCTCTTTCTGCCTGCCAGCTATCTGCAGACATTCGCATTTTCAGAGCAGGGCTGCCGGAGGCCCCCTGCACGGACCCCCAAAGCTACGTTTGAAGTTTGAGGGGGCAAGACAAGCAAGCAGCCCCAGTCTCTGTGCCTCTGTGCGAGCAGTGCCATGGGCAGATGAGGCTGAGCAACAGCTTTCCAGGCTAGCTCTTTCTGCCTGCCAGCTATCTGCAGACGTTCGCATTTTCAGAGCAGGGCTGCCGGAGGCGCCCTGCACGGACCCCCAAAGCTACGTTTGAAGTTTGAGGGGGCAAGACAAGCAAGCAGCCCCAGTCTCTGTGCCTCGGTGCGAGCAGTGCCATGGGCAGATGAGGCTGAGCAACAGCTTTCCAGGCTAGCTCTTTCTGCCTGCCAGCTATCTGCAGACGTTCGCATTTTCAGAGCAGGGCTGCCGGAGGCCCCCTGCACGGACCCCCAAAGCTACGTTTGAAGTTTGAGGGGGCAAGACAAGCAAGCAGCCCCAGTCTCTGTGCCTCTGTGCGAGCAGTGCCATGGGCAGATGAGGCTGAGCAACAGCTTTCCAGGCTAGCTCTTTCTGCCTGCCAGCTGTCTGCAGACGTTCGTGTTTTCAGAGCAGGGCTGCCGGAGGCCCCCTGCACGAACCCCCAAAGATACGTTTGAAGTTTGAGGGGGCAAGACAAGCAAGCAGCCCCAGTCTCTGTGCCTCTGTGCGAGCAGTGCCATGGGCAGATGAGGCTGAGCAACAGCTTTCCAGGCTAGCTCTTTCTGCCTGCCGGCTATCTGCAGACGTTCGCATTTTCAGAGCAGGGCTGCCGGAGGCCCCCTGCACGGACCCCCAAAGCTACGTTTGAAGTTTGAGGGGGCAAGACAAGCAAGCAGCCCCAGTCTCTGTGCCTCTGTGCGAGCAGTGCCATGGGCAGATGAGGCTGAGCAACAGCTTTCCAGGCTAGCTCTTTGTGGCTGCGAGCTATCTACAGACGTTCGCATTTTCAGAGCAGGGCTGCCGGAGGCCCCCTGCACGGACCCCCAAAGCTACGTTTGAAGTTTGAGGGGGCAAGACAAGCAAGCAGCCCCAGTCTCTGTGCCTCGGTGCGAGCAGTGCCATGGGCAGATGAGGCTGAGCAACAGCTTTCCAGGCTAGCTCTTTCTGCCTGCGAGCTATCTGCAGACGTTCGCAGTTTGGGAGCAGGGCTGCCGCAGGCCTCCTGCACGGACCCCCAAAGCTACGTTTGAAGTTTGAGGGGGCAAGACAAGCAAGCAGCCCCAGTCTCTGTGCCTCGGTGCGAGCAGTGCCATGGGCAGATGAGGCTGAGCAACAGCTTTCCAGGCTAGCTCTTTCTGCCTGCCAGCTATCTGCAGACGTTCGCATTTTCAGGCAGGGCTGCCGGAGGCCCCCTGCACGGACCCCCAAAGCTACGTTTGAAGTTTGAGGGGGCAAGACAAGCAAGCAGCCCCAGTCTCTGTGCCTCTGTGCGAGCAGTGCCATGGGCAGATGAGGCTGAGCAACAGCTTTCCAGGCTAGCTCTTTCTGCCTGTGAGCTATCTGCAGACGTTCACATTTTCAGAGCAGGGCTGCCGGAGCCCCCCTGTACGGACCCCCAAAGCTACGTTTGAAGTTTGAGGGGGCAAGACAAGCAAGCAGCCCCAGTCTCTGTGCCTCTGTGCGAGCAGGGCCATGGGCAGATGAGGCTGAGCAACAGCTTTCCAGGCTAGCTCTTTCTGCCTGCCAGCTATCTGCAGACGTTCGCATTTTCAGAGCAGGGCTGCCGCAGGCCCCCTGCACGGACCCCCAAAGCTACGTTTGAAGTTTGAGGGGGCAAGACAAGCAAGCAGCCCCAGTCTCTGTGCCTCTGTGCGAGCAGTGCCATGGGCAGATGAGGCTGAGCAACAGCTTTCCAGGCTAGCTCTTTCTGCCTGCCAGCTATCTGCAGACGTTCGCATTTTCAGAGCAGGGCTGCCGGAGGCCCCCTGCACGGACCCCCAAAGCTACGTTTGAAGTTTGAGGGGGCAAGACAAGCAAGCAGCCCCAGTCTCTGTGCCTCTGTGCGAGCAGTGCCATGGGCAGATGAGGCTGAGCAACAGCTTTCCAGGCTAGCTCTTTCTGCCTGCCAGCTATCTGCAGACGTTCGTGTTTTCAGAGCAGGGCTGCCGGAGGCCCCCTGCACGAACCCCCAAAGATACGTTTGAAGTTTGAGGGGGCAAGACAAGCAAGCAGCCCCAGTCTCTGTGCCTCTGTGCGAGCAGTGCCATGGGCAGATGAGGCTGAGCAACAGCTTTCCAGGCTAGCTCTTTCTGCCTGCCAGCTATCTGCAGACGTTCGCATTTTCAGAGCAGGGCTGCCGGAGGCCCCCTGCACGGACCCCCAAAGCTACGTTTGAAGTTTGAGGGGGCAAGACAAGCAAGCAGCCCCAGTCTCTGTGCCTCTGTGCGAGCAGTGCCATGGGCAGATGAGGCTGAGCAACAGCTTTCCAGGCTAGCTCTTTGTGGCTGCGAGCTATCTACAGACGTTCGCATTTTCAGAGCAGGGCTGCCGGAGGCCCCCTGCACGGACCCCCAAAGCTACGTTTGAAGTTTGAGGGGGCAAGACAAGCAAGCAGCCCCAGTCTCTGTGCCTCTGTGCGAGCAGTGCCATGGGCAGATGAGGCTGAGCAACAGCTTTCCAGGCTAGCTCTTTCTGCCTGCGAGCTATCTGCAGACGTTCGCAGTTTGGGAGCAGGGCTGCCGGAGGCCCCCTGCACGGACCCCCAAAGCTACGTTTGAAGTTTGAGGGGGCAAGACAAGCAAGCAGCCCCAGTCTCTGTGCCTCGGTGCGAGCAGTGCCATGGGCAGATGAGGCTGAGCAACAGCTTTCCAGGCTAGCTCTTTCTGCCTGCCAGCTATCTGCAGACGTTCGCATTTTCAGGCAGGGCTGCCGGAGGCCCCCTGCACGGACCCCCAAAGCTACGTTTGAAGTTTGAGGGGGCAAGACAAGCAAGCAGCCCCAGTCTCTGTGCCTCTGTGCGAGCAGTGCCATGGGCAGATGAGGCTGAGCAACAGCTTTCCAGGCTAGCTCTTTCTGCCTGTGAGCTATCTGCAGACGTTCACATTTTCAGAGCAGGGCTGCCGGAGCCCCCCTGTACGGACCCCCAAAGCTACGTTTGAAGTTTGAGGGGGCAAGACAAGCAAGCAGCCCCAGTCTCTGTGCCTCTGTGCGAGCAGTGCCATGGGCAGATGAGGCTGAGCAACAGCTTTCCAGGCTAGCTCTTTCTGCCTGCCAGCTATCTGCAGACGTTCGCATTTTCAGAGCAGGGCTGCCGGAGGCCCCCTGCACGGAACCCCAAAGCTACGTTTGAAGTTTGAGGGGGAAAGACAAGCAAGCAGCCCCAGTCTCTGTGCCTCTGTGCGAGCAGTGCCATGGGCAGATGAGGCTGAGCAACAGCTTTCCAGGCTAGCTCTTTCTGCCTGCCAGCTATCTGCAGACGTTCGCATTTTCAGAGCAGGGCTGCCGGAGGCCCCCTGCACGGACCCCCAAAGCTACGTTTGAAGTTTGAGGGGGCAAGACAAGCAAGCAGCCCCAGTCTCTGTGCCTCTGTGCGAGCAGTGCCATGGGCAGATGAGGCTGAGCAACAGCTTTCCAGGCTAGCTCTTTGTGGCTGCGAGCTATCTGCAGACGTTCGCATTTTCAGAGCAGGGCTGCCGGAGGCCCCCTGCACGGACCCCCAAAGCTACGTTTGAAGTTTGAGGGGGCAAGACAAGCAAGCAGCCCCAGTCTCTGTGCCTCTGTGCGAGCAGTGCCATGGGCAGATGAGGCTGAGCAACAGCTTTCCAGGCTAGCTCTTTCTGCCTGCTAGCTATCTGCAGACGTTCGCATTTTCAGAGCAGGGCTGCCGGAGGCCCCCTGCACGGACCCCCAAAGCTACGTTTGAAGTTTGAGGGGGCAAGACAAGCAAGCATCCCCAGTCTCTGTGCCTCGGTGCGAGCAGTGCCATGGGCAGATGAGGCTGAGCAACAGCTTTCCAGGCTAGCTCTTTCTGCCTGCCAGCTATCTGCAGACGTTCGCATTTTCAGAGCAGGGCTGCCGGACGCCCCCTGCACGGACCCCCAAAGCTACGTTTGAAGTTTGAGGGGGCAAGACAAGCAAGCAGCCCCAGTCTCTGTGCCTCTGTGCGAGCAGTGCCATGGGCAGATGAGGCTGAGCAACAGCTTTCCAGGCTAGCTCTTTCTGCCTGTGAGCTATCTGCAGACGTTCACATTTTCAGAGCAGGGCTGCCGGAGCCCCCCTGTACGGACCCCCAAAGATACGTTTGAAGTTTGAGGGGGCAAGACAAGCAAGCAGCCCCAGTCTCTGTGCCTCTGTGCGAGCAGTGCCATGGGCAGATGAGGCTGAGCAACAGCTTTCCAGGCTAGCTCTTTCTGCCTGCCAGCTATCTGCAGACGTTCGCATTTTCAGAGCAGGGCTGCCGGAGGCCCCCTGCGCGGAACCCCAAAGCTACGTTTGAAGTTTGAGGGGGCAAGACAAGCAAGCAGCCCCAGTCTCTGTGCCTCGGTGCGAGCAGTGCCATGGGCAGATGAGGCTGAGCAACAGCTTTCCAGGCTAGCTCTTTCTGCCTGCCAGCTATCTGCAGACGTTCGCATTTTCAGAGCAGGGCTGCCGGAGGCCCCCTGCACGGACCCCCAAAGCTACGTTTGAAGTTTGAGGGGGCAAGACAAGCAAGCAGCCCCAGTCTCTGTGCCTCTGTGCGAGCAGGGCCATGGGCAGATGAGGCTGAGCAACAGCTTTCCAGGCTAGCTCTTTCTGCCTGCCACCTATCTGCAGACGTTCGCATTTTCAGAGCAGGGCTGCCGGAGGCCCCCTGCACGGACCCCCAAAGCTACGTTTGAAGTTTGAGGGGGCAAGACAAGCAAGCAGCCCCAGTCTCTGTGCCTCGGTGCGAGCAGTGCCATGGGCAGATGAGGCTGAGCAACAGCTTTCCAGGCTAGCTCTTTCTGCCTGCCAGCTATCTGCAGACGTTCGCATTTTCAGAGCAGGGCTGCCGGAGGCCCCCTGCACGGACCCCCAAAGCTACGTTTGAAGTTTGAGGGGGCAAGACAAGCAAGCAGCCCCAGTCTCTGTGCCTCGGTGCGAGCAGTGCCATGGGCAGATGAGGCTGAGCAACAGCTTTCCAGGCTAGCTCTTTCTGCCTGCCAGCTATCTGCAGACGTTCGCATTTTCAGAGCAGGGCTGCCGGAGGCCCCCTGCACGGACCCCCAAAGCTACGTTTGAAGTTTGAGGGGGCAAGACAAGCAAGCAGCCCCAGTCTCTGTGCCTCTGTGCGAGCAGTGCCATGGGCAGATGAGGCTGAGCAACATCTTTCCAGGCTAGTTCTTTCTGCCTGTGAGCTATCTGCAGACGTTCGCATTTTCAGAGCAGGGCTGCCGGAGCCCCCCTGTACGGACCCCCAAAGATACGTTTGAAGTTTGAGGGGGCAAGACAAGCAAGCAGCCCCAGTCTCTGTGCCTCTGTGCGAGCAGTGCCATGGGCAGATGAGGCTGAGCAACAGCTTTCCAGGCTAGCTCTTTCTGCCTGCCAGCTATCTGCAGACGTTCGCATTTTCAGAGCAGGGCTGCCGGAGGCCCCCTGCACGGAACCCCAAAGCTACTTTTGAAGTTTGAGGGGGAAAGACAAGCAAGCAGCCCCAGTCTCTGTGCCTCGGTGCGAGCAGTGCCATGGGCAGATGAGGCTGAGCAACAGCTTTCCAGGCTAGCTCTTTCTGCCTGCCAGCTATCTGCAGACGTTCGCATTTTCAGAGCAGGGCTGCCGGAGGCCCCCTGCACGGACCCCCAAAGCTACGTTTGAAGTTTGAGGGGGCAAGACAAGCAAGCAGCCCCAGTCTCTGTGCCTCTGTGCGAGCAGTGCCATGGGCAGATGAGGCTGAGCAACAGCTTTCCAGGCTAGCTCTTTCTGCCTGCCAGCTATCTGCAGACGTTCGCATTTTCAGAGCAGGGCTGCCGGAGGCCCCCTGCACGGACCCCCAAAGCTACGTTTGAAGTTTGAGGGGGCAAGACAAGCAAGCAGCCCCAGTCTCTGTGCCTCTGTGCGAGCAGTGCCATGGGCAGAGGAGGCTGAGCAACAGCTTTCCAGGCTAGCTCTTTCTGCCTGTGAGGTATCTGCAGACGTTCACATTTTTAGAGCAGGGCTGCCGGAGCCCCCCTGTACGTACCCCCAAAGATACGTTTGAAGTTTGAGGGGGCAAGACAAGCAAGCAGCCCCAGTCTCTGTGCCTCTGTGCGAGCAGTGCCATGGACAGATGAGGCTGAGCAACAGCTTTCCAGGCTAGCTCTTTCTGCCTGCCAGCTATCTGCAGACGTTCGCATTTTCAGAGCAGGGCTGCCGCAGGCGCCCGTCACGGAACCCCAAAGCTACGTTTGAAGTTTGAGGGGGCAAGACAAGCAAGCAGCCCCAGTCTCTGTGCCTCGGTGCGAGCAGTGCCATGGGCAGATGAGGCTGAGCAACAGCTTTCCAGGCTAGCTCTTTCTGCCTGCCAGCTATCTGCAGACGTTCGCATTTTCAGAGCAGGGCTGCCGGAGGCCCCCTGCACGGACCCCCAAAGCTACGTTTGAAGTTTGAGGGGGCAAGACAAGCAAGCAGCCCCAGTCTCTGTGCCTCTGTGCGAGCAGTGCCATGGGCAGATGAGGCTGAGCAACAGCTTTCCAGGCTAGTTCTTTCTGCCTGCCAGCTATCTGCAGACGTTCGCATTTTCAGAGCAGGGCTGCCGGAGGCCCCCTGTACGGACCCCCAAAGATACGTTTGAAGTTTGAGGGGGCAAGACAAGCAAGCAGCCCCAGTCTCTGTGCCTCTGTGCGAGCAGTGCCATGGGCAGATGAGGCTGAGCAACAGCTTTCCAGGCTAGCTCTTTCTGCCTGCCAGCTATCTGCAGACGTTCGCATTTTCAGAGCAGGGCTGCCGGAGGCCCCCTGCACGGAACCCCAAATCTACGTTTGAAGTTTGAGGGGGCAAGACAAGCAAGCAGACCCAGTCTCTGTGCCTCGGTGCGAGCAGTGCCATGGGCAGATGAGGCTGAGCAACAGCTTTCCAGGCTAGCTCTTTCTGCCTGCCAGCTATCTGCAGACGTTCGCATTTTCAGAGCAGGGCTGCCGGAGGCCCCCTGCACGGACTCCCAAAGCTACGTTTGAAGTTTGAGGGGGCAAGACAAGCAAGCAGCCCCAGTCTCTGTGCCTCGGTGCGAGCAGTGCCATGGGCAGATGAGGCTGAGCAACAGCTTTCCAGGCTAGCTCTTTCTGCCTGCCAGCTATCTGCAGACGTTCGCATTTTCAGAGCAGGGCTGCCGGAGGCCCCCTGCACGGACCCCCAAAGCTACGTTTGAAGTTTGAGGTGGCAAGACAAGCAAGCAGCCCCAGTCTCTGTGCCTCTGTGCGAGCAGTGCCATGGGCAGAGGAGGCTGAGCAACAGCTTTCCAGGCTAGCTCTTTCTGCCTGTGAGCTATCTGCAGACGTTCACATTTTCAGAGCAGGGCTGCCGGAGCCCCCCTGTACGTACCCCCAAAGATACGTTTGAAGTTTGAGGGGGCAAGACAAGCAAGCAGCCCCAGTCTCTGTGCCTCTGTGCGAGCAGTGCCATGGACAGATGAGGCTGAGCAACAGCTTTCCAGGCTAGCTCTTTCTGCCTGCCAGCTATCTGCAGACGTTCGCATTTTCAGAGCAGGGCTGCCGCAGGCGCCCGTCACGGAACCCCAAAGCTACGTTTGAAGTTTGAGGGGGCAAGACAAGCAAGCAGCCCCAGTCTCTGTGCCTCTGTGCGAGCAGTGCCATGGGCAGATGAGGCTGAGCAACAGCTTTCCAGGCTAGCTCTTTCTGCCTGCCAGCTATCTGTAGACGTTTGCATTTTTAGAGCAGGGCTGCCGCAGGCCCCCTGCACGGACCCCCAAAGCTACGTTTGAAGTTTGAGGGGGAAAGACAAGCAAGCAGCCCCAGTCTCTGTGCCTCGGTGCGAGCAGTGCCATGGGCAGATGAGGCTGAGCAACAGCTTTCCAGGCTAGCTCTTTCTGCCTGCCAGCTATCTGCAGACGTTCGCATTTTCAGAGCAGGGCTGCCGGAGGCCCCCTGCACGGACCCCCAAAGCTACGTTTGAAGTTTGAGGGGGCAAGACAAGCAAGCAGCCCCAGTCTCTGTGCCTCGGTGCGAGCAGTGCCATGGGCAGATGAGGCTGAGCAACAGCTTTCCAGGCTAGCTCTTTCTGCCTGCCACCTATCTGCAGACGTTCGCATTTTCAGAGCAGGGCTGCCGGAGGCCCCCTGCACGGAACCCCAAAGCTACGTTTGAAGTTTGAGGGGGAAAGACAAGCAAGCAGCCCCAGTCTCTGTGCCTCTGTGCGAGCAGTGCCATGGGCAGATGAGGCTGAGCAACAGCTTTCCAGGCTAGCTCTTTCTGCCTGCCAGCTATCTGCAGACGTTCGCATTTTCAGAGCAGGGCTGCCGGAGGCCCCCTGCACGGACCCCCAAAGCTACGTTTGAAGTTTGAGGGGGCAAGACAAGCAAGCAGCCCCAGTCTCTGTGCCTCTGTGCGAGCAGTGCCATGGGCAGATGAGGCTGAGCAACAGCTTTCCAGGCTAGCTCTTTCTGCCTGCCACCTATCTGCAGACGTTCGCATTTTCAGAGCAGGGCTGCCACAGGCCCCCTGCACGGACCCCCAAAGCTACGTTTGAAGTTTGAGGGGGCAAGACAAGCAAGCAGCCCCAGTCTCTGTGCCTCTGTGCGAGCAGTGCCATGGGCAGATGAGGCTGAGCAACAGCTTTCCAGGCTAGCTCTTTCTGCCTGTGAGCTATCTGCAGACGTTCACATTTTCAGAGCAGGGCTGCCGGAGCCCCCCTGTACGGACCCCCAAAGATACGTTTGAAGTTTGAGGGGGCAAGACAAGCAAGCAGCCCCAGTCTCTGTGCCTCTGTGCGAGCAGTGCCATGGGCAGATGAGGCTGAGCAACAGCTTTCCAGGCTAGCTCTTTCTGCCTGCCAGCTATCTGCAGACATTCGCATTTTCAGAGCAGGGCTGCCGGAGGCCCCCTGCACGGAACCCCAAAGCTACGTTTGAAGTTTGAGGGGGAAAGACAAGCAAGCAGCCCCAGTCTCTGTGCCTCTGTGCGAGCAGTGCCATGGGCAGATGAGGCTGAGCAACAGCTTTCCAGGCTAGCTCTTTCTGCCTGCCACCTATCTGCAGACGTTCGCATTTTCAGAGCAGGGCTGCCGGAGGCCCCCTGCACGGACCCCCAAAGCTACGTTTGAAGTTTGAGGGGGCAAGACAAGCAAGCAGCCCCAGTCTCTGTGCCTCTGTGCGAGCAGTGCCATGGGCAGATGAGGCTGAGCAACAGCTTTCCAGGCTAGCTCTTTCTGCCTGCCAGCTATCTGCAGACGTTCGCATTTTCAGAGCAGGGCTGCCGGAGGCCCCCTGCACGGACCCCCAAAGCTACGTTTGAAGTTTGAGGGGGCAAGACAAGCAAGCAGCCCCAGTCTCTGTGCCTCTGTGCGAGCAGTGCCATGGGCAGATGAGGCTGAGCAACAGCTTTCCAGGCTAGTTCTTTCTGCCTGTGAGCTATCTGCAGACGTTCACATTTTAGGAGCAGGGCTGCCGGAGGCCCCCTGTACGGACCCCCAAAGATACGTTTGAAGTTTGAGGGGGCAAGACAAGCAAGCAGCCCCAGTCTCTGTGCCTCTGTGCGAGCAGTGCCATGGGCAGATGACGCTGAGCAACAGCTTTCCAGGCTAGCTCTTTCTGCCTGCCAGCTATCTGCAGACGTTCGCATTTTCAGAGCAGGGCTGCCGGAGGCCCCCTGCACGGAACCCCAAAGCTACGTTTGAAGTTTGAGGGGGAAAGACAAGCAAGCAGCCCCAGTCTCTGTGCCTCGGTGCGAGCAGTGCCATGGGCAGATGAGGCTGAGCAACAGCTTTCCAGGCTAGCTCTTTCTGCCTGCCAGCTATCTGCAGACGTTCGCATTTTCAGAGCAGGGCTGCCGGAGGCCCCCTGCACGGACCCCCAAAGCTACGTTTGAAGTTTGAGGGGGCAAGACAAGCAAGCAGCCCCAGTCTCTGTGCCTCGGTGCGAGCAGTGCCATGGGCAGATGAGGCTGAGCAACAGCTTTCCAGGCTAGCTCTTTCTGCCTGCCAGCTATCTGCAGACGTTCGCATTTTCAGAGCAGGGCTGCCGGAGGCCCCCTGCACGGACCCCCAAAGCTACGTTTGAAGTTTGAGGGGGCAAGACAAGCAAGCAGCCCCAGTCTCTGTGCCTCTGTGCGAGCAGTGCCATGGGCAGAGGAGGCTGAGCAACAGCTTTCCAGGCTAGCTCTTTCTGCCTGTGAGCTATCTGCAGACGTTCACATTTTCAGAGCAGGGCTGCCGGAGCCCCCCTGTACGGACCCCCAAAGATACGTTTGAAGTTTGAGGGGGCAAGACAAGCAAGCAGCCCCAGTCTCTGTGCCTCTGTGCGAGCAGTGCCATGGGCAGATGAGGCTGAGCAACAGCTTTCCAGGCTAGCTCTTTCTGCCTGCCAGCTATCTGCAGACGTTCGCATTTTCAGAGCAGGGCTGCCGGAGGCCCCCTGCACGGAACCCCAAAGCTACGTTTGAAGTTTGAGGGGGCAAGACAAGCAAGCAGCCCCAGTCTCTGTGCCTCTGTGCGAGCAGTGCCATGGGCAGATGAGGCTGAGCAACAGCTTTCCAGGCTAGCTCTTTCTGCCTGCCACCTATCTGCAGACGTTCGCATTTTCAGAGCAGGGCTGCCGGAGGCCCCCTGCACGGACCCCCAAAGCTACGTTTGAAGTTTGAGGGGGCAAGACAAGCAAGCAGCCCCAGTCTCTGTGCCTCTGTGCGAGCAGTGCCATGGGCAGATGAGGCTGAGCAACAGCTTTCCAGGCTAGCTCTTTCTGCCTGCCAGCTATCTGCAGACGTTCGCATTTTCAGAGCAGGGCTGCCGGAGGCCCCCTGCACGGACCCCCAAAGCTACGTTTGAAGTTTGAGGGGGCAAGACAAGCAAGCAGCCCCAGTCTCTGTGCCTCTGTGCGAGCAGTGCCATGGGCAGATGAGGCTGAGCAACAGCTTTCCAGGCTAGCTCTTTCTGCCTGCCAGCTATCTGCAGACGTTCGCATTTTCAGAGCAGGGCTGCCGGAGGCCCCCTGCACGGACCCCCAAAGCTACGTTTGAAGTTTGAGGGGGCAAGACAAGCAAGCAGCCCCAGTCTCTGTGCCTCGGTGCGAGCAGTGCCATGGGCAGATGAGGCTGAGCAACAGCTTTCCAGGCTAGCTCTTTCTGCCTGCCAGCTATCTGCAGACGTTCGCATTTTCAGAGCAGGGCTGCCGGAGGCCCCCTGCACGGACCCCCAAAGCTACGTTTGAAGTTTGAGGGGGCAAGACAAGCAAGCAGCCCCAGTCTCTGTGCCTCGGTGCGAGCAGTGCCATGGGCAGATGAGGCTGAGCAACAGCTTTCCAGGCTAGCTCTTTCTGCCTGTGAGCTATCTGCAGACGTTCACATTTTCAGAGCAGGGCTGCCGGAGCCCCCCTGTACGGACCCCCAAAGATACGTTTGAAGTTTGAGGGGGCAAGACAAGCAAGCAGCCCCAGTCTCTGTGCCTCTGTGCGAGCAGTGCCATGGGCAGATGAGGCTGAGCAACAGCTTTCCAGGCTAGCTCTTTCTGCCTGCCAGCTATCTGCAGACGTTCGCATTTTCAGAGCAGGGCTGCCGGAGGCCCCCTGCACGGAACCCCAAAGCTACGTTTGAAGTTTGAGGGGGAAAGACAAGCAAGCAGCCCCAGTCTCTGTGCCTCGGTGCGAGCAGTGCCATGGGCAGATGAGGCTGAGCAACAGCTTTCCAGGCTAGCTCTTTCTGCCTGCCAGCTATCTGCAGACGTTCGCATTTTCAGAGCAGGGCTGCCGCAGGCCCCCTGCACGGACCCCCAAAGCTACGTTTGAAGTTTGAGGGGGCAAGACAAGCAAGCAGCCCCAGTCTCTGTGCCTCGGTGCGAGCAGTGCCATGGGCAGATGAGGCTGAGCAACAGCTTTCCAGGCTAGCTCTTTCTGCCTGCGAGCTATCTGCAGACGTTCGCATTTTCAGAGCAGGGCTGCCGGAGGCCCCCTGCACGGACCCCCAAAGCTACGTTTGAAGTTTGAGGGGGCAAGACAAGCAAGCAGCCCCAGTCTCTGTGCCTCTGTGCGAGCAGTGCCATGGGCAGAGGAGGCTGAGCAACAGCTTTCCAGGCTAGCTCTTTCTGCCTGTGAGCTATCTGCAGACGTTCACATTTTCAGAGCAGGGCTGCCGGAGCCCCCCTGTACGGACCCCCAAAGATACGTTTGAAGTTTGAGGGGGCAAGACAAGCAAGCAGCCCCAGTCTCTGTGCCTCTGTGCGAGCAGTGCCATGGGCAGATGAGGCTGAGCAACAGCTTTCCAGGCTAGCTCTTTCTGCCTGCCAGCTATCTGCAGACGTTCGCATTTTCAGAGCAGGGCTGCCGGAGGCCCCCTGCACGGAACCCCAAAGCTACGTTTGAAGTTTGAGGGGGAAAGACAAGCAAGCAGCCCCAGTCTCTGTGCCTCTGTGCGAGCAGTGCCATGGGCAGATGAGGCTGAGCAACAGCTTTCCAGGCTAGCTCTTTCTGCCTGCCAGCTATCTGCAGACGTTCGCATTTTCAGAGCAGGGCTGTCGCAGGCCCCCTGCACGGACCCCCAAAGCTACGTTTGAAGTTTGAGGGGGCAAGACAAGCAAGCAGCCCCAGTCTCTGTGCCTCTGTGCGAGCAGTGCCATGGGCAGATGAGGCTGAGCAACAGCTTTCCAGGCTAGCTCTTTCTGCCTGCCAGCTATCTGCAGACGTTCGCATTTTCAGAGCAGGGCTGCCGGAGGCCCCCTGCACGGACCCCCAAAGCTACGTTTGAAGTTTGAGGGGGCAAGACAAGCAAGCAGCCCCAGTCTCTGTGCCTCTGTGCGAGCAGTGCCATGGGCAGATGAGGCTGAGCAACAGCTTTCCAGGCTAGCTCTTTCTGCCTGCGAGCTATCTGCAGACGTTCGCATTTTCAGAGCAGGGCTGCCGGAGGCCCCCTGCACGGAACCCCAAAGCTACGTTTGAAGTTTGAGGGGGAAAGACAAGCAAGCAGCCCCAGTCTCTGTGCCTCTGTGCGAGCAGTGCCATGGGCAGATGAGGCTGAGCAACAGCTTTCCAGGCTAGCTCTTTCTGCCTGCCAGCTATCTGCAGACGTTCGCATTTTCAGAGCAGGGCTGCCGGAGGCCCCCTGCACGGACCCCCAAAGCTACGTTTGAAGTTTGAGGGGGCAAGACAAGCAAGCAGCCCCAGTCTCTGTGCCTCTGTGCGAGCAGTGCCATGGGCAGATGAGGCTGAGCAACAGCTTTCCAGGCTAGCTCTTTCTGCCTGCCAGCTATCTGCAGACGTTCGCATTTTCAGAGCAGGGCTGCCGGAGGCCCCCTGCACGGACCCCCAAAGCTACGTTTGAAGTTTGAGGGGGCAAGACAAGCAAGCAGCCCCAGTCTCTGTGCCTCTGTGCGAGCAGTGCCATGGGCAGATGAGGCTGAGCAACAGCTTTCCAGGCTAGCTCTTTCTGCCTGCCAGCTATCTGCAGACGTTCACATTTTCAGAGCAGGGCTGCCGGAGGCCCCCTGCACGGACCCCCAAAGCTACGTTTGAAGTTTGAGGGGGCAAGACAAGCAAGCAGCCCCAGTCTCTGTGCCTCTGTGCGAGCAGTGCCATGGGCAGATGAGGCTGAGCAACAGCTTTCCAGGCTAGCTCTTTCTGCCTGCGAGCTATCTGCAGACGTTCGCATTTTCAGAGCAGGGCTGCCGGAGGTCCCCTGCACGGACCCCCAAAGCTACGTTTGAAGTTTGAGGGGGCAAGACAAGCAAGCAGCCCCAGTCTCTGTGCCTCTGTGCGAGCAGTGCCATGGGCAGATGAGGCTGAGCAACAGCTTTCCAGGCTAGCTCTTTCTGCCTGCCAGCTATCTGCAGACGTTCGCATTTTCAGAGCAGGGCTGCCGGAGGCCCCCTGCACGGACCTCCAAAGCTACGTTTGAAGTTTGAGGGGGCAAGACAAGCAAGCAGCCCCAGTCTCTGTGCCTCTGTGCGAGCAGTGCCATGGGCAGATGAGGCTGAGCAACAGCTTTCCAGGCTAGCTCTTTCTGCCTGCCAGCTATCTGCAGACGTTCGCATTTTCAGAGCAGGGCTGCCGGAGGCCCCCTGCACGAACCCCCAAAGCTACGTTTGAAGTTTGAGGGGGCAAGACAAGCAAGCAGCCCCAGTCTCTGTGCCTCTGTGCGAGCAGTGCCATGGACAGATGAGGCTGAGCAACAGCTTTCCAGGCTAGCTCTTTCTGCCTGCCAGCTATCTGCAGACATTCGCATTTTGGGAGCAGGGCTGCCGCAGGCGCCCGTCACGGACCCCCAAAGCTACGTTTGAAGTTTGAGGGGGCAAGACAAGCAAGCAGCCCCAGTCTCTGTGCCTCTGTGCGAGCAGGGCCATGGGCAGATGAGGCTGAGCAACAGCTTTCCAGGCTAGCTCTTTCTGCCTGCCAGCTATCTGCAGACGTTCGCATTTTCAGAGCAGGGCTGCCGCAGGCCCCCTGCACGGACCCCCAAAGCTACGTTTGAAGTTTGAGGGGGCAAGACAAGCAAGCAGCCCCAGTCTCTGTGCCTCTGTGCGAGCAGTGCCATGGGCAGATGAGGCTGAGCAACAGCTTTCCAGGCTAGCTCTTTCTGCCTGCCACCTATCTGCAGACGTTCGCATTTTCAGAGCAGGGCTGCCGCAGGCCCCCTGCACGGACCCCCAAAGCTACGTTTGAAGTTTGAGGGGGCAAGACAAGCAAGCAGCCCCAGTCTCTGTGCCTCTGTGCGAGCAGTGCCATGGGCAGATGAGGCTGAGCAACAGCTTTCCAGGCTAGCTCTTTCTGCCTGCCAGCTATCTGCAGACGTTCGCATTTTCAGAGCAGGGCTGCCGGAGGCCCCCTGCACGGACCCCCAAAGCTACGTTTGAAGTTTGAGGGGGCAAGACAAGCAAGCAGCCCCAGTCTCTGTGCCTCGGTGCGAGCAGTGCCATGGGCAGATGAGGCTGAGCAACAGCTTTCCAGGCTAGCTCTTTCTGCCTGCCACCTATCTGCAGACGTTCGCATTTTCAGAGCAGGGCTGCCGGAGGCCCCCTGCACGGAACCCCAAAGCTACGTTTGAAGTTTGAGGGGGCAAGACAAGCAAGCAGCCCCAGTCTCTGTGCCTCTGTGCGAGCAGTGCCATGGGCAGATGAGGCTGAGCAACAGCTTTCCAGGCTAGCTCTTTCTGCCTGCCACCTATCTGCAGACGTTCGCATTTTCAGAGCAGGGCTGCCGGAGGCCCCCTGCACGGACCCCCAAAGCTACGTTTGAAGTTTGAGGGGGCAAGACAAGCAAGCAGCCCCAGTCTCTGTGCCTCTGTGCGAGCAGTGCCATGGGCAGATGAGGCTGAGCAACAGCTTTCCAGGCTAGCTCTTTCTGCCTGCCAGCTATCTGCAGACGTTCGCATTTTCAGAGCAGGGCTGCCGGAGGCCCCCTGCACGGACCCCCAAAGCTACGTTTGAAGTTTGAGGGGGCAAGACAAGCAAGCAGCCCCAGTCTCTGTGCCTCTGTGCGAGCAGTGCCATGGGCAGATGAGGCTGAGCAACAGCTTTCCAGGCTAGCTCTTTCTGCCTGCCAGCTATCTGCAGACGTTCGCATTTTCAGAGCGGGGCTGCCGCAGGCCCCCTGCACGGACCCCCAAAGCTACGTTTGAAGTTTGAGGGGGCAAGACAAGCAAGCAGCCCCAGTCTCTGTGCCTCTGTGCGAGCAGTGCCATGGGCAGATGAGGCTGAGCAACAGCTTTCCAGGCTAGCTCTTTCTGCCTGCGAGCTATCTGCAGACGTTCGCATTTTCAGAGCAGGGCTGCCAGAGGCCCCCTGCACGGACCCCCAAAGCTACGTTTGAAGTTTGAGGGGGCAAGACAAGCAAGCAGCCCCAGTCTCTGTGCCTCTGTGCGAGCAGTGCCATGGGCAGATGAGGCTGAGCAACAGCTTTCCAGGCTAGCTCTTTGTGGCTGCGAGCTATCTACAGACGTTCGCATTTTCAGAGCAGGGCTGCCGGAGGCCCCCTGCACGGACCCCCAAAGCTACGTTTGAAGTTTGAGGGGGCAAGACAAGCAAGCAGCCCCAGTCTCTGTGCCTCTGTGCGAGCAGTGCCATGGGCAGATGAGGCTGAGCAACAGCTTTCCAGGCTAGCTCTTTCTGCCTGCCAGCTATCTGCAGACGTTCGCAGAATGGGAGCAGGGCTGCCGCAGGCCCCCTGCACGGACCCCCAAAGCTACGTTTGAAGTTTGAGGGGGAAAGACAAGCAAGCAGCCCCAGTCTCTGTGCCTCTGTGCGAGCAGTGCCATGGGCAGATGAGGCTGAGCAACAGCTTTCCAGGCTAGCTCTTTCTGCCTGCCAGCTATCTGCAGACGTTCGCATTTTCAGAGTAGGGCTGCCGGAGGCCCCCTGCACGGACCCCCAAAGCTACGTTTGAAGTTTGAGGGGGCAAGACAAGCAAGCAGCCCCAGTCTCTGTGCCTCTGTGCGAGCAGTGCCATGGGCAGATGAGGCTGAGCAACAGCTTTCCAGGCTAGCTCTTACTGCCTGCCAGCTATCTGCAGACGTTCGCATTTTCAGAGCAGGGCTGCCGGAGGCCCCCTGCACGGACCCCCAAAGCTACGTTTGAAGTTTCAGGGGGCAAGACAAGCAAGCAGCCCCAGTCTCTGTGCCTCTGTGCGAGCAGTGCCATGGGCAGATGAGGCTGAGCAACAGCTTTCCAGGCTAGCTCTTTCTGCCTGCCAGCTATCTGCAGACGTTCGCATTTTCAGAGCAGGGCTGCCGGAGGCCCCCTGCACGGACCCCCAAAGCTACGTTTGAAGTTTGAGGGGGCAAGACAAGCAAGCAGCCCCAGTCTCTGTGCCTCGGTGCGAACAGTGCCATGGGCAGATGAGGCTGAGCAACAGCTTTCCAGGCTAGCTCTTTCTGCCTGCCAGCTATCTGCAGACGTTCGCATTTTCAGAGCAGGGCTGCCGGAGGCCCCCTGCACGGACCCCCAAAGCTACGTTTGAAGTTTGAGGGGGCAAGACAAGCAAGCAGCCCCAGTCTCTGTGCCTCTGTGCGAGCAGTGCCATGGGCAGATGAGGCTGAGCAACAGCTTTCCAGGCTAGCTCTTTCTGCCTGCCAGCTATCTGCAGACGTTCGCATTTTCAGAGCAGGGCTGCCGGAGGCCCCCTGCACGGACCTCCAAAGCTACGTTTGAAGTTTGAGGGGGCAAGACAAGCAAGCAGCCCCAGTCTCTGTGCCTCTGTGCGAGCAGTGCCATGGGCAGATGAGGCTGAGCAACAGCTTTCCAGGCTAGCTCTTTCTGCCTGCCAGCTATCTGCAGACGTTCGCATTTTCAGAGCAGGGCTGCCGGAGGCCCCCTGCACGAACCCCCAAAGCTACGTTTGAAGTTTGAGGGGGCAAGACAAGCAAGCAGCCCCAGTCTCTGTGCCTCTGTGCGAGCAGTGCCATGGACAGATGAGGCTGAGCAACAGCTTTCCAGGCTAGCTCTTTCTGCCTGCCAGCTATCTGCAGACATTCGCATTTTGGGAGCAGGGCTGCCGCAGGCGCCCGTCACGGACCCCCAAAGCTACGTTTGAAGTTTGAGGGGGCAAGACAAGCAAGCAGCCCCAGTCTCTGTGCCTCTGTGCGAGCAGTGCCATGGGCAGATGAGGCTGAGCAACAGCTTTCCAGGCTAGCTCTTTCTGCCTGCCAGCTATCTGCAGACGTTCGCATTTTCAGAGCAGGGCTGCCGCAGGCGCCCGTCACGGAACCCCAAAGCTACGTTTGAAGTTTGAGGGGGCAAGACAAGCAAGCAGCCCCAGTCTCTGTGCCTCGGTGCGAGCAGTGCCATGGGCAGATGAGGCTGAGCAACAGCTTTCCAGGCTAGCTCTTTCTGCCTGCCAGCTATCTGCAGACGTTCGCATTTTCAGAGCAGGGCTGCCGGAGGCCCCCTGCACGGACCCCCAAAGCTACGTTTGAAGTTTGAGGGGGCAAGACAAGCAAGCAGCCCCAGTCTCTGTGCCTCTGTGCGAGCAGTGCCATGGGCAGATGAGGCTGAGCAACAGCTTTCCAGGCTAGCTCTTTCTGCCTGCCAGCTATCTGCAGACGTTCGCATTTTCAGAGCAGGGCTGCCGGAGGCCCCCTGCACGGAACCCCAAAGCTACGTTTGAAGTTTGAGGGGGCAAGACAAGCAAGCAGCCCCAGTCTCTGTGCCTCTGTGCGAGCAGTGCCATGGGCAGATGAGGCTGAGCAACAGCTTTCCAGGCTAGCTCTTTCTGCCTGCCAGCTATCTGCAGACGTTCGCATTTTCAGAGCAGGGCTGCCGGAGGCCCCCTGCACGGACCCCCAAAGCTACGTTTGAAGTTTGAGGGGGCAAGACAAGCAAGCAGCCCCAGTCTCTGTGCCTCTGTGCGAGCAGTGCCATGGGCAGATGAGGCTGAGCAACAGCTTTCCAGGCTAGCTATTTCTGCCTGCCAGCTATCTGCAGACGTTCGCATTTTCAGAGCAGGGCTGCCGGAGGCCCCCTGCACGGACCCCCAAAGATACGTTTGAAGTTTGAGGGGGCAAGACAAGCAAGCAGCCCCAGTCTCTGTGCCTCTGTGCGAGCAGTGCCATGGGCAGATGAGGCTGAGCAACAGCTTTCCAGGCTAGCTCTTTCTGCCTGCCAGCTATCTGCAGACGTTCGCATTTTCAGAGCAGGGCTGCCGGAGGCCCCCTGCACGAACCCCCAAAGCTACGTTTGAAGTTTGAGGGGGCAAGACAAGCAAGCAGCCCCAGTCTCTGTGCCTCTGTGCGAGCAGTGCCATGGACAGATGAGGCTGAGCAACAGCTTTCCAGGCTAGCTCTTTCTGCCTGCCAGCTATCTGCAGACATTCGCATTTTGGGAGCAGGGCTGCCGCAGGCGCCCGTCACGGACCCCCAAAGCTACGTTTGAAGTTTGAGGGGGCAAGACAAGCAAGCAGCCCCAGTCTCTGTGCCTCTGTGCGAGCAGTGCCATGGGCAGATGAGGCTGAGCAACAGCTTTCCAGGCTAGCTCTTTCTGCCTGCCAGCTATCTGCAGACGTTCGCATTTTCAGAGCAGGGCTGCCGCAGGCGCCCGTCACGGAACCCCAAAGCTACGTTTGAAGTTTGAGGGGGCAAGACAAGCAAGCAGCCCCAGTCTCTGTGCCTCGGTGCGAGCAGTGCCATGGGCAGATGAGGCTGAGCAACAGCTTTCCAGGCTAGCTCTTTCTGCCTGCCAGCTATCTGCAGACGTTCGCATTTTCAGAGCAGGGCTGCCGGAGGCCCCCTGCACGGACCCCCAAAGCTACGTTTGAAGTTTGAGGGGGCAAGACAAGCAAGCAGCCCCAGTCTCTGTGCCTCTGTGCGAGCAGTGCCATGGGCAGATGAGGCTGAGCAACAGCTTTCCAGGCTAGCTCTTTCTGCCTGCCAGCTATCTGCAGACGTTCGCATTTTCAGAGCAGGGCTGCCGGAGGCCCCCTGCACGGAACCCCAAAGCTACGTTTGAAGTTTGAGGGGGCAAGACAAGCAAGCAGCCCCAGTCTCTGTGCCTCTGTGCGAGCAGTGCCATGGGCAGATGAGGCTGAGCAACAGCTTTCCAGGCTAGCTCTTTCTGCCTGCCAGCTATCTGCAGACGTTCGCATTTTCAGAGCAGGGCTGCCGGAGGCCCCCTGCACGGACCCCCAAAGCTACGTTTGAAGTTTGAGGGGGCAAGACAAGCAAGCAGCCCCAGTCTCTGTGCCTCTGTGCGAGCAGTGCCATGGGCAGATGAGGCTGAGCAACAGCTTTCCAGGCTAGCTCTTTCTGCCTGCCAGCTATCTGCAGACGTTCGCATTTTCAGAGCAGGGCTGCCGCAGGCGCCCGTCACGGAACCCCAAAGCTACGTTTGAAGTTTGAGGGGGCAAGACAAGCAAGCAGCCCCAGTCTCTGTGCCTCGGTGCGAGCAGTGCCATGGGCAGATGAGGCTGAGCAACAGCTTTCCAGGCTAGCTCTTTCTGCCTGCCAGCTATCTGCAGACGTTCGCATTTTCAGAGCAGGGCTGCCGGAGGCCCCCTGCACGGACCCCCAAAGCTACGTTTGAAGTTTGAGGGGGCAAGACAAGCAAGCAGCCCCAGTCTCTGTGCCTCTGTGCGAGCAGTGCCATGGGCAGATGAGGCTGAGCAACAGCTTTCCAGGCTAGCTCTTTCTGCCTGCCAGCTATCTGCAGACGTTCGCATTTTCAGAGCAGGGCTGCCGGAGGCCCCCTGCACGGAACCCCAAAGCTACGTTTGAAGTTTGAGGGGGCAAGACAAGCAAGCAGCCCCAGTCTCTGTGCCTCTGTGCGAGCAGTGCCATGGGCAGATGAGGCTGAGCAACAGCTTTCCAGGCTAGCTCTTTCTGCCTGCCAGCTATCTGCAGACGTTCGCATTTTCAGAGCAGGGCTGCCGGAGGCCCCCTGCACGGACCCCCAAAGCTACGTTTGAAGTTTGAGGGGGCAAGACAAGCAAGCAGCCCCAGTCTCTGTGCCTCTGTGCGAGCAGTGCCATGGGCAGATGAGGCTGAGCAACAGCTTTCCAGGCTAGCTATTTCTGCCTGCCAGCTATCTGCAGACGTTCGCATTTTCAGAGCAGGGCTGCCGGAGGCCCCCTGCACGGACCCCCAAAGCTACGTTTGAAGTTTGAGGGGGCAAGACAAGCAAGCAGCCCCAGTCTCTGTGCCTCTGTGCGAGCAGTGCCATGGGCAGATGAGGCTGAGCAACAGCTTTCCAGGCTAGCTCTTTGTGGCTGCGAGCTATCTGCAGACGTTCGCATTTTCAGGCAGGGCTGCCGGAGGCCCCCTGCACGGACCCCCAAAGCTACGTTTGAAGTTTGAGGGGGCAAGACAAGCAAGCAGCCCCAGTCTCTGTGCCTCGGTGCGAGCAGTGCCATGGGCAGATGAGGCTGAGCAACAGCTTTCCAGGCTAGCTCTTTCTGCCTGCCAGCTATCTGCAGACGTTCGCATTTTCAGAGCAGGGCTGCCGGAGGCCCCCTGCACGGACCCCCAAAGCTACGTTTGAAGTTTGAGGGGGCAAGACAAGCAAGCAGCCCCAGTCTCTGTGCCTCTGTGCGAGCAGTGCCATGGACAGATGAGGCTGAGCAACAGCTTTCCAGGCTAGCTCTTTCTGCCTGCCAGCTATCTGCAGACATTCGCATTTTGGGAGCAGGGCTGCCGCAGGCGCCCGTCACGGACCCCCAAAGCTACGTTTGAAGTTTGAGGGGGCAAGACAAGCAAGCAGCCCCAGTCTCTGTGCCTCTGTGCGAGCAGGGCCATGGGCAGATGAGGCTGAGCAACAGCTTTCCAGGCTAGCTCTTTCTGCCTGCCAGCTATCTGCAGACGTTCGCATTTTCAGAGCAGGGCTGCCGCAGGCCCCCTGCACGGACCCCCAAAGCTACGTTTGAAGTTTGAGGGGGCAAGACAAGCAAGCAGCCCCAGTCTCTGTGCCTCTGTGCGAGCAGTGCCATGGGCAGATGAGGCTGAGCAACAGCTTTCCAGGCTAGCTCTTTCTGCCTGCCACCTATCTGCAGACGTTCGCATTTTCAGAGCAGGGCTGCCGCAGGCCCCCTGCACGGACCCCCAAAGCTACGTTTGAAGTTTGAGGGGGCAAGACAAGCAAGCAGCCCCAGTCTCTGTGCCTCTGTGCGAGCAGTGCCATGGGCAGATGAGGCTGAGCAACAGCTTTCCAGGCTAGCTCTTTCTGCCTGCCAGCTATCTGCAGACGTTCGCATTTTCAGAGCAGGGCTGCCGGAGGCCCCCTGCACGGACCCCCAAAGCTACGTTTGAAGTTTGAGGGGGCAAGACAAGCAAGCAGCCCCAGTCTCTGTGCCTCGGTGCGAGCAGTGCCATGGGCAGATGAGGCTGAGCAACAGCTTTCCAGGCTAGCTCTTTCTGCCTGCCACCTATCTGCAGACGTTCGCATTTTCAGAGCAGGGCTGCCGGAGGCCCCCTGCACGAACCCCAAAGCTACGTTTGAAGTTTGAGGGGGCAAGACAAGCAAGCAGCCCCAGTCTCTGTGCCTCTGTGCGAGCAGTGCCATGGGCAGATGAGGCTGAGCAACAGCTTTCCAGGCTAGCTCTTTCTGCCTGCCACCTATCTGCAGACGTTCGCATTTTCAGAGCAGGGCTGCCGGAGGCCCCCTGCACGGACCCCCAAAGCTACGTTTGAAGTTTGAGGGGGCAAGACAAGCAAGCAGCCCCAGTCTCTGTGCCTCTGTGCGAGCAGTGCCATGGGCAGATGAGGCTGAGCAACAGCTTTCCAGGCTAGCTCTTTCTGCCTGCCAGCTATCTGCAGACGTTCGCATTTTCAGAGCAGGGCTGCCGGAGGCCCCCTGCACGGACCCCCAAAGCTACGTTTGAAGTTTGAGGGGGCAAGACAAGCAAGCAGCCCCAGTCTCTGTGCCTCTGTGCGAGCAGTGCCATGGGCAGATGAGGCTGAGCAACAGCTTTCCAGGCTAGCTCTTTCTGCCTGCCAGCTATCTGCAGACGTTCGCATTTTCAGAGCGGGGCTGCCGCAGGCCCCCTGCACGGACCCCCAAAGCTACGTTTGAAGTTTGAGGGGGCAAGACAAGCAAGCAGCCCCAGTCTCTGTGCCTCTGTGCGAGCAGTGCCATGGGCAGATGAGGCTGAGCAACAGCTTTCCAGGCTAGCTCTTTCTGCCTGCGAGCTATCTGCAGACGTTCGCATTTTCAGAGCAGGGCTGCCAGAGGCCCCCTGCACGGACCCCCAAAGCTACGTTTGAAGTTTGAGGGGGCAAGACAAGCAAGCAGCCCCAGTCTCTGTGCCTCTGTGCGAGCAGTGCCATGGGCAGATGAGGCTGAGCAACAGCTTTCCAGGCTAGCTCTTTGTGGCTGCGAGCTATCTACAGACGTTCGCATTTTCAGAGCAGGGCTGCCGGAGGCCCCCTGCACGGACCCCCAAAGCTACGTTTGAAGTTTGAGGGGGCAAGACAAGCAAGCAGCCCCAGTCTCTGTGCCTCTGTGCGAGCAGTGCCATGGGCAGATGAGGCTGAGCAACAGCTTTCCAGGCTAGCTCTTTCTGCCTGCCAGCTATCTGCAGACGTTCGCAGAATGGGAGCAGGGCTGCCGCAGGCCCCCTGCACGGACCCCCAAAGCTACGTTTGAAGTTTGAGGGGGAAAGACAAGCAAGCAGCCCCAGTCTCTGTGCCTCTGTGCGAGCAGTGCCATGGGCAGATGAGGCTGAGCAACAGCTTTCCAGGCTAGCTCTTTCTGCCTGCCAGCTATCTGCAGACGTTCGCATTTTCAGAGTAGGGCTGCCGGAGGCCCCCTGCACGGACCCCCAAAGCTACGTTTGAAGTTTGAGGGGGCAAGACAAGCAAGCAGCCCCAGTCTCTGTGCCTCTGTGCGAGCAGTGCCATGGGCAGATGAGGCTGAGCAACAGCTTTCCAGGCTAGCTCTTACTGCCTGCCAGCTATCTGCAGACGTTCGCATTTTCAGAGCAGGGCTGCCGGAGGCCCCCTGCACGGACCCCCAAAGCTACGTTTGAAGTTTCAGGGGGCAAGACAAGCAAGCAGCCCCAGTCTCTGTGCCTCTGTGCGAGCAGTGCCATGGGCAGATGAGGCTGAGCAACAGCTTTCCAGGCTAGCTCTTTCTGCCTGCCAGCTATCTGCAGACGTTCGCATTTTCAGAGCAGGGCTGCCGGAGGCCCCCTGCACGGACCCCCAAAGCTACGTTTGAAGTTTGAGGGGGCAAGACAAGCAAGCAGCCCCAGTCTCTGTGCCTCGGTGCGAACAGTGCCATGGGCAGATGAGGCTGAGCAACAGCTTTCCAGGCTAGCTCTTTCTGCCTGCCAGCTATCTGCAGACGTTCGCATTTTCAGAGCAGGGCTGCCGGAGGCCCCCTGCACGGACCCCCAAAGCTACGTTTGAAGTTTGAGGGGGCAAGACAAGCAAGCAGCCCCAGTCTCTGTGCCTCTGTGCGAGCAGTGCCATGGGCAGATGAGGCTGAGCAACAGCTTTCCAGGCTAGCTCTTTCTGCCTGCCAGCTATCTGCAGACGTTCGCATTTTCAGAGCAGGGCTGCCGGAGGCCCCCTGCACGGACCTCCAAAGCTACGTTTGAAGTTTGAGGGGGCAAGACAAGCAAGCAGCCCCAGTCTCTGTGCCTCTGTGCGAGCAGTGCCATGGGCAGATGAGGCTGAGCAACAGCTTTCCAGGCTAGCTCTTTCTGCCTGCCAGCTATCTGCAGACGTTCGCATTTTCAGAGCAGGGCTGCCGGAGGCCCCCTGCACGAACCCCCAAAGCTACGTTTGAAGTTTGAGGGGGCAAGACAAGCAAGCAGCCCCAGTCTCTGTGCCTCTGTGCGAGCAGTGCCATGGACAGATGAGGCTGAGCAACAGCTTTCCAGGCTAGCTCTTTCTGCCTGCCAGCTATCTGCAGACATTCGCATTTTGGGAGCAGGGCTGCCGCAGGCGCCCGTCACGGACCCCCAAAGCTACGTTTGAAGTTTGAGGGGGCAAGACAAGCAAGCAGCCCCAGTCTCTGTGCCTCTGTGCGAGCAGTGCCATGGGCAGATGAGGCTGAGCAACAGCTTTCCAGGCTAGCTCTTTCTGCCTGCCAGCTATCTGCAGACGTTCGCATTTTCAGAGCAGGGCTGCCGCAGGCGCCCGTCACGGAACCCCAAAGCTACGTTTGAAGTTTGAGGGGGCAAGACAAGCAAGCAGCCCCAGTCTCTGTGCCTCGGTGCGAGCAGTGCCATGGGCAGATGAGGCTGAGCAACAGCTTTCCAGGCTAGCTCTTTCTGCCTGCCAGCTATCTGCAGACGTTCGCATTTTCAGAGCAGGGCTGCCGGAGGCCCCCTGCACGGACCCCCAAAGCTACGTTTGAAGTTTGAGGGGGCAAGACAAGCAAGCAGCCCCAGTCTCTGTGCCTCTGTGCGAGCAGTGCCATGGGCAGATGAGGCTGAGCAACAGCTTTCCAGGCTAGCTCTTTCTGCCTGCCAGCTATCTGCAGACGTTCGCATTTTCAGAGCAGGGCTGCCGGAGGCCCCCTGCACGGAACCCCAAAGCTACGTTTGAAGTTTGAGGGGGCAAGACAAGCAAGCAGCCCCAGTCTCTGTGCCTCTGTGCGAGCAGTGCCATGGGCAGATGAGGCTGAGCAACAGCTTTCCAGGCTAGCTCTTTCTGCCTGCCAGCTATCTGCAGACGTTCGCATTTTCAGAGCAGGGCTGCCGGAGGCCCCCTGCACGGACCCCCAAAGCTACGTTTGAAGTTTGAGGGGGCAAGACAAGCAAGCAGCCCCAGTCTCTGTGCCTCTGTGCGAGCAGTGCCATGGGCAGATGAGGCTGAGCAACAGCTTTCCAGGCTAGCTATTTCTGCCTGCCAGCTATCTGCAGACGTTCGCATTTTCAGAGCAGGGCTGCCGGAGGCCCCCTGCACGGACCCCCAAAGATACGTTTGAAGTTTGAGGGGGCAAGACAAGCAAGCAGCCCCAGTCTCTGTGCCTCTGTGCGAGCAGTGCCATGGGCAGATGAGGCTGAGCAACAGCTTTCCAGGCTAGCTCTTTCTGCCTGCCAGCTATCTGCAGACGTTCGCATTTTCAGAGCAGGGCTGCCGGAGGCCCCCTGCACGAACCCCCAAAGCTACGTTTGAAGTTTGAGGGGGCAAGACAAGCAAGCAGCCCCAGTCTCTGTGCCTCTGTGCGAGCAGTGCCATGGACAGATGAGGCTGAGCAACAGCTTTCCAGGCTAGCTCTTTCTGCCTGCCAGCTATCTGCAGACATTCGCATTTTGGGAGCAGGGCTGCCGCAGGCGCCCGTCACGGACCCCCAAAGCTACGTTTGAAGTTTGAGGGGGCAAGACAAGCAAGCAGCCCCAGTCTCTGTGCCTCTGTGCGAGCAGTGCCATGGGCAGATGAGGCTGAGCAACAGCTTTCCAGGCTAGCTCTTTCTGCCTGCCAGCTATCTGCAGACGTTCGCATTTTCAGAGCAGGGCTGCCGCAGGCGCCCGTCACGGAACCCCAAAGCTACGTTTGAAGTTTGAGGGGGCAAGACAAGCAAGCAGCCCCAGTCTCTGTGCCTCGGTGCGAGCAGTGCCATGGGCAGATGAGGCTGAGCAACAGCTTTCCAGGCTAGCTCTTTCTGCCTGCCAGCTATCTGCAGACGTTCGCATTTTCAGAGCAGGGCAGCCGGAGGCCCCCTGCACGGACCCCCAAAGCTACGTTTGAAGTTTGAGGGGGCAAGACAAGCAAGCAGCCCCAGTCTCTGTGCCTCTGTGCGAGCAGTGCCATGGGCAGATGAGGCTGAGCAACAGCTTTCCAGGCTAGCTCTTTCTGCCTGCCAGCTATCTGCAGACGTTCGCATTTTCAGAGCAGGGCTGCCGGAGGCCCCCTGCACGGAACCCCAAAGCTACGTTTGAAGTTTGAGGGGGCAAGACAAGCAAGCAGCCCCAGTCTCTGTGCCTCTGTGCGAGCAGTGCCATGGGCAGATGAGGCTGAGCAACAGCTTTCCAGGCTAGCTCTTTCTGCCTGCCAGCTATCTGCAGACGTTCGCATTTTCAGAGCAGGGCTGCCGGAGGCCCCCTGCACGGACCCCCAAAGCTACGTTTGAAGTTTGAGGGGGCAAGACAAGCAAGCAGCCCCAGTCTCTGTGCCTCTGTGCGAGCAGTGCCATGGGCAGATGAGGCTGAGCAACAGCTTTCCAGGCTAGCTCTTTCTGCCTGCCAGCTATCTGCAGACGTTCGCATTTTCAGAGCAGGGCTGCCGCAGGCGCCCGTCACGGAACCCCAAAGCTACGTTTGAAGTTTGAGGGGGCAAGACAAGCAAGCAGCCCCAGTCTCTGTGCCTCGGTGCGAGCAGTGCCATGGGCAGATGAGGCTGAGCAACAGCTTTCCAGGCTAGCTCTTTCTGCCTGCCAGCTATCTGCAGACGTTCGCATTTTCAGAGCAGGGCTGCCGGAGGCCCCCTGCACGGACCCCCAAAGCTACGTTTGAAGTTTGAGGGGGCAAGACAAGCAAGCAGCCCCAGTCTCTGTGCCTCTGTGCGAGCAGTGCCATGGGCAGATGAGGCTGAGCAACAGCTTTCCAGGCTAGCTCTTTCTGCCTGCCAGCTATCTGCAGACGTTCGCATTTTCAGAGCAGGGCTGCCGGAGGCCCCCTGCACGGAACCCCAAAGCTACGTTTGAAGTTTGAGGGGGCAAGACAAGCAAGCAGCCCCAGTCTCTGTGCCTCTGTGCGAGCAGTGCCATGGGCAGATGAGGCTGAGCAACAGCTTTCCAGGCTAGCTCTTTCTGCCTGCCAGCTATCTGCAGACGTTCGCATTTTCAGAGCAGGGCTGCCGGAGGCCCCCTGCACGGACCCCCAAAGCTACGTTTGAAGTTTGAGGGGGCAAGACAAGCAAGCAGCCCCAGTCTCTGTGCCTCTGTGCGAGCAGTGCCATGGGCAGATGAGGCTGAGCAACAGCTTTCCAGGCTAGCTATTTCTGCCTGCCAGCTATCTGCAGACGTTCGCATTTTCAGAGCAGGGCTGCCGGAGGCCCCCTGCACGGACCCCCAAAGCTACGTTTGAAGTTTGAGGGGGCAAGACAAGCAAGCAGCCCCAGTCTCTGTGCCTCTGTGCGAGCAGTGCCATGGGCAGATGAGGCTGAGCAACAGCTTTCCAGGCTAGCTCTTTCTGCCTGCCAGCTATCTGCAGACGTTCGCATTTTCAGAGCAGGGCTGCCGGAGGCCCCCTGCACGGACCCCCAAAGCTACGTTTGAAGTTTGAGGGGGCAAGACAAGCAAGCAGCCCCAGTCTCTGTGCCTCTGTGCGAGCAGTGCCATGGGCAGATGAGGCTGAGCAACAGCTTTCCAGGCTAGCTCTTTGTGGCTGCGAGCTATCTACAGACGTTCGCATTTTCAGAGCAGGGCTGCCGGAGGCCCCCTGCACGGACCCCCAAAGCTACGTTTGAAGTTTGAGGGGGCAAGACAAGCAAGCAGCCCCAGTCTCTGTGCCTCGGTGCGAGCAGTGCCATGGGCAGATGAGGCTGAGCAACAGCTTTCCAGGCTAGCTCTTTCTGCCTGCCAGCTATCTGCAGACGTTCGCATTTTCAGAGCAGGGCTGCCGGAGGCCCCCTGCACGGACCCCCAAAGCTACGTTTGAAGTTTGAGGGGGCAAGACAAGCAAGCAGCCCCAGTCTCTGTGCCTCGGTGCGAGCAGTGCCATGGGCAGATGAGGCTGAGCAACAGCTTTCCAGGCTAGCTCTTTCTGCCTGCCAGCTATCTGCAGACGTTCGCATTTTCAGGCAGGGCTGCCGGAGGCCCCCTGCACGGACCCCCAAAGCTACGTTTGAAGTTTGAGGGGGCAAGACAAGCAAGCAGCCCCAGTCTCTGTGCCTCGGTGCGAGCAGTGCCATGGGCAGATGAGGCTGAGCAACAGCTTTCCAGGCTAGCTCTTTCTGCCTGCCAGCTATCTGCAGACGTTCGCATTTTCAGAGCAGGGCTGCCGGAGGCCCCCTGCACGGACCCCCAAAGCTACGTTTGAAGTTTGAGGGGGCAAGACAAGCAAGCAGCCCCAGTCTCTGTGCCTCGGTGCGAGCAGTGCCATGGGCAGATGAGGCTGAGCAACAGCTTTCCAGGCTAGCTCTTTCTGCCTGCCAGCTATCTGCAGACGTTCGCATTTTCAGAGCAGGGCTGCCGGAGGCCCCCTGCACGGACCCCCAAAGCTACGTTTGAAGTTTGAGGGGGCAAGACAAGCAAGCAGCCCCAGTCTCTGTGCCTCTGTGCGAGCAGTGCCATGGGCAGATGAGGCTGAGCAACAGCTTTCCAGGCTAGCTCTTTCTGCCTGCCAGCTATCTGCAGACGTTCGCATTTTCAGAGCAGGGCTGCCGGAGGCCCCCTGCACGGAACCCCAAAGCTACGTTTGAAGTTTGAGGGGGCAAGACAAGCAAGCAGCCCCAGTCTCTGTGCCTCTGTGCGAGCAGTGCCATGGGCAGATGAGGCTGAGCAACAGCTTTCCAGGCTAGCTCTTTCTGCCTGCCAGCTATCTGCAGACGTTCGCATTTTCAGAGCAGGGCTGCCGGAGGCCCCCTGCACGGACCCCCAAAGCTACGTTTGAAGTTTGAGGGGGCAAGACAAGCAAGCAGCCCCAGTCTCTGTGCCTCTGTGCGAGCAGTGCCATGGGCAGATGAGGCTGAGCAACAGCTTTCCAGGCTAGCTATTTCTGCCTGCCAGCTATCTGCAGACGTTCGCATTTTCAGAGCAGGGCTGCCGGAGGCCCCCTGCACGGACCCCCAAAGCTACGTTTGAAGTTTGAGGGGGCAAGACAAGCAAGCAGCCCCAGTCTCTGTGCCTCTGTGCGAGCAGTGCCATGGGCAGATGAGGCTGAGCAACAGCTTTCCAGGCTAGCTCTTTCTGCCTGCCAGCTATCTGCAGACGTTCGCATTTTCAGAGCAGGGCTGCCGGAGGCCCCCTGCACGGACCCCCAAAGCTACGTTTGAAGTTTGAGGGGGCAAGACAAGCAAGCAGCCCCAGTCTCTGTGCCTCTGTGCGAGCAGTGCCATGGGCAGATGAGGCTGAGCAACAGCTTTCCAGGCTAGCTCTTTGTGGCTGCGAGCTATCTACAGACGTTCGCATTTTCAGAGCAGGGCTGCCGGAGGCCCCCTGCACGGACCCCCAAAGCTACGTTTGAAGTTTGAGGGGGCAAGACAAGCAAGCAGCCCCAGTCTCTGTGCCTCGGTGCGAGCAGTGCCATGGGCAGATGAGGCTGAGCAACAGCTTTCCAGGCTAGCTCTTTCTGCCTGCCAGCTATCTGCAGACGTTCGCATTTTCAGAGCAGGGCTGCCGGAGGCCCCCTGCACGGACCCCCAAAGCTACGTTTGAAGTTTGAGGGGGCAAGACAAGCAAGCAGCCCCAGTCTCTGTGCCTCGGTGCGAGCAGTGCCATGGGCAGATGAGGCTGAGCAACAGCTTTCCAGGCTAGCTCTTTCTGCCTGCCAGCTATCTGCAGACGTTCGCATTTTCAGGCAGGGCTGCCGGAGGCCCCCTGCACGGACCCCCAAAGCTACGTTTGAAGTTTGAGGGGGCAAGACAAGCAAGCAGCCCCAGTCTCTGTGCCTCTGTGCGATCAGTGCCATGGGCAGATGAGGCTGAGCAACAGCTTTCCAGGCTAGCTCTTTCTGCCTGTGAGCTATCTGCAGACGTTCACATTTTCAGAACAGGGCTGCCGGAGCCCCACTGTACGGACCCCCAAAGATACGTTTGAAGTTTGAGGGGGCAAGACAAGCAAGCAGCCCCAGTCTCTGTGCCTCTGTGCGAGCAGTGCCATGGGCAGATGAGGCTGAGCAACAGCTTTCCAGGCTAGCTCTTTCTGCCTGCCAGCTATCTGCAGACGTTCGCATTTTCAGAGCAGGGCTGCCGGAGGCCCCCTGCACGGAACCCCAAAGCTACGTTTGAAGTTTGAGGGGGCAAGACAAGCAAGCAGCCCCAGTCTCTGTGCCTCGGTGCGAGCAGTGCCATGGGCAGATGAGGCTGAGCAACAGCTTTCCAGGCTAGCTCTTTCTGCCTGCCAGCTATCTGCAGACGTTCGCATTTTCAGAGCAGGGCTGCCGGAGGCCCCCTGCACGGACCCCCAAAGCTACGTTTGAAGTTTGAGGGGGCAAGACAAGCAAGCAGCCCCAGTCTCTGTGCCTCTGTGCGAGCAGTGCCATGGGCAGATGAGGCTGAGCAACAGCTTTCCAGGCTAGCTCTTTCTGCCTGCCAGCTATCTGCAGACGTTCGCATTTTCAGAGCAGGGCTGCCGCAGGCCCCCTGCACGGACCCCCAAAGCTACGTTTGAAGTTTGAGGGGGCAAGACAAGCAAGCAGCCCCAGTCTCTGTGCCTCTGTGCGAGCAGTGCCATGGGCAGATGAGGCTGAGCAACAGCTTTCCAGGCTAGCTCTTTCTGCCTGCCAGCTATCTGCAGACGTTCACATTTTCAGAGCAGGGCTGCCGGAGCCCCCCTGTACGGACCCCCAAAGATACGTTTGAAGTTTGAGGGGGCAAGACAAGCAAGCAGCCCCAGTCTCTGTGCCTCTGTGCGAGCAGTGCCATGGGCAGATGAGGCTGAGCAACAGCTTTCCAGGCTAGCTCTTTCTGCCTGCCAGCTATCTGCAGACGTTCGCATTTTCAGAGCAGGGCTGCCGGAGGCCCCCTGCACGGACCCCCAAAGCTACGTTTGAAGTTTGAGGGGGAAAGACAAGCAAGCAGCCCCAGTCTCTGTGCCTCTGTGCGAGCAGTGCCATGGGCAGATGAGGCTGAGCAACAGCTTTCCAGGCTAGCTCTTTCTGCCTGCCAGCTATCTGCAGACGTTCGCATTTTCAGAGCAGGGCTGCCGGAGGCCCCCTGCACGGACCCCCAAAGCTACGTTTGAAGTTTGAGGGGGCAAGACAAGCAAGCAGCCCCAGTCTCTGTGCCTCTGTGCGAGCAGTGCCATGGGCAGATGAGGCTGAGCAACAGCTTTCCAGGCTAGCTCTTTCTGCCTGCCAGCTATCTGCAGACGTTCGCATTTTCAGAGCAGGGCTGCCGGAGGCCCCCTGCACGGACCCCCAAAGCTACGTTTGAAGTTTGAGGGGGCAAGACAAGCAAGCAGCCCCAGTCTCTGTGCCTCGGTGCGAGCAGTGCCATGGGCAGATGAGGCTGAGCAACAGCTTTCCAGGCTAGCTCTTTCTGCCTGCCAGCTATCTGCAGACGTTCGCATTTTCAGAGCAGGGCTGCCGGAGGCCCCCTGCACGGACCCCCAAAGCTACGTTTGAAGTTTGAGGGGGCAAGACAAGCAAGCAGCCCCAGTCTCTGTGCCTCGGTGCGAGCAGTGCCATGGGCAGATGAGGCTGAGCAACAGCTTTCCAGGCTAGCTCTTTCTGCCTGCCAGCTATCTGCAGACGTTCGCACTTTCAGGCAGGGCTGCCGGAGGCCCCCTGCACGGACCCCCAAAGCTACGTTTGAAGTTTGAGGGGGCAAGACAAGCAAGCAGCCCCAGTCTCTGTGCCTCTGTGCGAGCAGTGCCATGGGCAGATGAGGCTGAGCAACAGCTTTCCAGGCTAGCTCTTTCTGCCTGTGAGCTATCTGCAGACGTTCACATTTTCAGAGCAGGGCTGCCGGAGCCCCCCTGTACGGACCCCGAAAGATACGTTTGAAGTTTGAGGGGGCAAGACAAGCAAGCAGCCCCAGTCTCTGTGCCTCTGTGTGAGCAGTGCCATGGGCAGATGAGGCTGAGCAACAGCTTTCCAGGCTAGCTCTTTCTGCCTGCCAGCTATCTGCAGACGTTCGCATTTTGGGAGCAGGGCTGCCGGAGGCCCCCTGCACGGAACCCCAAAGCTACGTTTGAAGTTTGAGGGGGAAAGACAAGCAAGCAGCCCCAGTCTCTGTGCCTCTGTGCGAGCAGTGCCATGGGCAGATGAGGCTGAGCAACAGCTTTCCAGGCTAGCTCTTTCTGCCTGCCAGCTATCTGCAGACGTTCGCATTTTCAGAGCAGGGCTGCCGCAGGCCCCCTGCACGGACCCCCAAAGCTACGTTTGAAGTTTGAGGCGGCAAGACAAGCAAGCAGCCCCAGTCTCTGTGCCTCTGTGCGAGCAGGGCCATGGGCAGATGAGGCTGAGCAACAGCTTTCCAGGCTAGCTCTTTCTGCCTGCCAGCTATCTGCAGACGTTCGCATTTTCAGAGCAGGGCTGCCGGAGGCCCCCTGCACGGACCCCCAAAGCTACGTTTGAAGTTTGAGGGGGCAAGACAAGCAAGCAGCCCCAGTCTCTGTGCCTCTGTGCGAGCAGTGCCATGGGCAGATGAGGCTGAGCAACAGCTTTCCAGGCTAGCTCTTTCTGCCTGCCAGCTATCTACAGACGTTCGTGTTTTCAGAGCAGGGCTGCCGGAGGCCCCCTGCACGGACCCCCAAATCTACGTTTGAAGTTTGAGGGGGCAAGACAAACAAGCAGCCCCAGTCTCTGTGCCTCTGTGCGAGCAGTGCCATGGGCAGATGAGGCTGAGCAATAGCTTTCCAGGCTAGCTCTTTCTGCCTGCGAGCTATGTGCAGACGTTCGCAGTTTGGGAGCAGGGCTGCCGCAGGCCCCCTGCACGGACCCCCAAAGCTACGTTTGAAGTTTGAGGGGGCAAGACAAGCAAGCAGCCCCAGTCTCTGTGCCTCTGTGCGAGCAGTGCCATGGGCAGATGAGGCTGAGCAACAGCTTTCCAGGCTAGCTCTTTCTGCCTGCCAGCTATCTGCAGACGTTCGCATTTTCAGAGCAGGGCTGCCGGAGGCCCCCTGCACGGAACCCCAAAGCTACGTTTGAAGTTTGAGGGGGCAAGACAAGCAAGCAGCCCCAGTCTCTGTGCCTCTGTGCGAGCAGTGCCATGGGCAGATGAGGCTGAGCAACAGCTTTCCAGGCTAGCTCTTTCTGCCTGCCAGCTATCTGCAGACGTTCGCATTTTCAGAGCAGGGCTGCCGGAGGCCCCCTGCACGGACCCCCAAAGCTACGTTTGAAGTTTGAGGGGGCAAGACAAGCAAGCAGCCCCAGTCTCTGTGCCTCTGTGCGAGCAGTGCCATGGGCAGATGAGGCTGAGCAACAGCTTTCCAGGCTAGCTCTTTGTGGCTGCGAGCTATCTACAGACGTTCGTGTTTTCAGAGCAGGGCTGCCGGAGGCCCCCTGCACGGACCCCCAAATCTACGTTTGAAGTTTGAGGGGGCAAGACAAACAAGCAGCCCCAGTCTCTGTGCCTCTGTGCGAGCAGTGCCATGGGCAGATGAGGCTGAGCAATAGCTTTCCAGGCTAGCTCTTTCTGCCTGTGAGCTATCTGCAGACGTTCGCAGTTTGGGAGCAGGGCTGCCGCAGGCCCCCTGCACGGACCCCCAAAGCTACGTTTGAAGTTTGAGGGGGCAAGACAAGCAAGCAGCCCCAGTCTCTGTGCCTCGGTGCGAGCAGTGCCATGGGCAGATGAGGCTGAGCAACAGCTTTCCAGGCTAGCTCTTTCTGCCTGCGAGCTATCTGCAGACGTTCGCATTTTCAGGCAGGGCTGCCGGAGGCCCCCTGCACGGACCCCCAAAGCTACGTTTGAAGTTTGAGGGGGGCAAGACAAGCAAGCAGCCCCAGTCTCTGTGCCTCTGTGCGAGCAGTGCCATGGGCAGATGAGGCTGAGCAACAGCTTTCCAGGCTAGCTCTTTCTGCCTGCCAGCTATCTGCAGACGTTCACATTTTCAGAGCAGGGCTGCCGGAACCCCCCCTGTACGGACCCCCAAAGCTACGTTTGAAGTTTGAGGGGGCAAGACAAGCAAGCAGCCCCAGTCTCTGTGCCTCTGTGCGAGCAGTGCCATGGGCAGATGAGGCTGAGCAACAGCTTTCCAGGCTAGCTCTTTCTGCCTGCCAGCTATCTGCAGACGTTCGCATTTTCAGAGCAGGGCTGCCGGAGGCCCCCTGCACGGACCTCCAAAGCTACGTTTGAAGTTTGAGGGGGCAAGACAGGCAAGCAGCCCCAGTCTCTGTGCCTCTGTGCGAGCAGTGCCATGGACAGATGAGGCTGAGCAATAGCTTTCCAGGCTAGCTCTTTCTGCCTGCGAGCTATCTGCAGACGTTCGCAGTTTGGGAGCAGGGCTGCCGCAGGCCCCCTGCACGGACCCCCAAAGATACGTTTGAAGTTTGAGGGGGCAAGACAGGCAAGCAGCCCCAGTCTCTGTGCCTCTGTGCGAGCAGTGCCATGGGCAGATGAGGCTGAGCAACAGCTTTCCAGGCTAGCTCTTTCTGCCTGCCAGGTATCTGCAGACGTTCGCATTTTCAGAGAAGGGCTGCCGGAGGCCCCCTGCACGGACCTCCAAAGCTACGTTTGAAGTTTGAGGGGGCAAGACAAGCAAGCAGCCCCAGTCTCTGTGCCTCTGTGCGAGCAGTGCCATGGGCAGATGAGGCTGAGCAACAGCTTTCCAGGCTAGCTCTTTCTGCCTGCCACCTATCTGCAGACGTTCGCATTTTCAGAGCAGGGCTGCCGGAGGCCCCCTGCACGGACCCCCAAAGATACGTTTGAAGTTTGAGGGGGCAAGACAGGCAAGCAGCCCCAGTCTCTGTGCCTCTGTGCGAGCAGTGCCATGGGCAGATGAGGCTGAGCAACAGCTTTCCAGGCTAGCTCTTTCTGCCTGCCAGGTATCTGCAGACGTTCGCATTTTCAGAGAAGGGCTGCCGGAGGCCCCCTGCACGGACCTCCAAAGCTACGTTTGAAGTTTGAGGGGGCAAGACAGGCAAGCAGCCCCAGTCTCTGTGCCTCTGTGCGAGCAGTGCCATGGACAGATGAGGCTGAGCAATAGCTTTCCAGGCTAGCTCTTTCTGCCTGCGAGCTATCTGCAGACGTTCGCAGTTTGGGAGCAGGGCTGCCGCAGGCCCCCTGCACGGACCCCCAAAGCTACGTTTGAAGTTTGAGGGGGCAAGACAAGCAAGCAGCCCCAGTCTCTGTGCCTCTGTGCGAGCAGTGCCATGGGCAGATGAGGCTGAGCAACAGCTTTCCAGGCTAGCTCTTTCTGCCTGCCAGCTATCTGCAGACGTTCGCATTTTCAGGCAGGGCTGCCGGAGGCCCCCTGCACGGACCCCCAAAGCTACGTTTGAAGTTTGAGGGGGGCAAGACAAGCAAGCAGCCCCAGTCTCTGTGCCTCTGTGCGAGCAGTGCCATGGGCAGATGAGGCTGAGCAACAGCTTTCCAGGCTAGCTCTTTCTGCCTGCCAGCTATCTGCAGACGTTCACATTTTCAGAGCAGGGCTGCCGGAACCCCCCCTGTACGGACCCCCAAAGCTACGTTTGAAGTTTGAGGGGGCAAGACAAGCAAGCAGCCCCAGTCTCTGTGCCTCTGTGCGAGCAGTGCCATGGGCAGATGAGGCTGAGCAACAGCTTTCCAGGCTAGCTCTTTCTGCCTGCCAGGTATCTGCAGACGTTCGCATTTTCAGAGCAGGGCTGCCGGAGGCCCCCTGCACGGACCTCCAAAGCTACGTTTGAAGTTTGAGGGGGCAAGACAAGCAAGCAGCCCCAGTCTCTGTGCCTCTGTGCGAGCAGTGCCATGGGCAGATGAGGCTGAGCAACAGCTTTCCAGGCTAGCTCTTTCTGCCTGCCACCTATCTGCAGACGTTCGCATTTTCAGAGCAGGGCTGCCGGAGGCCCCCTGCACGGACCCCCAAAGCTACGTTTGAAGTTTGAGGGGGCAAGACAAGCAAGCAGCCCCAGTCTCTGTGCCTCTGTGCGAGCAGTGCCATGGGCAGATGAGGCTGAGCAACAGCTTTCCAGGCTAGCTCTTTCTGCCTGCCAGCTATCTGCAGACGTTCGCATTTTCAGAGCAGGGCTGCCGCAGGCCCCCTGCACGGAACCCCAAAGCTACGTTTGAAGTTTGAGGGGGCAAGACAAGCAAGCAGCCCCAGTCTCTGTGCCTCTGTGCGAGAAGTGCCATGGGCAGATGAGGCTGAGCAACAGCTTTCCAGGCTAGCTCTTTCTGCCTGTGAGCTATCTGCAGACGTTCGCATTTTCAGAGCAGGGCTGCCGGAGGCCCCCTGCACGGACCCCCAAAGCTACGTTTGAAGTTTGAGGGGGCAAGACAAGCAAGCAGCCCCAGTCTCTGTGCCTCTGTGCGAGCAGTGCCATGGGCAGATGAGGCTGAGCAACAGCTTTCCAGGCTAGCTCTTTGTGGCTGCGAGCTATCTACAGACGTTCGTGTTTTCAGAGCAGGGCTGCCGGAGGCCCCCTGCACGGACCCCCAAATCTACGTTTGAAGTTTGAGGGGGCAAGACAAACAAGCAGCCCCAGTCTCTGTGCCTCTGTGCGAGCAGTACCATGGGCAGATGAGGCTGAGCAACAGCTTTCCAGGCTAGCTCTTTCTGCCTGCGAGCTATCTGCAGACGTTCGCAGTTTGGGAGCAGGGCTGCCGCAGGCCCCCTGCACGGACCCCCAAAGCTACGTTTGAAGTTTGAGGGGGCAAGACAAGCAAGCAGCCCCAGTCTCTGTGCCTCGGTGCGAGCAGTGCCATGGGCAGATGAGGCTGAGCAACAGCTTTCCAGGCTAGCTCTTTCTGCCTGCCAGCTATCTGCAGACGTTCGCATTTTCAGGCAGGGCTGCCGGAGGCCCCCTGCACGGACCCCCAAAGCTACGTTTGAAGTTTGAGGGGGGCAAGACAAGCAAGCAGCCCCAGTCTCTGTGCCTCTGTGCGAGCAGTGCCATGGGCAGATGAGGCTGAGCAACAGCTTTCCAGGCTAGCTCTTTCTGCCTGCCAGCTATCTGCAGACGTGCGCATTTTCAGAGCAGGGCTGCCGGAGGCCCCCTGCACGGACCCCCAAAGCTACGTTTGAAGTTTGAGGGGGCAAGACAAGCAAGCAGCCCCAGTCTCTGTGCCTCTGTGCGAGCAGTGCCATGGGCAGATGAGGCTGAGCAACAGCTTTCCAGGCTAGCTCTTTCTGCCTGCCACCTATCTGCAGACGTTCGCATTTTCAGAGCAGGGCTGCCGGAGGCCCCCTGCACGGACCCCCAAAGCTACGTTTGAAGTTTGAGGGGGCAAGACAAGCAAGCAGCCCCAGTCTCTGTGCCTCTGTGCGAGCAGTGCCATGTGCAGATGAGGCTGAGCAACAGCTTTCCAGGCTAGCTCTTTCTGCCTGCCAGCTATCTGCAGACGTTCGCATTTTCAGAGCAGTGCTGCCGGAGGCCCCCTGCACGGAACCCCAAAGCTACGTTTGAAGTTTGAGGGGGCAAGACAAGCAAGCAGCCCCAGTCTCTGTGCCTCTGTGCGAGCAGTGCCATGGGCAGATGAGGCTGAGCAACAGCTTTCCAGGCTAGCTCTTTCTGCCTGTGAGCTATCTGCAGACGTTCGCATTTTCAGAGCAGGGCTGCCGGAGGCCCCCTGCACAGACCCCCAAAGATACGTTTGAAGTTTGAGGGGGCAAGACAAGCAAGCAGCCCCAGTCTCTGTGCCTCTGTGCGAGCAGTGCCATGGGCAGATGAGGCTGAGCAAGAGCTTTCCAGGCTAGCTCTTTGTGGCTGCGAGCTATCTACAGACGTTCGTGTTTTCAGAGCAGGGCTGCCGGAGGCCCCCTGCACGGACCCCCAAATCTACGTTTGAAGTTTGAGGGGGCAAGACAAACAAGCAGCCCCAGTCTCTGTGCCTCTGTGCGAGCAGTGCCATGGGCAGATGAGGCTGAGCAACAGCTTTCCAGGCTAGCTCTTTCTGCCTGCGAGCTATCTGCAGACGTTCGCAGTTTGGGAGCAGGGCTGCCGCAGGCCCCCTGCACGGACCCCCAAAGCTACGTTTGAAGTTTGAGGGGGCAAGACAAGCAAGCAGCCCCAGTCTCTGTGCCTCGGTGCGAGCAGTGCCATGGGCAGATGAGGCTGAGCAACAGCTTTCCAGGCTAGCTCTTTCTGCCTGCCAGCTATCTGCAGACGTTCGCATTTTCAGGCAGGGCTGCCGGAGGCCCCCTGCACGGACCCCCAAAGCTACGTTTGAAGTTTGAGGGGGGCAAGACAAGCAAGCAGCCCCAGTCTCTGTGCCTCTGTGCGAGCAGTGCCATGGGCAGATGAGGCTGAGCAACAGCTTTCCAGGCTAGCTCTTTCTGCCTGCCAGCTATCTGCAGACGTTCACATTTTCAGAGCAGGGCTGCCGGAACCCCCCCTGTACAGACCCCCAAAGCTACGTTTGAAGTTTGAGGGGGCAAGACAAGCAAGCAGCCCCAGTCTCTGTGCCTCTGTGCGAGCAGGGCCATGGGCAGATGAGGCTGAGCAACAGCTTTCCAGGCTAGCTCTTTCTGCCTGCCAGCTATCTGCAGACGTTCGCATTTTCAGAGAAGGGCTGCCGGAGGCCCCCTGCACGGACCTCCAAAGCTACGTTTGAAGTTTGAGGGGGCAAGACAAGCAAGCAGCCCCAGTCTCTGTGCCTCTGTGCGAGCAGTGCCATGGGCAGATAAGGCTGAGCAACAGCTTTCCAGGCTAGCTCTTTCTGCCTGCCAGCTATCTGCAGACGTGCGCATTTTCAGAGCAGGGCTGCCGGAGGCCCCCTGCACGGACCCACAAAGCTACGTTTGAAGTTTGAGGGGGCAAGACAAGCAAGCAGCCCCAGTCTCTGTGCCTCTGTGCGAGCAGTGCCATGGGCAGATGAGGCTGAGCAACAGCTTTCCAGGCTAGCTCTTTCTGCCTGCCACCTATCTGCAGACGTTCGCATTTTCAGGCAAGGCTGCCGGAGGCCCCCTGCACGGACCCCCAAAGCTACGTTTGAAGTTTGAGGGGGGCAAGACAAGCAAGCAGCCCCAGTCTCTGTGCCTCTGTGCGAGCAGTGCCATGGACAGATGAGGCTGAGCAACAGCTTTCCAGGCTAGCTCTTTCTGCCTGTGAGCTATCTGCAGACGTTCGCATTTTCAGAGCAGGGCTGCCGGAGCCCCCCTGTACGGACCCCCAAAGATACGTTTGAAGTTTGAGGGGGCAAGACAAGCAAGCAGCCCCAGTCTCTGTGCCTCTGTGCGAGCAGTGCCATGGGCAGATGAGGCTGAGCAACAGCTTTCCAGACTAGCTCTTTCTGCCTGCGAGCTATCTGCAGACGTTCGCATTTTCAGAGCAGGGCTGCCGGAGGCCCCCTGCACGGACCCCCAAAGCTACGTTTGAAGTTTGAGGGGGCAAGACAAGCAAGCAGCCCCAGTCTCTGTGCCTCTGTGCGAGCAGTGCCATGTGCAGATGAGGCTGAGCAACAGCTTTCCAGGCTAGCTCTTTCTGCCTGCCAGCTATCTGCAGACGTTCGCATTTTCAGAGCAGGGCTGCCGCAGGCCCCCTGCACGGAACCCCAAAGCTACGTTTGAAGTTTGAGGGGGCAAGACAAGCAAGCAGCCCCAGTCTCTGTGCCTCTGTGCGAGCAGTGCCATGGGCAGATGAGGCTGAGCAACAGCTTTCCAGGCTAGCTCTTTCTGCCTGTGAGCTATCTGCAGACGTTCGCATTTTCAGAGCAGGGCTGCCGGAGGCTCCCTGCACGGACCCCCAAAGCTACGTTTGAAGTTTGAGGGGGCAAGACAAGCAAGCAGCCCCAGTCTCTGTGCCTCTGTGCGAGCAGTGCCATGGGCAGATGAGGCTGAGCAACAGCTTTCCAGGCTAGCTCTTTGTGGCTGCGAGCTATCTACAGACGTTCGTGTTTTCAGAGCAGGGCTGCCGGAGGCCCCCTGCACGGACCCCCAAATCTACGTTTGAAGTTTGAGGGGGCAAGACAAGCAAGCAGCCCCAGTCTCTGTGCCTCTGTGCGAGCAGTGCCATGGGCAGATGAGGCTGAGCAACAGCTTTCCAGGCTAGCTCTTTCTGCCTGCGAGCTATCTGCAGACGTTCGCAGTTTGGGAGCAGGGCTGCCGCAGGCCCCCTGCACGGACCCCCAAAGCTACGTTTGAAGTTTGAGGGGGCAAGACAAGCAAGCAGCCCCAGTCTCTGTGCCTCGGTGCGAGCAGTGCCATGGGCAGATGAGGCTGAGCAACAGCTTTCCAGGCTAGCTCTTTCTGCCTGCCAGCTATCTGCAGACGTTCGCATTTTCAGGCAGGGCTGCCGGAGGCCCCCTGCACGGACCCCCAAAGCTACGTTTGAAGTTTGAGGGGGGCAAGACAAGCAAGCAGCCCCAGTCTCTGTGCCTCTGTGCGAGCAGTGCCATGGGCAGATGAGGTTGAGCAACAGCTTTCCAGGCTAGCTCTTTCTGCCTGCCAGCTATCTGCAGACGTGCGCATTTTCAGAGCAGGGCTGCCGGAGGCCCCCTGCACGGACCCCCAAAGCTACGTTTGAAGTTTGAGGGGGCAAGACAAGCAAGCAGCCCCAGTCTCTGTGCCTCTGTGCGAGCAGTGCCATGGGCAGATGAGGCTGAGCAACAGCTTTCCAGGCTAGCTCTTTCTGCCTGCCAGCTATCTGCAGACGTTCGTGTTTTCAGAGCAGGGCTGCCGGAGGCCCCCTGCACGAACCCCCAAAGCTACGTTTGAAGTTTGAGGGGGCAAGACAAGCAAGCAGCCCCAGTCTCTGTGCCTCTGTGCGAGCAGTGCCATGGGCAGATGAGGCTGAGCAACAGCTTTCCAGGCTAGCTCTTTCTGCCTGCCAGCTATCTGCAGACGTTCGCATTTTCAGAGCAGGGCTGCCGGAGGCCCCCTGCACGGACCCCCAAAGCTACGTTTGAAGTTTGAGGGGGCAAGACAAGCAAGCAGCCCCAGTCTCTGTGCCTCGGTGCGAGCAGTGCCATGGGCAGATGAGGCTGAGCAACAGCTTTCCAGGCTAGCTCTTTCTGCCTGCCACCTATCTGCAGACGTTCGCATTTTCAGAGCAGGGCTGCCGGAGGCCCCCTGCACGGAACCCCAAAGCTACGTTTGAAGTTTGAGGGGGCAAGACAAGCAAGCAGCCCCAGTCTCTGTGCCTCTGTGCGAGCAGTGCCATGTGCAGATGAGGCTGAGCAACAGCTTTCCAGGCTAGCTCTTTCTGCCTGTGAGCTATCTGCAGACGTTCGCATTTTCAGAGCAGGGCTGCCGCAGGCCCCCTGCACGGAACCCCAAAGCTACGTTTGAAGTTTGAGGGGGCAAGACAAGCAAGCAGCCCCAGTCTCTGTGCCTCTGTGCGAGCAGTGCCATGGGCAGATGAGGCTGAGCAACAGCTTTCCAGGCTAGCTCTTTCTGCCTGTGAGCTATCTGCAGACGTTCGCATTTTCAGAGCAGGGCTGCCGGAGGCCCCCTGCACGGACCCCCAAAGCTACGTTTGAAGTTTGAGGGGGCAAGACAAGCAAGCAGCCCCAGTCTCTGTGCCTCTGTGCGAGCAGTGCCATGGGCAGATGAGGCTGAGCAACAGCTTTCCAGGCTAGCTCTTTGTGGCTGCGAGCTATCTACAGACGTTCGTGTTTTCAGAGCAGGGCTGCCGGAGGCCCCCTGCACGGACCCCCAAATCTACGTTTGAAGTTTGAGGGGGCAAGACAAACAAGCAGCCCCAGTCTCTGTGCCTCTGTGCGAGCAGTGCCATGGGCAGATGAGGCTGAGCAACAGCTTTCCAGGCTAGCTCTTTCTGCCTGCGAGCTATCTGCAGACGTTCGCAGTTTGGGAGCAGGGCTGCCGCAGGCCCCCTGCACGGACCCCCAAAGCTACGTTTGAAGTTTGAGGGGGCAAGACAAGCAAGCAGCCCCAGTCTCTGTGCCTCGGTGCGAGCAGTGCCATGGGCAGATGAGGCTGAGCAACAGCTTTCCAGGCTAGCTCTTTCTGCCTGCCAGCTATCTGCAGACGTTCGCATTTTCAGGCAGGGCTGCCGGAGGCCCCCTGCACGGACCCCCAAAGCTACGTTTGAAGTTTGAGGGGGGCAAGACAAGCAAGCAGCCCCAGTCTCTGTGCCTCTGTGCGAGCAGTGCCATGGGCAGATGAGGCTGAGCAACAGCTTTCCAGGCTAGCTCTTTCTGCCTGCGAGCTATCTGCAGACGTTCACATTTTCAGAGCAGGGCTGCCGGAACCCCCCCTGTACGGACCCCCAAAGCTACGTTTGAAGTTTGAGGGGGCAAGACAAGCAAGCAGCCCCAGTCTCTGTGCCTCTGTGCGAGCAGTGCCATGGGCAGATGAGGCTGAGCAACAGCTTTCCAGGCTAGCTCTTTCTGCCTGCGAGCTATCTGCAGACGTTCGCATTTTCAGAGAAGGGCTGCCGGAGGCCCCCTGCACGGACCTCCAAAGCTACGTTTGAAGTTTGAGGGGGCAAGACAAGCAAGCAGCCCCAGTCTCTGTGCCTCTGTGCGAGCAGTGCCATGGGCAGATGAGGCTGAGCAACAGCTTTCCAGGCTAGCTCTTTGTGGCTGCGAGCTATCTGCAGACGTGCGCATTTTCAGAGCAGGGCTGCCGGAGGCCCCCTGCACGGACCCCCAAAGCTACGTTTGAAGTTTGAGGGGGCAAGACAAGCAAGCAGCCCCAGTCTCTGTGCCTCTGTGCGAGCAGTGCCATGGGCAGATGAGGCTGAGCAACAGCTTTCCAGGCTAGCTCTTTCTGCCTGCCACCTATCTGCAGACGTTCGCATTTTCAGAGCAGGGCTGCCGGAGGCCCCCTGCACGGACCCCCAAAGCTACGTTTGAAGTTTGAGGGGGCAAGACAAGCAAGCAGCCCCAGTCTCTGTGCCTCGGTGCGAGCAGTGCCATGGGCAGATGAGGCTGAGCAACAGCTTTCCAGGCTAGCTCTTTCTGCCTGCGAGCTATCTGCAGACGTTCGCATTTTCAGAGCAGGGCTGCCGGAGGCCCCCTGCACGGACCACCAAAGCTACGTTTGAAGTTTGAGGGGGCAAGACAAGCAAGCAGCCCCAGTCTCTGTGCCTCTGTGCGAGCAGTGCCATGGGCAGATGAGGCTGAGCAACAGCTTTCCAGGCTAGCTCTTTCTGCCTGCCAGCTATCTGCAGACGTTCGCATTTTCAGAGCAGGGCTGCCGCAGGCCCCCTGCACGGACCCCCAAAGCTACGTTTGAAGTTTGAGGGGGCAAGACAAGCAAGCAGCCCCAGTCTCTGTGCCTCGGTGCGAGCAGTGCCATGGGCAGATGAGGCTGAGCAACAGCTTTCCAGGCTAGCTCTTTCTGCCTGCCAGCTATCTGCAGACGTTCGCATTTTCAGAGCAGGGCTGCCGGAGGCCCCCTGCACGGACCCCCAAAGATACGTTTGAAGTTTGAGGGGGCAAGACAAGCAAGCAGCCCCAGTCTCTGTGCCTCTGTGCGAGCAGTGCCATGGGCAGATGAGGCTGAGCAACAGCTTTCCAGGCTAGCTCTTTCTGCCTGCGAGCTATCTGCAGACGTTCACATTTTCAGAGCAGGGCTGCCGGAGCCCCTAGTACGGACCCCCAAAGATACGTTTGAAGTTTGAGGGGGCAAGACAAGCAAGCAGCCCCAGTCTCTGTGCCTCTGTGCGAGCAGTGCCATGGGCAGATGAGGCTGAGCAATAGCTTTCCAGGCTAGCTCTTTCTGCCTGACCGCTATCTCAGACGTTCGCATTTTCAGAGCAGGGCTGCCGGAGGCCCCCTGTACGGACCCCCAAAGATACGTTTGAAGTTTGAGGGGGCAAGACAAGCAAGCAGCCCCAGTCTCTGTGCCTCTGTGCGAGCAGTGCCATGGGCAGATGAGGCTGAGCAACAGCTTTCCAGGCTAGCTCTTTCTGCCTGCCAGCTATCTGCAGACGTTCGCATTTTCAGAGCAGGGCTGCCGGAGGCCCCCTGCACGGACCCCCAAAGCTACGTTTGAAGTTTGAGGGGGCAAGACAAGCAAGCAGCCCCAGTCTCTGTGCCTCTGTGCGAGCAGTGCCATGGGCAGATGAGGCTGAGCAACAGCTTTCCAGGCTAGCTCTTTCTGCCTGCCAGCTATCTGCAGACGTTCGCATTTTCAGAGCAGGGCTGCCGCAGGCCCCCTGCACGGACCCCCAGAGCTACGTTTGAAGTTTGAGGGGGCAAGACAAGCAAGCAGCCCCAGTCTCTGTGCCTCTGTGCGAGCAGTGCCATGGGCAGATGAGGCTGAGCAACAGCTTTCCAGGCTAGCTCTTTCTGCCTGCGAGCTATCTGCAGACGTTCGCATTTTCAGAGAAGGGCTGCCGGAGGCCCCCTGCACGGACCCCCAAAGCTACGTTTGAAGTTTGAGGGGGCAAGACAAGCAAGCAGCCCCAGTCTCTGTGCCTCGGTGCGAGCAGTGCCATGGGCAGATGAGGCTGAGCAACAGCTTTCCAGGCTAGCTCTTTCTGCCTGCCAGCTATCTGCAGACGTTCGCATTTTCAGGCAGGGCTGCCGGAGGCCCCCTGCACGGACCCCCAAAGCTACGTTTGAAGTTTGAGGGGGCAAGACAAGCAAGCAGCCCCAGTCTCTGTGCCTCTGTGCGAGCAGTGCCATGGGCAGATGAGGCTGAGCAACAGCTTTCCAGGCTAGCTCTTTCTGCCTGCCAGCTATCTGCAGACGTTCGCATTTTCAGAGCAGGGCTGCCGGAGGCCCCCTGCACGGACCCCCAAAGCTACGTTTGAATTTGAGGGGGCAAGACAAGCAAGCAGCCCCAGTCTCTGTGCCTCTGTGCGAGCAGGGCCATGGGCAGATGAGGCTGAGCAACAGCTTTCCAGGCTAGCTCTTTCTGCCTGCCACCAATCTGCAGACGTTCGCATTTTCAGAGCAGGGCTGCCGGAGGCCCCCTGCACGGACCTCCAAAGCTACGTTTGAAGTTTGAGGGGGCAAGACAAGCAAGCAGCCCCAGTCTCTGTGCCTCTGTGCGAGCAGTGCCATGGGCAGATGAGGCTGAGCAACAGCTTTCCAGGCTAGCTCTTTCTGCCTGCGAGCTATCTGCAGACGTTCGCATTTTGGGAGCAGGGCTGCCGGAGGCCCCCTGCACGGACCCCCAAAGCTACGTTTGAAGTTTGAGGGGGCAAGACAAGCAAGCAGCCCCAGTCTCTGTGCCCCTGTGCGAGCAGTGCCATGGGCAGATGAGGCTGAGCAACAGCTTTCCAGGCTAGCTGTTTCTGCCTGCCACCTATCTGCAGACGTTCGCATTTTCAGAGCAGGGCTGCCGCAGGCCCCCTGCACGGAACCCCAAAGCTACGTTTGAAGTTTGAGGGGGAAAGACATGCAAGCAGCCCCAGTCTCTGTGCCTCTGTGCGAGCAGTGCCATGGGCAGATGAGGCTGAGCAACAGCTTTCCAGGCTAGCTCTTTCTGCCTGCCAGCTATCTGCAGACGTTCGCATTTTCAGAGCAGGGCTGCCGGAGGCCCCCTGCACGGACCCCCAAAGCTACGTTTGAAGTTTGAGGGGGCAAGACAAGCAAGCAGCCCCAGTCTCTGTGCCTCTGTGCGAGCAGTGCCATGGGCAGATGAGGCTGAGCAACAGCTTTCCAGGCTAGCTCTTTCTGCCTGCCAGCTATCTGCAGACGTTCGCATTTTCAGAGCAGGGCTGCCGGAGGCCCCCTGCACGGACCCCCAAAGCTACGTTTGAAGTTCGAGAGGGCAAGACAAGCAAGCAGCCCCAGTCTCTGTGCCTCTGTGCGAGCAGTGCCATGGGCAGATGAGGCTGAGCAACAGCTTTCCAGGCTAGCTCTTTCTGCCTGCGAGCTATCTGCAGACGTTCGCATTTTGGGAGCAGGGCTGCCGGAGGCCCCCTGCACGGACCCCCAAAGCTACGTTTGAAGTTTGAGGGGGCAAGACAAGCAAGCAGCCCCAGTCTCTGTGCCCCTGTGCGAGCAGTGCCATGGGCAGATGAGGCTGAGCAACAGCTTTCCAGGCTAGCTCTTTCTGCCTGCCAGCTACCTGCAGACGTTCGCATTTTCAGAGCAGGGCTGCCGCAGGCCCCCTGCACGGACCCCCAAAGCTACGTTTGAAGTTTGAGGGGGCAAGACAAGCAAGCAGCCCCAGTCTCTGTGCCTCTGTGCGAGCAGTGCCATGGGCAGATGAGGCTGAGCAACAGCTTTCCAGGCTAGCTCTTTCTGCCTGCCAGCTATCTGCAGACGTTCGCATTTTCAGAGCAGGGCTGCCGGAGGCCCCCTGCACGGACCCCCAAAGCTACGTTTGAAGTTTGAGGGGGCAAGACAAGCAAGCAGCCCCAGTCTCTGTGCCTCTGTGCGAGCAGTGCCATGGGCAGATGAGGCTGAGCAACAGCTTTCCAGGCTAGCTGTTTCTGCCTGCGAGCTATCTGCAGACGTTCGCATTTTCAGAGCAGGGCTGCCGGAGGCCCCCTGCACGGACCCCCAAAGCTACGTTTGAAGTTTGAGGGGGCAAGACAAGCAAGCAGCCCCAGTCTCTGTGCCTCTGTGCGAGCAGTGCCATGGGCAGATGAGGCTGAGCAACAGCTTTCCAGGCTAGCTCTTTCTGCCTGTGAGCTATCTGCAGACGTTCGTGTTTTCAGAGCAGGGCTGCCGGAGGCCCCTTGCACGAACCCCCAAAGCTACGTTTGAAGTTTGAGGTGGCAAGACAAGCAAGCAGCCCCAGTCTCTGTGCCTCTGTGCGAGCAGTGCCATGGGCAGATGAGGCTGAGCAACAGCTTTCCAGGCTAGCTCTTTCTTCCTGCCAGCTATCTGCAGACGTTCGCATTTTCAGAGCAGGGCTGCCGCAGGCCCCCTGCACGGACCCCCAAAGCTACGTTTGAAGTTTGAGGGGGCAAGACAAGCAAGCAGCCCCAGTCTCTGTGCCTCTGTGCGAGCAGGGCCATGGGCAGATGAGGCTGAGCAACAGCTTTCCAGGCTAGCTCTTTCTGCCTGCCAGCTATCTGCAGACGTTCGCATTTTCAGAGCAGGGCTGCCGCAGGCCCCCTGCACGGACCCCCAAATCTACGTTTGAAGTTTGAGGGGGCAAGACAAGCAAGCAGCCCCAGTCTCTGTGCCTCGGTGCGAGCAGTGCCATGGGCAGATGAGGCTGAGCAACAGCTTTCCAGGCTAGCTCTTTCTGCCTGCCAGCTATCTGCAGACGTTCGCATTTTCAGAGCAGGGCTGCCGGAGGCCCCCTGCACGGACCTCCAAAGCTACGTTTGAAGTTTGAGGGGGCAAGACAAGCAAGCAGCCCCAGTCTCTGTGCCTCTGTGCGAGCAGTGCCATGGGCAGATGAGGCTGAGCAACAGCTTTCCAGGCTAGCTCTTTCTGCCTGCCAGCTATCTGCAGACGTTCGCATTTTCAGAGCAGGGCTGCCGCAGGCCCCCTGCACGGACCTCCAAAGCTACGTTTGAAGTTTGAGGGGGCAAGACAAGCAAGCAGCCCCAGTCTCTGTGCCTCTGTGCGAGCAGTGCCATGGGCAGATGAGGCTGAGCAACAGCTTTCCAGGCTAGCTCTTTCTGCCTGCCACCTATCTGCAGACGTTCGCATTTTCAGAGCAGGGCTGCCGCAGGCCCCCTGCACGGAACCCCAAAGCTACGTTTGAAGTTTGAGGGGGCAAGACAAGCAAGCAGCCCCAGTCTCTGTGCCTCTGTGCGAGCAGTGCCATGGGCAGATGAGGCTGAGCAACAGCTTTCCAGGCTAGCTCTTTCTGCCTGCCAGCTATCTGCAGACGTTCGTATTTTGGGAGCACGGCTGCCGGAGGCCCCCTGCACGGACCCCCAAAGCTACGTTTGAAGTTTGAGGGGGCAAGACAAGCAAGCAGCCCCAGTCTCTGTGCCTCTGTGCGAGCAGTGCCATGGGCAGATGAGGCTGAGCAACAGCTTTCCAGGCTAGCTCTTTCTGCCTGCCAGCTATCTGCAGACGTTCGCATTTTCAGAGCAGGGCTGCCGGAGGCCCCCTGCACGGACCCCCAAAGCTACGTTTGAAGTTCGAGAGGGCAAGACAAGCAAGCAGCCCCAGTCTCTGTGCCTCTGTGCGAGCAGTGCCATGGGCAGATGAGGCTGAGCAACAGCTTTCCAGGCTAGCTCTTTCTGCCTGCGAGCTGTCTGCAGACGTTCGCATTTTCAGAGCAGGGCTGCCGGAGGCCCCCTGCACGGACCCCCAAAGCTACGTTTGAAGTTTGAGGGGGCAAGACAAGCAAGCAGCCCCAGTCTCTGTGCCTCTGTGCGAGCAGTGCCATGGGCAGATGAGGCTGAGCAACAGCTTTCCAGGCTAGCTCTTTCTGCCTGCCAGCTATCTGCAGACGTTCGCATTTTCAGAGCAGGGCTGCCGCAGGCCCCCTGCACGGACCCCCAAAGCTACGTTTGAAGTTTGAGGGGGCAAGACAAGCAAGCAGCCCCAGTCTCTGTGTCTCTGTGCGAGCAGTGCCATGGGCAGATGAGGCTGAGCAACAGCTTTCCAGGCTAGCTCTTTCTGCCTGCCAGCTATCTGCAGACGTTCGCATTTTCAGAGCAGGGCTGCCGCAGGCCCCCTGCACGGACCCCCAAAGCTACGTTTGAAGTTTGAGGGGGCAAGACAAGCAAGCAGCCCCAGTCTCTGTGCCTCTGTGCGAGCAGGGCCATGGGCAGATGAGGCTGAGCAACAGCTTTCCAGGCTAGCTCTTTCTGCCTGCGAGCTATCTGCAGACGTTCGCATTTTCAGAGAAGGGCTGCCGGAGGCCCCCTGCACGGACCCCCAAAGCTACGTTTGAAGTTTGAGGGGGCAAGACAAGCAAGCAGCCCCAGTCTCTGTGCCTCTGTGCGAGCAGTGCCATGGGCAGATGAGGCTGAGCAACAGCTTTCCAGGCTAGCTCTTTCTGCCTGCCAGCTATCTGCAGACGTTCGCATTTTCAGGCAGGGCTGCCGGAGGCCCCCTGCACGGACCCCCAAAGCTACGTTTGAAGTTTGAGGGGGCAAGACAAGCAAGCAGCCCCAGTCTCTGTGCCTCTGTGCGAGCAGTGCCATGGGCAGATGAGGCTGAGCAACAGCTTTCCAGGCTAGCTCTTTCTGCCTGCGAGCTATCTGCAGACGTTCACATTTTCAGAGCAGGGCTGCCGGAGCCCCTAGTACGGACCCCCAAAGATACGTTTGAAGTTTGAGGGGGCAAGACAAGCAAGCAGCCCCAGTCTCTGTGCCTCTGTGCGAGCAGTGCCATGGGCAGATGAGGCTGAGCAATAGCTTTCCAGGCTAGCTCTTTCTGCCTGCCAGCTATCTGCAGACGTTCGCATTTTCAGAGAAGGACTGCCGGAGGCCCCCTGCACGGACCCCCAAAGCTACGTTTGAAGTTTGAGGGGGCAAGACAAGCAAGCAGCCCCAGTCTCTGTGCCTCTGTGCGAGCAGTGCCATGGGCAGATGAGGCTGAGCAACAGCTTTCCAGGCTAGCTCTTTCTGCCTGCCAGCTATCTGCAGACGTTCGCATTTTCAGAGCAGGGCTGCCGGATGCCCCCTGCACGGACCCCCAAAGCTACGTTTGAAGTTTGAGGGGGCAAGACAAGCAAGCAGCCCCAGTCTCTGTGCCTCTGTGCGAGCAGTGCCATGGGCAGATGAGGCTGAGCAACAGCTTTCCAGGCTAGCTCTTTCTGCCTGCCAGCTATCTGCAGACGTTCGCATTTTCAGAGCAGGGCTGCCGGAGGCCCCCTGCACGGACCCCCAAAGGTACGTTTGAAGTTTGAGGGGGCAAGACAAGCAAGCAGCCCCAGTCTCTGTGCCTCTGTGCGAGCAGTGCCATGGGCAGATGAGGCTGAGCAACAGCTTTCCAGGCTAGCTCTTTCTGCCTGCCAGCTATCTGCAGACGTTCGCATTTTCAGAGCAGGGCTGCCGGAGGCCCCCTGCACGGACCCCCAAAGCTACGTTTGAAGTTTGAGGGGGCAAGACAAGCAAGCAGCCCCAGTCTCTGTGCCTCTGTGCGAGCAGTGCCATGGGCAGATGAGGCTGAGCAACAGCTTTCCAGGCTAGCTCTTTCTGCCTGCCAGCTATCTGCAGACGTTCGCATTTTCAGAGCAGGGCTGCCGGAGGCCCCCTGCACGGACCCCCAAAGCTACGTTTGAAGTTTGAGGGGGCAAGACAAGCAAGCAGCCCCAGTCTCTGTGCTTCTGTGCGAGCAGGGCCATGGGCAGATGAGGCTGATCAACAGCTTTCCAGGCTAGCTCTTTCTGCCTGCCAGCTATCTGCAGACGTTCGCATTTTCAGAGCAGGGCTGCCGGAGGCCCCCTGCACGGACCCCCAAAGCTACGTTTGAAGTTTGAGGGGGCAAGACAAGCAAGCAGCCCCAGTCTCTGTGCCTCTGTGCGAGCAGGGCCATGGGCAGATGAGGCTGAGCAACAGCTTTCCAGGCTAGCTCTTTCTGCCTGTGAGCTATCTGCAGACGTTCGTGTTTTCAGAGCAGGGCTGCCGCAGGCCCCTTGCACGAACTCCCAAAGCTACGTTTGAAGTTTGAGGTGGCAAGACAAGCAAGCAGCCCCAGTCTCTGTGCCTCTGTGCGAGCAGTGCCATGGGCAGATGAGGCTGAGCAACAGCTTTCCAGGCTAGCTCTTTCTTCCTGCCAGCTATCTGCAGACGTTCGCATTTTCAGAGAAGGGCTGCCGCAGGCCCCCTGCACGGACCCCCAAAGCTACGTTTGAAGTTTGAGGGGGCAAGACAAGCAAGCAGCCCCAGTCTCTGTGCCTCTGTGCGAGCAGGGCCATGGGCAGATGAGGCTGAGCAACAGCTTTCCAGGCTAGCTCTTTCTGCCTGCCAGCTATCTGCAGACGTTCGCATTTTCAGAGCAGGGCTGCCGCAGGCCCCCTGCACGGACCCCCAAATCTACGTTTGAAGTTTGAGGGGGCAAGACAAGCAAGCAGCCCCAGTCTCTGTGCCTCGGTGCGAGCAGTGCCATGGGCAGATGAGGCTGAGCAACAGCTTTCCAGGCTAGCTCTTTCTGCCTGCCAGCTATCTGCAGACGTTCGCATTTTCAGAGCAGGGCTGCCGGAGGCCCCCTGCACGGACCTCCAAAGCTACGTTTGAAGTTTGAGGGGGCAAGACAAGCAAGCAGCCCCAGTCTCTGTGCCTCTGTGCGAGCAGTGCCATGGGCAGATGAGGCTGAGCAACAGCTTTCCAGGCTAGCTCTTTCTGCCTGCCAGCTATCTGCAGACGTTCGCATTTTCAGAGCAGGGCTGCCGGAGGCCCCCTGCACGGACCTCCAAAGCTACGTTTGAAGTTTGAGGGGGCAAGACAAGCAAGCAGCCCCAGTCTCTGTGCCTCTGTGCGAGCAGTGCCATGGGCAGATGAGGCTGAGCAACAGCTTTCCAGGCTAGCTCTTTCTGCCTGCCACCTATCTGCAGACGTTCGCATTTTCAGAGCAGGGCTGCCGCAGGCCCCCTGCACGGAACCCCAAAGCTACGTTTGAAGTTTGAGGGGGAAAGACAAGCAAGCAGCCCCAGTCTCTGTGCCTCTGTGCGAGCAGTGCCATGGGCAGATGAGGCTGAGCAACAGCTTTCCAGGCTAGCTCTTTCTGCCTGCGAGCTGTCTGCAGACGTTCGCATTTTCAGAGCAGGGCTGCCGGAGGCCCCCTGCACGGACCCCCAAAGCTACGTTTGAAGTTTGAGGGGGCAAGACAAGCAAGCAGCCCCAGTCTCTGTGCCTCTGTGCGAGCAGTGCCATGGGCAGATGAGGCTGAGCAACAGCTTTCCAGGCTAGCTCTTTCTGCCTGCCAGCTATCTGCAGACGTTCGCATTTTCAGAGCAGGGCTGCCGCAGGCCCCCTGCACGGACCCCCAAAGCTACGTTTGAAGTTTGAGGGGGCAAGACAAGCAAGCAGCCCCAGTCTCTGTGTCTCTGTGCGAGCAGTGCCATGGGCAGATGAGGCTGAGCAACAGCTTTCCAGGCTAGCTCTTTCTGCCTGCGAGCTATCTGCAGACGTTCGCATTTTCAGAGAAGGGCTGCCGGAGGCCCCCTGCACGGACCCCCAAAGCTACGTTTGAAGTTTGAGGGGGCAAGACAAGCAAGCAGCCCCAGTCTCTGTGCCTCGGTGCGAGCAGTGCCATGGGCAGATGAGGCTGAGCAACAGCTTTCCAGGCTAGCTCTTTCTGCCTGCCAGCTATCTGCAGACGTTCGCATTTTCAGGCAGGGCTGCCGGAGGCCCCCTGCACGGACCCCCAAAGCTACGTTTGAAGTTTGAGGGGGCAAGACAAGCAAGCAGCCCCAGTCTCTGTGCCTCGGTGCGAGCAGTGCCATGGGCAGATGAGGCTGAGCAACAGCTTTCCAGGCTAGCTCTTTCTGCCTGCGAGCTATCTGCAGACGTTCACATTTTCAGAGCAGGGCTGCCGGAGCCCCTAGTACGGACCCCCAAAGATACGTTTGAAGTTTGAGGGGGCAAGACAAGCAAGCAGCCCCAGTCTCTGTGCCTCTGTGCGAGCAGTGCCATGGCCAGATGAGGCTGAGCAATAGCTTTCCAGGCTAGCTCTTTCTGCCTGCCCGCTATCTGCAGACGTTCGCATTTTCAGAGAAGGACTGCCGGAGGCCCCCTGCACGGACCCCCAAAGCTACGTTTGAAGTTTGAGGGGGCAAGACAAGCAAGCAGCCCCAGTCTCTGTGCCTCTATGCGAGCAGTGCCATGGGCAGATGAGGCTGAGCAACAGCTTTCCAGGCTAGCTCTTTCTGCCTGCCAGCTATCTGCAGACGTTCGCATTTTCAGAGCAGGGCTGCCGGATGTCCCCTGCACGGACCCCCAAAGCTACGTTTGAAGTTTGAGGGGGCAAGACAAGCAAGCAGCCCCAGTCTCTGTGCCTCTGTGCGAGCAGTGCCATGGGCAGATGAGGCTGAGCAACAGCTTTCCAGGCTAGCTCTTTCTGCCTGCCAGCTATCTGCAGACGTTCACATTTTCAGAGAAGGGCTGCCGGAGGCCCCCTGCACGGACCCCCAAAGCTACGTTTGAAGTTTGAGGGGGCAAGACAAGCAAGCAGCCCCAGTCTCTGTGCCTCTGTGCGAGCAGTGCCATGGGCAGATGAGGCTGAGCAACAGCTTTCCAGGCTAGCTCTTTCTGCCTGCGAGCTATCTGCAGACGTTCGCATTTTCAGAGCAGGGCTGCCGGAGGCCCCCTGCACGGACCCCCAAAGCTACGTTTGAAGTTTGAGGGGGCAAGACAAGCAAGCAGCCCCAGTCTCTGTGCCTCTGTGCGAGCAGTGCCATGGGCAGATGAGGCTGAGCAACAGCTTTCCAGGCTAGCTCTTTCTGCCTGCCAGCTATCTGCAGACGTTCGCATTTTCAGAGCAGGGCTGCCGCAGGCCCCCTGCACGGACCCCCAAAGCTACGTTTGAAGTTTGAGGGGGCAAGACAAGCAAGCAGCCCCAGTCTCTGTGCCTCTGTGCGAGCAGTGCCATGGGCAGATGAGGCTGAGCAACAGCTTTCCAGGCTAGCTCTTTCTGCCTGCCAGCTATCTGCAGACGTTCGCATTTTCAGAGCAGGGCTGCCGGAGGCCCCCTGCACGGACCCCCAAAGCTACGTTTGAAGTTTGAGGGGGGCAAGACAAGCAAGCAGCCCCAATCTCTGTGCTTCTGTGCGAGCAGGGCCATGGGCAGATGAGGCTGATCAACAGCTTTCCAGGCTAGCTCTTTCTGCCTGCCAGCTATCTGCAGACGTTCGCATTTTCAGAGCAGGGCTGCCGGAGGCCCCCTGCACGGACCCCCAAAGCTACGTTTGAAGTTTGAGGGGGCAAGACAAGCAAGCAGCCCCAGTCTCTGTGCCTCTGTGCGAGCAGTGCCATGGGCAGATGAGGCTGAGCAACAGCTTTCCAGGCTAGCTCTTTCTGCCTGCCAGCTATCTGCAGACGTTCGCATTTTCAGAGCAGGGCTGCCGGATGTCCCCTGCACGGACCCCCAAAGCTACGTTTGAAGTTTGAGGGGGCAAGACAAGCAAGCAGCCCCAGTCTCTGTGCCTCTGTGCGAGCAGTGCCATGGGCAGATGAGGCTGAGCAACAGCTTTCCAGGCTAGCTCTTTCTGCCTGCGAGCTATCTGCAGACGTTCACATTTTCAGAGAAGGGCTGCCGGAGGCCCCCTGCACGGACCCCCAAAGCTACGTTTGAAGTTTGAGGGGGCAAGACAAGCAAGCAGCCCCAGTCTCTGTGCCTCGGTGCGAGCAGTGCCATGGGCAGATGAGGCTGAGCAACAGCTTTCCAGGCTAGCTCTTTCTGCCTGCCAGCTATCTGCAGACGTTCGCATTTTCCGAGCAGGGCTGCCGGAGGCCCCCTGCACGGACCCCCAAAGCTACGTTTGAAGTTTGAGGGGGCAAGACAAGCAAGCAGCCCCAGTCTCTGTGCCTCTGTGCGAGCAGTGCCATGGGCAGATGAGGCTGAGCAACAGCTTTCCAGGCTAGCTCTTTCTGCCTGCCAGCTATCTGCAGACGTTCGCATTTTCAGAGCAGGGCTGCCGGAGGCCCACTGCACGGACCCCCAAAGCTACGTTTGAAGTTTGAGGGGGGCAAGACAAGCAAGCAGCCCCAGTCTCTGTGCTTCTGTGCGAGCAGGGCCATGGGCAGATGAGGCTGAGCAACAGCTTTCCAGGCTAGCTCTTTCTGCCTGCCAGCTATCTGCAGACGTTCGCATTTTCAGAGCAGGGCTGCCGGAGGCCCCCTGCACGGACCCCCAAAGCTACGTTTGAAGTTTGAGGGGGCAAGACAAGCAAGCAGCCCCAGTCTCTGTGCCTCTGTGCGAGCAGTGCCATGGGCAGATGAGGCTGAGCAACAGCTTTCCAGGCTAGCTCTTTCTGCCTGCGAGCTATCTGCAGACGTTCGCATTTTCAGAGCAGGGCTGCCGGAGGCCCCCTGCACGGACCCCCAAAGGTACGTTTGAAGTTTGAGGGGGCAAGACAAGCAAGCAGCCCCAGTCTCTGTGCCTCGGTGCGAGCAGTGCCATGGACAGATGAGGCTGAGCAACAGCTTTCCGGGCTAGCTCTTTCTGCCTGCCAGCTATCTGCAGACGTTCGCATTTTCCGAGCAGGGCTGCCGGAGGCCCCCTGCACGGACCCCCAAAGCTACGTTTGAAGTTTGAGGGGGCAAGACAAGCAAGCAGCCCCAGTCTCTGTGCCTCTGTGCGAGCAGTGCCATGGGCAGATGAGGCTGAGCAACAGCTTTCCAGGCTAGCTCTTTCTGCCTGTGAGCTGTCTGCAGACGTTCGCATTTTCAGAGCAGGGCTGCCGGAGGCCCCCTGCACGGACCCCCAAAGCTACGTTTGAAGTTTGAGGGGGGCAAGACAAGCAAGCAGCCCCAGTCTCTGTGCTTCTGTGCGAGCAGGGCCATGGGCAGATGAGGCTGAGCAACAGCTTTCCAGGCTAGCTCTTTCTGCCTCCCATCTATCTGCAGACGTTCGCATTTTCAGAGCAGGGCTGCCGGAGGCCCCCTGCACGGACCCCCAAAGCTACGTTTGAAGTTTGAGGGGGCAAGACAAGCAAGCAGCCCCAGTCTCTGTGCCTCTGTGCGAGCAGTGCCATGGGCAGATGAGGCTGAGCAACAGCTTTCCAGGCTAGCTCTTTCTGCCTGCGAGCTATCTGCAGACGTTCGCATTTTCAGAGCAGGGCTGCCGGAGGCCCCCTGCACGGACCCCCAAAGCTACGTTTGAAGTTTGAGGGGGCAAGACAAGCAAGCAGCCCCAGTCTCTGTGCCTCGGTGCGAGCAGTGCCATGGACAGATGAGGCTGAGCAACAGCTTTCCGGGCTAGCTCTTTCTGCCTGCCAGCTATCTGCAGACATTCGCATTTTGGGAGCAGGGATGCTGCAGGCGCCCGTCACGGACCCCCAAAGCTACGTTTGAAGTTTGAGGGGGCAAGACAAGCAAGCAGCCCCAGTCTCTTTGCCTCTGTGCGAGCAGTGCCATGGGCAGATGAGGCTGAGCAACAGCTTTCCAGGCTAGCTCTTTCTGCCTGCCAGCTATCTGCAGACGTTCGCATTTTCAGAGCAGGGCTGCCGGAGGCCCCCTGCACGGACCCCCAAAGCTACGTTTGAAGTTTGAGGGGGCAAGACAAGCAAGCAGCCCCAGTCTCTGTGCCTCTGTGCGAGCAGGGCCATGGGCAGATGAGGCTGAGCAACAGCTTTCCAGGCTAGCTCTTTCTGCCTGCCAGCTATCTGCAGACGTTCGCATTTTCAGAGCAGGGCTGCCGGAGGCCCCCTGCACGGACCCCCAAAGCTACGTTTGAAGTTTGAGGGGGCAAGACAAGCAAACAGCCCCAGTCTCTGTGCCTCGGTGCGAGCAGTGCCATGGGCAGATGAGGCTGAGCAACAGCTTTCCAGGCTAGCTCTTTCTGCCTGCCACCTATCTGCAGACGTTCGCATTTTCAGAGCAGGGCTGCCGCAGGCCCCCTGCACGGAACCCCAAAGCTACGTTTGAAGTTTGAGGGGGCAAGACATGCAAGCAGCCCCAGTCTCTGTGCCTCTGTGCGAGCAGTGCCATGGGCAGATGAGGCTGAGCAACAGCTTTCCAGGCTAGCTCTTTCTGCCTGCCAGCTATCTGCAGACGTTCGCATTTTCAGAGCAGGGCTGCCGGAGGCCCCCTGCACGGACCCCCAAAGGTACGTTTGAAGTTTGAGGGGGCAAGACAAGCAAGCAGCCCCAGTCTCTGTGCCTCTGTGCGAGCAGTGCCATGGGCAGATGAGGCTGAGCAACAGCTTTCCAGGCTAGCTCTTTCTGCCTGCCAGCTATCTGCAGACGTTCGCATTTTCAGAGCAGGGCTGCCGGAGGCCCCCTGCACGGACCCCCAAAGCTACGTTTGAAGTTCGAGGGGGCAAGACAAGCAAGCAGCCCCAGTCTCTGTGCCTCTGTGCGAGCAGTGCCATGGGCAGATGAGGCTGAGCAACAGCTTTCCAGGCTAGCTCTTTCTGCCTGCGAGCTGTCTGCAGACGTTCGCATTTTCAGAGCAGGGCTGCCGGAGGCCCCCTGCACGGACCCCCAAAGCTACGTTTGAAGTTTGAGGGGGCAAGACAAGCAAGCAGCCCCAGTCTCTGTGCCTCTGTGCGAGCAGTGCCATGGGCAGATGAGGCTGAGCAACAGCTTTCCAGGCTAGCTCTTTCTGCCTCCCATCTATCTGCAGACGTTCGCATTTTCAGAGCAGGGCTGCCGGAGGCCCCCTGCACGGACCCCCAAAGCTACGTTTGAAGTTTGAGGGGGCAAGACAAGCAAGCAGCCCCAGTCTCTGTGCCCCTGTGCGAGCAGTGCCATGGGCAGATGAGGCTGAGCAACAGCTTTCCAGGCTAGCTCTTTCTGCCTGCCAGCTATCTGCAGACGTTCGCATTTTCAGAGCAGGGCTGCCGCAGGCCCCCTGCACGGACCCCCAAAGCTACGTTTGAAGTTTGAGGGGGAAGACAAGCAAGCAGCCCCAGTCTCTGTGCCTCTGTGCGAGCAGTGCCATGGGCAGATGAGGCTGAGCAACAGCTTTCCAGGCTAGCTCTTTCTGCCTGCCAGCTATCTGCAGACGTTCGCATTTTCAGAGCAGGGCTGCCTGAGGCCCCCAAAACGGACCCCCAAAGCTACGTTTGAAGTTTGAGGGGGCAAGACAAGCAAGCAGCCCCAGTCTCTGTGCCTCTGTGCGAGCAGTGCCATGGGCAGATGAGGCTGAGCAACAGCTTTCCAGGCTAGCTCTTTCTGCCTGTGAGCTATCTGCAGACGTTCGTGTTTTCAGAGCAGGGCTGCCGGAGGCCCCTTGCACGAACCCCCAAAGCTACGTTTGAAGTTTGAGGTGGCAAGACAAGCAAGCAGCCCCAGTCTCTGTGCCTCTGTGCGAGCAGTGCCATGGGCAGATGAGGCTGAGCAACAGCTTTCCAGACTAGCTCTTTCTGCCTGCGAGCTATCTGCAGACGTTCGCATTTTCAGAGCAGGGCTGCCGCAGGCCCCCTGCACGGACCCCCAAAGCTACGTTTGAAGTTTGAGGGGGCAAGACAAGCAAGCAGCCCCAGTCTCTGTGCCTCTGTGCGAGCAGGGCCATGGGCAGATGAGGCTGAGCAACAGCTTTCCAGGCTAGCTCTTTCTGCCTGCCAGCTATCTGCAGACGTTCGCATTTTCAGAGCAGGGCTGCCGGAGGCCCCCTGCACGGACCCCCAAATCTACGTTTGAAGTTTGAGGGGGCAAGACAAGCAAGCAGCCCCAGTCTCTGTGCCTCTGTGCGAGCAGTGCCATGGGCAGATGAGGCTGAGCAACAGCTTTCCAGGCTAGCTCTTTCTGCCTGCCAGCTATCTGCAGACGTTCGCATTTTCAGAGCAGGGCTGCCGGAGGCCCCCTGCACGGACCTCCAAAGCTACGTTTGAAGTTTGAGGGGGCAAGACAAGCAAGCAGCCCCAGTCTCTGTGCCTCTGTGCGAGCAGTGCCATGGGCAGATGAGGCTGAGCAACAGCTTTCCAGGCTAGCTCTTTCTGCCTGCCAGCTATCTGCAGACGTTCGCATTTTCAGAGCAGGGCTGCCGGAGGCCCCCTGCACGGACCCCCAAAGCTACGTTTGAAGTTTGAGGGGGCAAGACAAGCAAGCAGCCCCAGTCTCTGTGCCTCGGTGCGAGCAGTGCCATGGGCAGATGAGGCTGAGCAACAGCTTTCCAGGCTAGCTCTTTCTGCCTGCCACCTATCTGCAGACGTTCGCATTTTCAGAGCAGGGCTGCCGCAGGCCCCCTGCACGGAACCCCAAAGCTACGTTTGAAGTTTGAGGGGGCAAGACAAGCAAGCAGCCCCAGTCTCTGTGTCTCTGTGCGAGCAGTGCCATGGGCAGATGAGGCTGAGCAACAGCTTTCCAGGCTAGCTCTTTCTGCCTGCCAGCTATCTGCAGACGTTCGCATTTTCAGAGCAGGGCTGCCGGAGGCCCCCTGCACGGACCCCCAAAGCTACGTTTACAGTTTGAAGGCGCAAGACAAGCAAGCAGCCCCAGTCTCTGTGCCTCTGTGCGAGCAGTGCCATGGGCAGATGAGGCTGAGCAACAGCTTTCCAGGCTAGCTCTTTCTGCCTGTGAGCTATCTGCAGACGTTCGCATTTTCAGAGCAGGGCTGCCGCAGGCTCCCTGCACGGACCCCCAAAGCTACGTTTGAAGTTTGAGGGGGCAAGACAAGCAAGCAGCCCCAGTCTCTGTGCCTCTGTGCGAGCAGTGCCATGGGCAGATGAGGCTGAGCAACAGCTTTCCAGGCTAGCTCTTTCTGCCTGTGAGCTATCTGCAGACGTTCGTGTTTTCAGAGCAGGGCTGCCGGAGGCCCCTTGCACGAACCCCCAAAGCTACGTTTGAAGTTTGAGGTGGCAAGACAAGCAAGCAGCCCCAGTCTCTGTGCCTCTGTGCGAGCAGTGCCATGGGCAGATGAGGCTGAGCAACAGCTTTCCAGGCTAGCTCTTTCTGCCTGCCACCTATCTGCAGACGTTCGCATTTTGGGAGCAGAGCTGCCGCAGGCCCCCTGCACGGAACCCCAAAGCTACGTTTGAAGTTTGAGGGGGAAAGACATGCAAGCAGCCCCAGTCTCTGTGCCTCTGTGCGAGCAGTGCCATGGGCAGATGAGGCTGAGCAACAGCTTTCCAGGCTAGCTCTTTCTGCCTGCCAGCTATCTGCAGACGTTCGCATTTTCAGAGCAGGGCTGCCGGAGGCCCCCTGCACGGACCCCCAAAGCTACGTTTGAAGTTTGAGGGGGCAAGACAAGCAAGCAGCCCCAGTCTCTGTGCCTCTGTGCGAGCAGTGCCATGGGCAGATGAGGCTGAGCAACAGCTTTCCAGGCTAGCTCTTTCTGCCTGCCAGCTATCTGCAGACGTTCGCATTTTCAGAGCAGGGCTGCCGGAGGCCCCCTGCACGGACCCCCAAAGCTACGTTTGAAGTTCGAGAGGGCAAGACAAGCAAGCAGCCCCAGTCTCTGTGCCTCTGTGCGAGCAGTGCCATGGGCAGATGAGGCTGAGCAACAGCTTTCCAGGCTAGCTCTTTCTGCCTGCCAGCTATCTGCAGACGTTCGCATTTTCAGAGCAGGGCTGCCGGAGGCCCCCTGCACGGACCCCCAAAGGTACGTTTGAAGTTTGAGGGGGCAAGACAAGCAAGCAGCCCCAGTCTCTGTGCCTCTGTGCGAGCAGTGCCATGGGCAGATGAGGCTGAGCAACAGCTTTCCAGGCTAGCTCTTTCTGCCTGCCAGCTATCTGCAGACGTTCGCATTTTCAGAGCAGGGCTGCCGGAGGCCCCCTGCACGGACCCCCAAAGCTACGTTTGAAGTTCGAGAGGGCAAGACAAGCAAGCAGCCCCAGTCTCTGTGCCTCTGTGCGAGCAGTGCCATGGGCAGATGAGGCTGAGCAACAGCTTTCCAGGCTAGCTCTTTCTGCCTGCGAGCTGTCTGCAGACGTTCGCATTTTCAGAGAAGGGCTGCCGGAGGCCCCCTGCACGGACCCCCAAAGCTACGTTTGAAGTTTGAGGGGGCAAGACAAGCAAGCAGCCCCAGTCTCTGTGCCTCTGTGCGAGCAGTGCCATGGGCAGATGAGGCTGAGCAACAGCTTTCCAGGCTAGCTCTTTCTGCCTGCCAGCTATCTGCAGACGTTCGCATTTTCAGAGCAGGGCTGCCGGAGGCCCCCTGCACGGACCCCCAAAGCTACGTTTGAAGTTTGAGGGGGCAAGACAAGCAAGCAGCCCCAGTCTCTGTGCCCCTGTGCGAGCAGTGCCATGGGCAGATGAGGCTGAGCAACAGCTTTCCAGGCTAGCTCTTTCTGCCTGCCAGCTATCTGCAGACGTTCGCATTTTCAGAGCAGGGCTGCCGGAGGCCCCCTGCACAGACCCCCAAAGGTACGTTTGAAGTTTGAGGGGGCAAGACAAGCAAGCAGCCCCAGTCTCTGTGCCTCTGTGCGAGCAGTGCCATGGGCAGATGAGGCTGAGCAACAGCTTTCCAGGCTAGCTCTTTCTGCCTGCCAGCTATCTGCAGACGTTCGCATTTTCAGAGCAGGGCTGCCGGAGGCCCCCTGCACGGACCCCCAAAGCTACGTTTGAAGTTCGAGAGGGCAAGACAAGCAAGCAGCCCCAGTCTCTGTGCCTCTGTGCGAGCAGTGCCATGGGCAGATGAGGCTGAGCAACAGCTTTCCGGGCTAGCTCTTTCTGCCTGCGAGCTGTCTGCAGACGTTCGCATTTTCAGAGAAGGGCTACCGGAGGCCCCCTGCACGGACCCCCAAAGCTACGTTTGAAGTTTGAGGGGGCAAGACAAGCAAGCAGCCCCAGTCTCTGTGCCTCTGTGCGAGCAGTGCCATGGGCAGATGAGGCTGAGCAACAGCTTTCCAGGCTAGCTCTTTCTGCCTGCCAGCTATCTGCAGACGTTCGCATTTTCAGAGCAGGGCTGCCGGAGGCCCCCTGCACGGACCCCCAAAGCTACGTTTGAAGTTTGAGGGGGCAAGACAAGCAAGCAGCCCCAGTCTCTGTGCCCCTGTGCGAGCAGTGCCATGGGCAGATGAGGCTGAGCAACAGCTTTCCAGGCTAGCTCTTTCTGCCTGCCAGCTATCTGCAGACGTTCGCATTTTCAGAGCAGGGCTGCCGCAGGCCCCCTGCACGGACCCCCAAAGCTACGTTTGAAGTTTGAGGGGGCAAGACAAGCAAGCAGCCCCAGTCTCTGTGCCTCTGTGCGAGCAGGGCCATGGGCAGATGAGGCTGAGCAACAGCTTTCCAGGCTAGCTCTTTCTGCCTGCCAGCTATCTGCAGACGTTCGCATTTTCAGAGCAGGGCTGCCGGAGGCCCCCTGCACGGACCCCCAAAGCTACGTTTGAAGTTTGAGGGGGCAAGACAAGCAAGCAGCCCCAGTCTCTGTGCCTCTGTGCGAGCAGTGCCATGGGCAGATGAGGCTGAGCAACAGCTTTCCAGGCTAGCTCTTTCTGCCTGCCACCTATCTGCAGACGTTCGCATTTTCAGAGCAGGGCTGCCGCAGGCCCCCTGCACGGAACCCCAAAGCTACGTTTGAAGTTTGAGGGGGAAAGACAAGCAAGCAGCCCCAGTCTCTGTGTCTCTGTGCGAGCAGTGCCATGGGCAGATGAGGCTGAGCAACAGCTTTCCAGGCTAGCTCTTTCTGCCTGCCAGCTATCTGCAGACGTTCGCATTTTCAGAGCAGGGCTGCCGCAGGCCCCCTGCACGGACCCCCAAAGCTACGTTTACAGTTTGAAGGGGCAAGACAAGCAAGCAGCCCCAGTCTCTGTGCCTCTGTGCGAGCAGTGCCATGGGCAGATGAGGCTGAGCAACAGCTTTCCAGGCTAGCTCTTTCTGCCTGCCAGCTATCTGCAGACGTTCGCATTTTCAGAGCAGGGCTGCCGCAGGCCCCCTGCACGGACCCCCAAAGCTACGTTTGAAGTTTGAGGGGGCAAGACAAGCAAGCAGCCCCAGTCTCTGTGCCTCTGTGCGAGCAGTGCCATGGGCAGATGAGGCTGAGCAACAGCTTTCCAGGCTAGCTCTTTCTGCCTGTGAGCTATCTGCAGACGTTCGTGTTTTCAGAGCAGGGCTGCCGGAGGCCCCTTGCACGAACCCCCAAAGCTACGTTTGAAGTTTGAGGTGGCAAGACAAGCAAGCAGCCCCAGTCTCTGTGCCTCTGTGCGAGCAGTGCCATGGGCAGATGAGGCTGAGCAACAGCTTTCCAGACTAGCTCTTTCTGCCTGCGAGCTATCTGCAGACGTTCGCATTTTCAGAGCAGGGCTGCCGCAGGCCCCCTGCACGGACCTCCAAAGCTACGTTTGAATTTTGAGGGGGCAAGACAAGCAAGCAGCCCCAGTCTCTGTGCCTCTGTGCGAGCAGGGCCATGGGCAGATGAGGCTGAGCAACAGCTTTCCAGGCTAGCTCTTTCTGCCTGCCACCTATCTGCAGACGTTCGCATTTTCAGAGCAGGGCTGCCGCAGGCCCCCTGCACGGACCCCCAAATCTACGTTTGAAGTTTGAGGGGGCAAGACAAGCAAGCAGCCCCAGTCTCTGTGCCTCGGTGCGAGCAGTGCCATGGGCAGATGAGGCTGAGCAACAGCTTTCCAGGCTAGCTCTTTCTGCCTGCCAGCTATCTGCAGACGTTCGCATTTTCAGAGCAGGGCTGCCGGAGGCCCCCTGCACGGACCCCCAAAGCTACGTTTGAAGTTTGAGGGGGCAAGACAAGCAAGCAGCCCCAGTCTCTGTGCCTCTGTGCGAGCAGTGCCATGGGCAGATGAGGCTGAGCAACAGCTTTCCAGACTAGCTCTTTCTGCCTGCGAGCTATCTGCAGACGTTCGCATTTTCAGAGCAGGGCTGCCGCAGGCCCCCTGCACGGACCTCCAAAGCTACGTTTGAATTTTGAGGGGGCAAGACAAGCAAGCAGCCCCAGTCTCTGTGCCTCTGTGCGAGCAGGGCCATGGGCAGATGAGGCTGAGCAACAGCTTTCCAGGCTAGCTCTTTCTGCCTGCCAGCTATCTGCAGACGTTCGCATTTTCAGAGCAGGGCTGCCGCAGGCCCCCTGCACGGACCCCCAAATCTACGTTTGAAGTTTGAGGGGGCAAGACAAGCAAGCAGCCCCAGTCTCTGTGCCTCGGTGCGAGCAGTGCCATGGGCAGATGAGGCTGAGCAACAGCTTTCCAGGCTAGCTCTTTCTGCCTGTCAGCTATCTGCAGACGTTCGCATTTTCAGAGCAGGGCTGCCGGAGGCCCCCTGCACGGACCCCCAAAGCTACGTTTGAAGTTTGAGGGGGCAAGACAAGCAAGCAGCCCCAGTCTCTGTGCCTCTGTGCGAGCAGTGCCATGGGCAGATGAGGCTGAGCAACAGCTTTCCAGGCTAGCTCTTTCTGCCTGCCAGCTATCTGCAGACGTTCGCATTTTCAGAGCAGGGCTGCCGGAGGCCCCCTGCACGGACCCCCAAAGATACGTTTGAAGTTTGAGGGGGCAAGACAAGCAAGCAGCCCCAGTCTCTGTGCCTCTGTGCGAGCAGTGCCATGGGCAGATGAGGCTGAGCAACAGCTTTCCAGGCTAGCTCTTTCTGCCTGCCAGCTATCTGCAGACGTTCGCATTTTCAGAGAAGGGCTGCCGGAGGCCCCCTGCACGGACCCCCAAAGATACGTTTGAAGTTTGAGGGGGCAAGACAAGCAAGCAGCCCCAGTCTCTGTGCCTCTGTGCGAGCAGTGCCATGGGCAGATGAGGCTGAGCAACAGCTTTCCAGGCTAGCTCTTTCTGCCTGCCAGCTATCTGCAGACGTTCGCATTTTCAGAGAAGGGCTGCCGGAGGCCCCCTGCACGGACCCCCAAAGATACGTTTGAAGTTTGAGGGGGCAAGACAAGCAAGCAGCCCCAGTCTCTGTGCCTCGGTGCGAGCAGTGCCATGGGCAGATGAGGCTGAGCAACAGCTTTCCAGGCTAGCTCTTTCTGCCTGCCAGCTATCTGCAAACGTTCGCAGTTTGGGAGCAGGGCTGCCGGAGGCCCCCTGCACGGACCCCCAAAGCTACGTTTGAAGTTTGAGGGGGCAAGACAAGCAAGCAGCCCCAGTCTCTGTGCCTCTGTGCGAGCAGTGCCATGGGCAGATGAGGCTGAGCAACAGCTTTCCAGGCTAGCTCTTTCTGCCTGCCAGCTATCTGCAGACGTTCGCATTTTCAGAGCAGGGCTGCCGGAGGCCCCCTGCACGGACCCCCAAAGCTACGTTTGAAGTTTGAGGGGGCAAGACAAGCAAGCAGCCCCAGTCTCTGTGCCTCCGTGCGAGCAGTGCCATGGGCAGATGAGGCTGAGCAACAGCTTTCCAGGCTAGCTCTTTCTGCCTGCCACCTATCTGCAGACGTTCACATTTTCAGAGCAGGGCTGCCGCAGGCCCCCTGCACGGAACCCCAAAGCTACGTTTGAAGTTTGAGGGGGCAAGACAAGCAAGCAGCCCCAGTCTCTGTGCCTCTGTGCGAGCAGTGCCATGGGCAGATGAGGCTGAGCAACAGCTTTCCAGGCTAGCTCTTTCTGCCTGTCAGCTATCTGCGGACGTTCGCATTTTCAGAGCAGGGCTGCCGGAGGCCCCCTGCACGGACCCCCAAAGCTACGTTTGAAGTTTGAGGGGGCAAGACAAGCAAGCAGCCCCAGTCTCTGTGCCTCTGTGCGAGCAGTGCCATGGGCAGATGAGGCTGAGCAACAGCTTTCCAGGCTAGGTCTTTCTGCCTGCCACCTATCTGCAGACGTTCGCATTTTCAGAGCAGGGCTGCCGGAGGCCCCCTGCACGGACCCCCAAAGCTACGTTTGAAGTTTGAGGGGGCAAGACAAGCAAGCAGCCCCAGTCTCTGTGCCTCTGTGCGAGCAGTGCCATGGGCAGATGAGGCTGAGCAACAGCTTTCCAGGCTAGCTCTTTCTGCCTGCCAGCTATCTGCAGACGTTCGCATTTTCAGAGCAGGGCTGCCGGAGGCCCCCTGCACGGACCCCCAAAGCTACGTTTGAAGTTTGAGGGGGCAAGACAAGCAAGCAGCCCCAGTCTCTGTGCCTCCGTGCGAGCAGTGCCATGGGCAGATGAGGCTGAGCAACAGCTTTCCAGGCTAGCTCTTTCTGCCTGCCACCTATCTGCAGACGTTCACATTTTCAGAGCAGGGCTGCCGCAGGCCCCCTGCACGGAACCCCAAAGCTACGTTTGAAGTTTGAGGGGGCAAGACAAGCAAGCAGCCCCAGTCTCTGTGCCTCTGTGCGAGCAGTGCCATGGGCAGATGAGGCTGAGCAACAGCTTTCCAGGCTAGCTCTTTCTGCCTGCCAGCTATCTGCAGACGTTCGCATTTTCAGAGCAGGGCTGCCGGAGGCCCCCTGCACGGACCCCCAAAGCTACGTTTGAAGTTTGAGGGGGAAAGACAAGCAAGCAGCCCCAGTCTCTGTGCCTCTGTGCGAGCAGTGCCATGGGCAGATGAGGCTGAGCAACAGCTTTCCAGGCTAGCTCTTTCTGCCTGCCACCTATCTGCAGACGTTCGCATTTTCAGAGCAGGGCTGCCGCAGGCCCCCTGCACGGACCCCCAAAGCTACGTTTGAAGTTTGAGGGGGCAAGACAAGCAAGCAGCCCCAGTCTCTGTGTCTCTGTGCGAGCAGTGCCATGGGCAGATGAGGCTGAGCAACAGCTTTCCAGGCTAGCTCTTTCTGCCTGCCAGCTATCTGCAGACGTTCGCATTTTCAGAGCAGGGCTGCCGGAGGCCCCCTGCACGGACCCCCAAAGCTACGTTTGAAGTTTGAGGGGGCAAGACAAGCAAGCAGCCCCAGTCTCTGTGCCTCTGTGCGAGCAGTGCCATGGGCAGATGAGGCTGAGCAACAGCTTTCCAGGCTAGCTCTTTCTGCCTGCCAGCTATCTGCAGACGTTCGCATTTTCAGAGCAGGGCTGCCGGAGGCCCCCTGCACGGACCCCCAAAGCTACATTTGAAGTTTGAGGGGGCAAGACAAGCAAGCAGCCCCAGTCTCTGTGCCTCGGTGCGAGCAGTGCCATGGGCAGATGAGGCTGAGCAACAGCTTTCCAGGCTAGCTCTTTCTGCCTGCGAGCTATCTGCAGACGTTCGCATTTTCAGAGCAGGACTGCGAATGGAGCCCAACAGGGACCCCCTATCCCCGCTCTACGTTTGAGGTTTACCGCCCCCCAATGCTGTCCTGCTCTCTGTCCCTTTCCTCTCTCTGTTATTCTGTCCTGTTCCCTGTGTCTGTTTTTTAATTCCTCCCTCTCTGTCCCTCAGCCCAGTGCTTTTTTTTCCCTTCTTCTTCTTTGCTGCCCAGCCGAGGCTTTTCCCCCTGCGTGTCTGTTCTGCTCCCCTGTCTGTTATTTTTGCCTGTCTTTCACTTTATCCTACCTCCCTGTCCCCTTTTTCTCTCTCATTATCACCTTGTCTCGCTCCCTGTCCCTGTCTTTCTCTGACAATTTGTCCTGCTCCTTGTCCTTCTCTCCATTTGCTGTTATTTCCCGTTCTTCTTCTGACCTTTCCTTCCTTCTTTTTCTATCCTACTGCCCCAGTGCCTCTTTTGCCACCGCTGTCCTGCTCCCTGGCCCTTGTTTCCTCTCACTGTTCCTCTGTCCTGCTTCCTGTCCCCGGTTTTTCTCTTTCTCTATCCTGCTGCCTGTCTGGTCTTTTCTTAGTGTACATCCCTGTCCAGCCGGCTCTCCCTTTTTGCCTTTCTCTCCTTCTCTGTCCTGCTTCCCGGCCCGTTCTTGTCTTCCTCTCTCTCTGTCCTCTAGCCCCTTGCTGGTTTGTGTTGGGATTCCAACCCTAACCACCCCCTTCTTCGTCTGACCCTTTCTTTGTTTCTTAGTACCTTTTTTCCTGTTGCCTGTCCTTTTTCTCTCTCTGTCAGTGTGTCCTGCACTGCGTGGGACGGGGGTGGGAGGCTGAAAAACGGTGGGAAGCTGATGGGGGGGGATTCAGGCTGGAAAGAGGTAGGAGGTTGCAAAGGGGTTGGAAGCTGAATGAAGTAGAGGCCAGAAAAATGAGAGGTGGGGGCTGACGAGGGGTGGGAGGCTGGAGGTGTGGCCAAGGAGGGGGGAGTAGAGGCCAGCAGTAAAAGGAGGCCGGGAAGGGGTGGGAGGCTGCAGAGGGGAGGGAGGCCAAAGTCAAGAGTAGAGGTCAGCAAAAAAAGGAGGCCGGGAAGGGGTGGGAGGCTGCAGAGGGCTGGGAGGCCATGGGCGAGAGTAGAGGTCAGGAAGAAAAAGGAGGCCGGGAAGGGGTGGGAGGCTGCAGAGGGGTGGGAGGCAATGGGCGAGAGTAGAGGCCAGGAAGAAAAAGGAGGTAGGGAAGGGGTGGGAGGCTGCAGAGTGGTGGGAGGCCGGGGGCAAGAGTAGAGGCCAGAAAAAAAAGGAGGACGGGAAGGGGTGGGAGGCTGCAGAGAGGTGGGAGGCCAAGGGCGACAGTAGAGGCCAGAAAAAAAAGGAGGCCGGGAAGGGGTGGGAGGCTGCAGAGGGGTGGGAGGCCAGGGGCGAGAGTAGAGGGTACAAAAAAAAGGAGGCCGGGAAGGGGTGGGAGGCTGCAGAGGGGTTGGAGGCCAGGGGCGAGAGTAGAGGCCAGGAAAAATAGGAGGCCGGAAAAGGGTGGGAGGCTGCAGAGGGGTGGGAGGCCAGGGGCGAGAGTAGAGGCCAGAAAAAAAAGGAGGCCGGAAAGAGGTGGGAGGCTGCAGAGGGGTGGGAGGCCGGGGGTAAGAGTAGAGGCCAGGAAAAAAAGGCGGCCGGGAAGGGGTGGGAGGCTGAAGAGGGGAGGGAGGCCAGAGTCAAGAGTAGAGGTCAGCAAAAAAAGGAGGCCGGGAAGGGGTGGGAGGCTGCAGAGGGGAGGGAGGCAATGGGCGAGAGTAGAGGCCAGGAAGAAAAAAGGTGCCAGGAAGGGGTGGGAGGCTGCAGAGGGGTGGGAGGCCCGGGGGGGAGAGTAGAGGCCAGGAAGAAAAAAGAGGCCGGGAAGGGGTGGGAGGCTGCAGAATGGTGGGAGGCCTGGGGGGAGAGTAGAGGCCAGGAAAAAAAGGAGGCCGGGAAGGGGTGGGAGGCTGCAGAGAGGTGGGAGGCTGGGGGCAAAAGTAGAGGCCAGAAAAAAAAGGAGGCCGGGAAGGGGTGGGAGGCTGCAGAGAGGTGGGAGGCCAAGGGCGACAGTAGAGGCCAGATAAAAAAGGAGGCCGGAAAGGGGTGGGAGGCTGCAGAGGGGTGGGAGGCCGGGGGTAAGGGTAGAGGCCAGGAAAAAAAGGAGACCGGGAAGTGGTGGGAGGCTGCAGAGGGGAGGGAGGCTGGGGGCGAGAGTAGAGGCCAGGAAAAATAGGAGGCCGGAAAAGGGTGGGAGGCTGCAGAGGGGTGGGAGGCCAGGGGTAAGAGTAGAGGCCAGGAAAAAAAGGAGGCCGGAAAGGGGTGGGAGGCTGCAGAGGGGTGGGAGGCAATGGGCCAGAGTAGAGGCCAGGAAGAAAAAGAAGGACAGGAAGGGGTGGGAGTCTGCAGAGGGTTGGGAGGCAATGAGCGAGAGTAAAGGTTAGGAAATAAAGGAGGCCGGGAAGGGGTGGGAGGCCGGTGAGATGCGAGTAGGGGCCAGAAAGTCCCTGTTCTTCTCGCTTCTTCCCTGTATTTATCTTTCTTTTCTGCCTTCTTTATTCCTCTAATTCAAGTTCTATCTCAATCCCTGTGTTCTCCTTCCACTCATCATATTCTAGCCTTTTCTCTGTCCTATTCTTGCATATAGTGTGCAGTGGAGGATTCTTGTCTAGGAAGCGACGTCTCGTATGAGCTCTAAGACACCCACATGCATTTTGGTGCTGGGCACCACTGACGCACAGGAGCAGTGCCATGGGCAGATGAGGCTGAGCAACAGCTTTCCAGGCTAGCTCTTTCTGCCTGCCAGCTATCTGCAGACGTTCGCATTTTCAGAGCAGGGCTGCCGGAGGCCCCCTGCACGGACCCCCAAAGCTACGTTTGAAGTTTGAGGGGGCAAGACAAGCAAGCAGCCCCAGTCTCTGTGCCTCTGTGCGAGCAGTGCCATGGGCAGATGAGGCTGAGCAACAGCTTTCCAGGCTAGCTCTTTCTGCCTGCCACCTATCTGCAGACGTTCGCATTTTCAGAGCAGGGCTGCAGGAGGCCCCCTGCACGGACCCCCAAAGCTACTTTTGAAGTTTGAGGGGGCAAGACAAGCAAGCAGCCCCAGTCTCTGTGCCTCTGTGCGAGCAGTGCCATGGGCAGATGAGGCTGAGCAACAGCTTTCCAGGCTAGCTCTTTCTGCCTGCCAGCTATCTGCAGACGTTCGCATTTTCAGAGCAGGGCTGCCGCAGGCCCCCTGCACGGACCCCCAAAGCTACGTTTGAAGTTTGAGGGGGCAAGACAAGCAAGCAGCCCCAGTCTCTGTGCCTCTGTGCGAGCAGTGCCATGGGCAGATGAGGCTGAGCAACAGCTTTCCAGGCTAGCTCTTTCTGCCTGCCAGCTATCTGCAGACGTTCGCATTTTCAGAGCAGGGCTGCCGGAGGCCCCCTGCACGGACCCCCAAAGCTACGTTTGAAGTTTGAGGGGGCAAGACAAGCAAGCAGCCCCAGTCTCTGTGCCTCTGTGCGAGCAGTGCCATGGGCAGATGAGGCTGAGCAACAGCTTTCCAGGCTAGCTCTTTCTGCCTGCCAGCTATCTGCAGACGTTCGCATTTTCAGAGCAGGGCTGCCGGAGGCCCCCTGCACGGACCCCCAAAGCTACGTTTGAAGTTTGAGGGGGCAAGACAAGCAAGCAGCCCCAGTCTCTGTGCCTCTGTGAGAGGAGTGCCATGGGCAGATGAGGCTGAGCAACAGCTTTCCAGGCTAGCTCTTTCTGCCTGCCAGCTGTCTGCAGACGTTCGCATTTTCAGAGCAGGGCTGCCGGAGGCCCCCTGCACGGACCCCCAAAGCTACGTTTGAAGTTTGAGGGGGCAAGACAAGCAAGCAGCCCCAGTCTCTGTGCCTCTGTGCGAGCAGTGCCATGGGCAGATGAGGCTGAGCAACAGCTTTCCAGGCTAGCTCTTTCTGCCTGCCACCTATCTGCAGACGTTCGCATTTTCAGAGCAGGGCTGCCGGAGGCCCCTTGCACGGACTCCCAAAGCTACGTTTGAAGTTTGAGGGGGCAAGACAAGCAAGCAGCCCCAGTCTCTGTGCCTCTGTGCGAGCAGTGCCATGGGCAGATGAGGCTGAGCAACAGCTTTCCAGGCTAGCTCTTTCTGGCTGCCATCTATCTGCAGACGTTCGCATTTTGGGAGCAGGGCTGCCGGAGGCCCCCTGCACGGACTCCCAAAGCTACGTTTGAAGTTTGAGGGGGCAAGACAAGCAAGCAGCCCCAGTCTCTGTGCCTCTGTGCGAGCAGTGCCATGGGCAGATGAGGCTGAGCAACAGCTTTCCAGGCTAGCTCTTTCTGCCTGCCACCTATCTGCAGACGTTCGCATTTTCAGAGCAGGGCTGCCGGAGGCCCCCTGCACGGACCCCCAAAGCTACGTTTGAAGTTTGAGGGGGCAAGACAAGCAAGCAGCCCCAGTCTCTGTGCCTCTGTGCGAGCAGGGCCATGGGCAGATGAGGCTGAGCAACAGCTTTCCAGGCTAGCTCTTTCTGCCTGCGAGCTATCTGCAGACGTTCGCATTTTCAGAGCAGGGCTGCCGGAGGCCCCCTGCACGGACCCCCAAAGCTACGTTTAGAGTTTGAGGGGGCAAGACAAGCAAGCAGCCCCAGTCTCTGTGCCTCTGTGCGAGCAGTGCCATGGGCAGATGAGGCTGAGCAACAGCTTTCCAGGCTAGCTCTTTCTGCCTGCCACCTATCTGCAGACGTTCGCATTTTCAGAGCAGGGCTGCCGGAGGCCCCCTGCACGGACCCCCAAAGCTACGTTTGAAGTTTGAAGGGGCAAGACATGCAAGCAGCCCCAGTCTCTGTGCCTCTGTGAGAGGAGTGCCATGGGCAGATGAGGCTGAGCAACAGCTTTCCAGGCTAGCTCTTTCTGCCTGCCTCCTGTCTGCAGACGTTCGCATTTTCAGAGCAGGGCTGCCGGAGGCCCCCTGCACGGACCCCCAAAGCTACGTTTGAAGTTTGAGGGGGCAAGACAAGCAAGCAGCCCCAGTCTCTGTGCCTCTGTGCGAGCAGTGCCATGGGCAGATGAGGCTGAGCAACAGCTTTCCAGGCTAGCTCTTTCTGCCTGCCAGCTATCTGCAGACGTTCGCATTTTCAGAGCAGGGCTGCAGGAGGCCCCCTGCACGGACCCCCAAAGCTACGTTTGAAGTTTGAGGGGGCAAGACAAGCAAGCAGCCCCAGTCTCTGTGCCTCTGTGCGAGCAGTGCCATGGGCAGATGAGGCTGAGCAACAGCTTTCCAGGCTAGCTCTTTCTGCCTGCCAGCTATCTGCAGACGTTCGCATTTTCAGAGCAGGGCTGCCGCAGGCCCCCTGCACGGACCCCCAAAGCTACGTTTGAAGTTTGAGGGGGCAAGACAAGCAAGCAGCCCCAGTCTCTGTGCCTCTGTGCGAGCAGTGCCATGGGCAGATGAGGCTGAGCAACAGCTTTCCAGGCTAGCTCTTTCTGCCTGCCAGCTATCTGCAGACGTTCGCATTTTCAGAGCAGGGCTGCCGGAGGCCCCCTGCACGGACCCCCAAAGCTACGTTTGAAGTTTGAGGGGGCAAGACAAGCAAGCAGCCCCAGTCTCTGTGCCTCTGTGCGAGCAGTGCCATGGGCAGATGAGGCTGAGCAACAGCTTTCCAGGCTAGCTCTTTCTGCCTGCCAGCTATCTGCAGACGTTCGCAGTTTGGGAGCAGGGCTGCCGGAGGCCCCCTGCACGGACCCCCAAAGCTACGTTTGAAGTTTGAGGGGGCAAGACAAGCAAGCAGCCCCAGTCTCTGTGCCTCTGTGAGAGGAGTGCCATGGGCAGATGAGGCTGAGCAACAGCTTTCCAGGCTAGCTCTTTCTGCCTGCCAGCTGTCTGCAGACGTTCGCATTTTCAGAGCAGGGCTGCCGGAGGCCCCCTGCACGGACCCCCAAAGCTACGTTTGAAGTTTGAGGGGGCAAGACAAGCAAGCAGCCCCAGTCTCTGTGCCTCTGTGAGAGGAGTGCCATGGGCAGATGAGGCTGAGCAACAGCTTTCCAGGCTAGCTCTTTCTGCCTGCCAGCTGTCTGCAGACGTTCGCATTTTCAGAGCAGGGCTGCCGGAGGCCCGCTGCACGGACCCCCAAAGCTACGTTTGAAGTTTGAGGGGGCAAGACAAGCAAGCAGCCCCAGTCTCTGTGCCTCTGTGCGAGCAGTGCCATGGGCAGATGAGGCTGAGCAACAGCTTTCCAGGCTAGCTCTTTCTGCCTGCCACCTATCTGCAGACGTTCGCATTTTCAGAGCAGGGCTGCCGGAGGCCCCTTGCACGGACTCCCAAAGCTACGTTTGAAGTTTGAGGGGGCAAGACAAGCAAGCAGCCCCAGTCTCTGTGCCTCTGTGCGAGCAGTGCCATGGGCAGATGAGGCTGAGCAACAGCTTTCCAGGCTAGCTCTTTCTGGCTGCCATCTATCTGCAGACGTTCGCATTTTGGGAGCAGGGCTGCCGGAGGCCCCCTGCACGGACTCCCAAAGCTACGTTTGAAGTTTGAGGGGGCAAGACAAGCAAGCAGCCCCAGTCTCTGTGCCTCTGTGCGAGCAGTGCCATGGGCAGATGAGGCTGAGCAACAGCTTTCCAGGCTAGCTCTTTCTGCCTGCCAGCTATCTGCAGACGTTCGCATTTTCAGAGCAGGGCTGCCGGAGGCCCCCTGCACGGACCCCCAAAGCTACGTTTGAAGTTTGAGGGGGCAAGACAAGCAAGCAGCCCCAGTCTCTGTGCCTCTGTGCGAGCAGGGCCATGGGCAGATGAGGCTGAGCAACAGCTTTCCAGGCTAGCTCTTTCTGCCTGCGAGCTATCTGCAGACGTTCGCATTTTCAGAGCAGGGCTGCCGGAGGCCCCCTGCACGGACCCCCAAAGCTACGTTTAGAGTTTGAGGGGGCAAGACAAGCAAGCAGCCCCAGTCTCTGTGCCTCTGTGCGAGCAGTGCCATGGGCAGATGAGGCTGAGCAACAGCTTTCCAGGCTAGCTCTTTCTGCCTGCCACCTATCTGCAGACGTTCGCATTTTCAGAGCAGGGCTGCCGGAGGCCCCCTGCACGGACCCCCAAAGCTACGTTTGAAGTTTGAAGGGGCAAGACAAGCAAGCAGCCCCAGTCTCTGTGCCTCTGTGAGAGGAGTGCCATGGGCAGATGAGGCTGAGCAACAGCTTTCCAGGCTAGCTCTTTCTACCTGCCACCTGTCTGCAGACGTTCGCATTTTCAGAGCAGGGCTGCCGGAGGCCCCCTGCACGGACCCCCAAAGCTACGTTTGAAGTTTGAGGGGGCAAGACAAGCAAGCAGCCCCAGTCTCTGTGCCTCTGTGCGAGCAGTGCCATGGGCAGATGAGGCTGAGCAACAGCTTTCCAGGCTAGCTCTTTCTGCCTGCCAGCTATCTGCAGACGTTCGCATTTTCAGAGCAGGGCTGCAGGAGGCCCCCTGCACGGACCCCCAAAGCTACGTTTGAAGTTTGAGGGGGCAAGACAAGCAAGCAGCCCCAGTCTCTGTGCCTCTGTGCGAGCAGTGCCATGGGCAGATGAGGCTGAGCAACAGCTTTCCAGGCTAGCTCTTTCTGCCTGCCAGCTATCTGCAGACGTTCGCATTTTCAGAGCAGGGCTGCCGCAGGCCCCCTGCACGGACCCCCAAAGCTACGTTTGAAGTTTGAGGGGGCAAGACAAGCAAGCAGCCCCAGTCTCTGTGCCTCTGTGCGAGCAGTGCCATGGGCAGATGAGGCTGAGCAACAGCTTTCCAGGCTAGCTCTTTCTGCCTGCCAGCTATCTGCAGACGTTCGCATTTTCAGAGCAGGGCTGCCGGAGGCCCCCTGCACGGACCCCCAAAGCTACGTTTGAAGTTTGAGGGGGCAAGACAAGCAAGCAGCCCCAGTCTCTGTGCCTCTGTGCGAGCAGTGCCATGGGCAGATGAGGCTGAGCAACAGCTTTCCAGGCTAGCTCTTTCTGCCTGCCAGCTATCTGCAGACGTTCGCAGTTTGGGAGCAGGGCTGCCGGAGGCCCCCTGCACGGACTCCCAAAGCTACGTTTGAAGTTTGAGGGGGCAAGACAAGCAAGCAGCCCCAGTCTCTGTGCCTCTGTGCGAGCAGTGCCATGGGCAGATGAGGCTGAGCAACAGCTTTCCAGGCTAGCTCTTTCTGCCTGCCAGCTATCTGCAGACGTTCGCATTTTCAGAGCAGGGCTGCCGGAGGCCCCCTGCACGGACCCCCAAAGCTACGTTTGAAGTTTGAGGGGGCAAGACAAGCAAGCAGCCCCAGTCTCTGTGCCTCTGTGCGAGCAGTGCCATGGGCAGATGAGGCTGAGCAACAGCTTTCCAGGCTAGCTCTTTCTGCCTGCCAGCTATCTGCAGACGTTCGCATTTTCAGAGCAGGGCTGCCGGAGGCCCCCTGCACGGACCCCCAAAGCTACGTTTGAAGTTTGAGGGGGCAAGACAAGCAAGCAGCCCCAGTCTCTGTGCCTCTGTGCGAGCAGTGCCATGGGCAGATGAGGCTGAGCAACAGCTTTCCAGGCTAGCTCTTTCTGCCTGCCAGCTATCTGCAGACGTTCGCATTTTCAGAGCAGGGCTGCCGGAGGCCCCCTGCACGGACCCCCAAAGCTACGTTTGAAGTTTGAGGGGGCAAGACAAGCAAGCAGCCCCAGTCTCTGTGCCTCTGTGCGAGCAGTGCCATGGGCAGATGAGGCTGAGCAACAGCTTTCCAGGCTAGCTCTTTCTGCCTGCCACCTATCTGCAGACGTTCGCATTTTCAGAGCAGGGCTGCCGGAGGCCCCCTGCACGGACCCCCAAAGCTACGTTTGAAGTTTGAGGGGGCAAGACAAGCAAGCAGCCCCAGTCTCTGTGCCTCTGTGCGAGCAGTGCCATGGGCAGATGAGGCTGAGCAACAGCTTTCCAGGCTAGCTCTTTCTGGCTGCCATCTATCTGCAGACGTTCGCATTTTGGAAGCAGGGCTGCCGGAGGCCCCCTGCACGGACTCCCAAAGCTACGTTTGAAGTTTGAGGGGGCAAGACAAGCAAGCAGCCCCAGTCTCTGTGCCTCTGTGCGAGCAGTGCCATGGGCAGATGAGGCTGAGCAACAGCTTTCCAGGCTAGCTCTTTCTGCCTGCCAGCTATCTGCAGACGTTCGCATTTTCAGAGCAGGGCTGCCGGAGGCCCCCTGCACGGACCCCCAAAGCTACGTTTGAAGTTTGAGGGGGCAAGACAAGCAAGCAGCCCCAGTCTCTGTGCCTCTGTGCGAGCAGGGCCATGGGCAGATGAGGCTGAGCAACAGCTTTCCAGGCTAGCTCTTTCTGCCTGCGAGCTATCTGCAGACGTTCGCATTTTCAGAGCAGGGCTGCCGGAGGCCCCCTGCACGGACCCCCAAAGCTACGTTTAGAGTTTGAGGGGGCAAGACAAGCAAGCAGCCCCAGTCTCTGTGCCTCTGTGCGAGCAGTGCCATGGGCAGATGAGGCTGAGCAACAGCTTTCCAGGCTAGCTCTTTCTGCCTGCCACCTATCTGCAGACGTTCGCATTTTCAGAGCAGGGCTGCCGGAGGCCCCCTGCACGGACCCCCAAAGCTACGTTTGAAGTTTGAAGGGGCAAGACAAGCAAGCAGCCCCAGTCTCTGTGCCTCTGTGAGAGGAGTGCCATGGGCAGATGAGGCTGAGCAACAGCTTTCCAGGCTAGCTCTTTCTGCCTGCCACCTGTCTGCAGACGTTCGCATTTTCAGAGCAGGGCTGCCGGAGGCCCCCTGCACGGACCCCCAAAGCTACGTTTGAAGTTTGAGGGGGCAAGACAAGCAAGCAGCCCCAGTCTCTGTGCCTCTGTGCGAGCAGTGCCATGGGCAGATGAGGCTGAGCAACAGCTTTCCAGGCTAGCTCTTTCTGCCTGCCAGCTATCTGCAGACGTTCGCATTTTCAGAGCAGGGCTGCCGGAGGCCCCCTGCACGGACCCCCAAAGCTACGTTTGAAGTTTGAGGGGGCAAGACAAGCAAGCAGCCCCAGTCTCTGTGCCTCTGTGCGAGCAGTGCCATGGGCAGATGAGGCTGAGCAACAGCTTTCCAGGCTAGCTCTTTCTGCCTGCCAGCTATCTGCAGACGTTCGCATTTTCAGAGCAGGGCTGCCGGAGGCCCCCTGCACGGACCCCCAAAGCTACGTTTGAAGTTTGAGGGGGCAAGACAAGCAAGCAGCCCCAGTCTCTGTGCCTCTGTGCGAGCAGTGCCATGGGCAGATGAGGCTGAGCAACAGCTTTCCAGGCTAGCTCTTTCTGCCTGCCACCTATCTGCAGACGTTCGCATTTTCAGAGCAGGGCTGCCGGAGGCCCGCTGCACGGACCCCCAAAGCTACGTTTGAAGTTTGAGGGGGCAAGACAAGCAAGCAGCCCCAGTCTCTGTGCCTCTGTGCGAGCAGGGCCATGGGCAGATGAGGCTGAGCAACAGCTTTCCAGGCTAGCTCTTTCTGCCTGCGAGCTATCTGCAGACGTTCGCATTTTCAGAGCAGGGCTGCCGGAGGCCCCCTGCACGGACCCCCAAAGCTACGTTTAGAGTTTGAGGGGGCAAGACAAGCAAGCAGCCCCAGTCTCTGTGCCTCTGTGCGAGCAGTGCCATGGGCAGATGAGGCTGAGCAACAGCTTTCCAGGCTAGCTCTTTCTGCCTGCCAGCTATCTGCAGACGTTCGCATTTTCAGAGCAGGGCTGCCGGAGGCCCCCTGCACGGACCCCCAAAGCTACGTTTGAAGTTTGAGGGGGCAAGACAAGCAAGCAGCCCCAGTCTCTGTGCCTCTGTGCGAGCAGTGCCATGGGCAGATGAGGCTGAGCAACAGCTTTCCAGGCTAGCTCTTTCTGCCTGCCAGCTATCTGCAGACGTTCGCATTTTCAGAGCAGGGCTGCCGGAGGCCCCCTGCACGGACCCCCAAAGCTACGTTTGAAGTTTGAGGGGGCAAGACAAGCAAGCAGCCCCAGTCTCTGTGCCTCTGTGCGAGCAGTGCCATGGGCAGATGAGGCTGAGCAACAGCTTTCCAGGCTAGCTCTTTCTGCCTGCCAGCTATCTGCAGACGTTCGCATTTTCAGAGCAGGGCTGCCGGAGGCCCCCTGCACGGACCCCCAAAGCTACGTTTGAAGTTTGAGGGGGCAAGACAAGCAAGCAGCCCCAGTCTCTGTGCCTCTGTGCGAGCAGTGCCATGGGCAGATGAGGCTGAGCAACAGCTTTCCAGGCTAGCTCTTTCTGCCTGCCAGCTATCTGCAGACGTTCGCATTTTCAGAGCAGGGCTGCCGGAGGCCCCCTGCACGGACCCCCAAAGCTACGTTTGAAGTTTGAGGGGGCAAGACAAGCAAGCAGCCCCAGTCTCTGTGCCTCTGTGCGAGCAGTGCCATGGGCAGATGAGGCTGAGCAACAGCTTTCCAGGCTAGCTCTTTCTGCCTGCCAGCTATCTGCAGACGTTCGCATTTTCAGAGCAGGGCTGCCGGAGGCCCCCTGCACGGACCCCCAAAGCTACGTTTGAAGTTTGAGGGGGTAAGACAAGCAAGCAGCCCCAGTCTCTGTGCCTCTGTGCTAGCAGTGCCATGGGCAGATGAGGCTGAGCAACAGCTTTCCAGGCTAGCTCTTTCTGGCTGCCAGCTATCTGCAGACGTTCGCATTTTCAGAGCAGGGCTGCCGGAGGCCCCCTGCACGGACCCCCAGAGCTACGTTTGAAGTTTGAGGGGGCAAGACAAGCAAGCAGCCCCAGTCTCTGTGCCTCTGTGAGAGGAGTGCCATGGGCAGATGAGGCTGAGCAACAGCTTTCCAGGCTAGCTCTTTCTGCCTGCCAGCTGTCTGCACACGTTCGCATTTTCAGAGCAGGGCTGCCGGAGGCCCCCTGCACGGACCCCCAAAGCTACGTTTGAAGTTTGAGGGGGCAAGACAAGCAAGCAGCCCCAGTCTCTGTGCCTCTGTGCGAGCAGTGCCATGGGCAGATGAGGCTGAGCAACAGCTTTCCAGGCTAGCTCTTTCTGCCTGCCAGCTATCTGCAGACGTTCGCAGTTTGGGAGCAGGGCTGCCGGAGGCCCCCTGCACGGACTCCCAAAGCTACGTTTGAAGTTTGAGGGGGCAAGACAAGCAAGCAGCCCCAGTCTCTGTGCCTCTGTGCGAGCAGTGCCATGGGCAGATGAGGCTGAACAACAGCTTTCCAGGCTAGCTCTTTCTGCCTGCCAGCTATCTGCAGACGTTCGCATTTTCAGAGCAGGGCTGCCGGAGGCCCCCTGCACGGACCCCCAAAGCTACGTTTGAAGTTTGAGGGGGCAAGACAAGCAAGCAGCCCCAGTCTCTGTGCCTCTGTGCGAGCAGTGCCATGGGCAGATGAGGCTGAGCAACAGCTTTCCAGGCTAGCTCTTTCTGCCTGCCACCTATCTGCAGACGTTCGCATTTTCAGAGCAGGGCTGCCGGAGGCCCGCTGCACGGACCCCCAAAGCTACGTTTGAAGTTTGAGGGGGCAAGACAAGCAAGCAGCCCCAGTCTCTGTGCCTCTGTGCGAGCAGGGCCATGGGCAGATGAGGCTGAGCAACAGCTTTCCAGGCTAGCTCTTTCTGCCTGCCAGCTATCTGCAGACGTTCGCATTTTCAGAGCAGGGCTGCCGGAGGCCCCCTGCACGGACCCCCAAAGCTACGTTTAGAGTTTGAGGGGGCAAGACAAGCAAGCAGCCCCAGTCTCTGTGCCTCTGTGCGAGCAGTGCCATGGGCAGATGAGGCTGAGCAACAGCTTTCCAGGCTAGCTCTTTCTGCCTGCCAGCTATCTGCAGACGTTCGCATTTTCAGAGCAGGGCTGCCGGAGGCCCCCTGCACGGACCCCCAAAGCTACGTTTGAAGTTTGAGGGGGCAAGACAAGCAAGCAGCCCCAGTCTCTGTGCCTCTGTGCGAGCAGTGCCATGGGCAGATGAGGCTGAGCAACAGCTTTCCAGGCTAGCTCTTTCTGCCTGCCAGCTATCTGCAGACGTTCGCATTTTCAGAGCAGGGCTGCCGGAGGCCCCCTGCACGGACCCCCAAAGCTACGTTTGAAGTTTGAGGGGGCAAGACAAGCAAGCAGCCCCAGTCTCTGTGCCTCTGTGCGAGCAGTGCCATGGGCAGATGAGGCTGAGCAACAGCTTTCCAGGCTAGCTCTTTCTGCCTGCCAGCTATCTGCAGACGTTCGCATTTTCAGAGCAGGGCTGCCGGAGGCCCCCTGCACGGACCCCCAAAGCTACGTTTGAAGTTTGAGGGGGCAAGACAAGCAAGCAGCCCCAGTCTCTGTGCCTCTGTGCGAGCAGTGCCATGGGCAGATGAGGCTGAGCAACAGCTTTCCAGGCTAGCTCTTTCTGCCTGCCAGCTATCTGCAGACGTTCGCATTTTCAGAGCAGGGCTGCCGGAGGCCCCCTGCACGGACCCCCAAAGCTACGTTTGAAGTTTGAGGGGGCAAGACAAGCAAGCAGCCCCAGTCTCTGTGCCTCTGTGCGAGCAGTGCCATGGGCAGATGAGGCTGAGCAACAGCTTTCCAGGCTAGCTCTTTCTGCCTGCCAGCTATCTGCAGACGTTCGCATTTTCAGAGCAGGGCTGCCGGAGGCCCCCTGCACGGACCCCCAAAGCTACGTTTGAAGTTTGAGGGGGTAAGACAAGCAAGCAGCCCCAGTCTCTGTGCCTCTGTGCTAGCAGTGCCATGGGCAGATGAGGCTGAGCAACAGCTTTCCAGGCTAGCTCTTTCTGGCTGCCAGCTATCTGCAGACGTTCGCATTTTCAGAGCAGGGCTGCCGGAGGCCCCCTGCACGGACCCCCAGAGCTACGTTTGAAGTTTGAGGGGGCAAGACAAGCAAGCAGCCCCAGTCTCTGTGCCTCTGTGAGAGGAGTGCCATGGGCAGATGAGGCTGAGCAACAGCTTTCCAGGCTAGCTCTTTCTGCCTGCCAGCTGTCTGCACACGTTCGCATTTTCAGAGCAGGGCTGCCGGAGGCCCCCTGCACGGACCCCCAAAGCTACGTTTGAAGTTTGAGGGGGCAAGACAAGCAAGCAGCCCCAGTCTCTGTGCCTCTGTGCGAGCAGTGCCATGGGCAGATGAGGCTGAGCAACAGCTTTCCAGGCTAGCTCTTTCTGCCTGCCAGCTATCTGCAGACGTTCGCAGTTTGGGAGCAGGGCTGCCGGAGGCCCCCTGCACGGACTCCCAAAGCTACGTTTGAAGTTTGAGGGGGCAAGACAAGCAAGCAGCCCCAGTCTCTGTGCCTCTGTGCGAGCAGTGCCATGGGCAGATGAGGCTGAACAACAGCTTTCCAGGCTAGCTCTTTCTGCCTGCCAGCTATCTGCAGACGTTCGCATTTTCAGAGCAGGGCTGCCGGAGGCCCCCTGCACGGACCCCCAAAGCTACGTTTGAAGTTTGAGGGGGCAAGACAAGCAAGCAGCCCCAGTCTCTGTGCCTCTGTGCGAGCAGTGCCATGGGCAGATGAGGCTGAGCAACAGCTTTCCAGGCTAGCTCTTTCTGCCTGCCAGCTATCTGCAGACGTTCGCATTTTCAGAGCAGGGCTGCCGGAGGCCCCCTGCACGGACCCCCAAAGCTACGTTTGAAGTTTGAGGGGGCAAGACAAGCAAGCAGCCCCAGTCTCTGTGCCTCTGTGCGAGCAGTGCCATGGGCAGATGAGGCTGAGCAACAGCTTTCCAGGCTAGCTCTTTCTGCCTGCCAGCTATCTGCAGACGTTCGCATTTTCAGAGCAGGGCTGCCGGAGGCCCCCTGCACGGACCCCCAAAGCTACGTTTGAAGTTTGAGGGGGCAAGACAAGCAAGCAGCCCCAGTCTCTGTGCCTCTGTGAGAGGAGTGCCATGGGCAGATGAGGCTGAGCAACAGCTTTCCAGGCTAGCTCTTTCTGCCTGCCAGCTGTCTGCACACGTTTCCATTTTCAGAGCAGGGCTGCCGGAGGCCCGCTGCACGGACCCCCAAAGCTACGTTTGAAGTTTGAGGGGGCAAGACAAGCAAGCAGCCCCAGTCTCTGTGCCTCTGTGCGAGCAGTGCCATGGGCAGATGAGGCTGAGCAACAGCTTTCCAGGCTAGCTCTTTCTGCCTGCCACCTATCTGCAGACGTTCGCATTTTCAGAGCAGGGCTGCCGGAGGCCCCCTGCACGGACTCCCAAAGCTACGTTTGAAGTTTGAGGGGGCAAGACAAGCAAGCAGCCCCAGTCTCTGTGCCTCTGTGCGAGCAGTGCCATGGGCAGATGAGGCTGAGCAACAGCTTTCCAGGCTAGCTCTTTCTGGCTGCCATCTATCTGCAGACGTTCGCATTTTCAGAGCAGGGCTGCCGGAGGCCCCCTGCACGGACTCCCAAAGCTACGTTTGAAGTTTGAGGGGGCAAGACAAGCAAGCAGCCCCAGTCTCTGTGCCTCTGTGCGAGCAGTGCCATGGGCAGATGAGGCTGAGCAACAGCTTTCCAGGCTAGCTCTTTCTGCCTGCCAGCTATCTGCAGACGTTCGCATTTTCAGAGCAGGGCTGCCGGAGGCCCCCTGCACGGACCCCCAAAGCTACGTTTGAAGTTTGAGGGGGCAAGACAAGCAAGCAGCCCCAGTCTCTGTGCCTCTGTGCGAGCAGGGCCATGGGCAGATGAGGCTGAGCAACAGCTTTCCAGGCTAGCTCTTTCTGCCTGCCAGCTATCTGCAGACGTTCGCATTTTCAGAGCAGGGCTGCCGGAGGCCCCCTGCACGGACCCCCAAAGCTACGTTTAGAGTTTGAGGGGGCAAGACAAGCAAGCAGCCCCAGTCTCTGTGCCTCTGTGCGAGCAGTGCCATGGGCAGATGAGGCTGAGCAACAGCTTTCCAGGCTAGCTCTTTCTGCCTGCCACCTATCTGCAGACGTTCGCATTTTCAGAGCAGGGCTGCCGGAGGCCCCCTGCACGGACCCCCAAAGCTACGTTTGAAGTTTGAAGGGGCAAGACAAGCAAGCAGCCCCAGTCTCTGTGCCTCTGTGAGAGGAGTGCCATGGGCAGATGAGGCTGAGCAACAGCTTTCCAGGCTAGCTCTTTCTGCCTGCCAGCTGTCTGCAGACGTTCGCATTTTCAGAGCAGGGCTGCCGGAGGCCCCCTGCACGGACCCCCAAAGCTACGTTTGAAGTTTGAGGGGGCAAGACAAGCAAGCAGCCCCAGTCTCTGTGCCTCTGTGCGAGCAGTGCCATGGGCAGATGAGGCTGAGCAACAGCTTTCCAGGCTAGCTCTTTCTGCCTGCCAGCTATCTGCAGACGTTCGCATTTTCAGAGCAGGGCTGCCGCAGGCCCCCTGCACGGACCCCCAAAGCTACGTTTGAAGTTTGAGGGGGCAAGACAAGCAAGCAGCCCCAGTCTCTGTGCCTCTGTGCGAGCAGTGCCATGGGCAGATGAGGCTGAGCAACAGCTTTCCAGGCTAGCTCTTTCTGCCTGCCAGCTATCTGCAGACGTTCGCATTTTCAGAGCAGGGCTGCCGGAGGCCCCCTGCACGGACCCCCAAAGCTACGTTTGAAGTTTGAGGGGGCAAGACAAGCAAGCAGCCCCAGTCTCTGTGCCTCTGTTCGATCAGTGCCATGGGCAGATGAGGCTGAGCAACAGCTTTCCAGGCTAGCTCTTTCTGCCTGCCAGCTATCTGCAGACGTTCGCATTTTCAGAGCAGGGCTGCCGGAGGCCCCCTGCACGGACCCCCAAAGCTACGTTTGAAGTTTGAGGGGGCAAGACAAGCAAGCAGCCCCAGTCTCTGTGCCTCTGTGCGAGCAGTGCCATGGGCAGATGAGGCTGAGCAACAGCTTTCCAGGCTAGCTCTTTCTGCCTGCCAGCTATCTGCAGACGTTCGCATTTTCAGAGCAGGGCTGCCGGAGGCCCCCTGCACGGACCCCCAAAGCTACGTTTGAAGTTTTAGGGGGCAAGACAAGCAAGCAGCCCCAGTCTCTGTGCCTCTGTGCGAGCAGTGCCATGGGCAGATGAGGCTGAGCAACAGCTTTCCAGGCTAGCTCTTTCTGCCTGCCAGCTATCTGCAGACGTTCGCATTTTCAGAGCAGGGCTGCCGGAGGCCCCCTGCACGGACCCCCAAAGCTACGTTTGAAGTTTGAGGGGGCAAGACAAGCAAGCAGCCCCAGTCTCTGTGCCTCTGTGAGAGGAGTGCCATGGGCAGATGAGGCTGAGCAACAGCTTTCCAGGCTAGCTCTTTCTGCCTGCCAGCTGTCTGCAGACGTTCGCATTTTCAGAGCAGGGCTGCCGGAGGCCCCCTGCACGGACTCCCAAAGCTACGTTTGAAGTTTGAGGGGGCAAGACAAGCAAGCAGCCCCAGTCTCTGTGCCTCTGTGCGAGCAGTGCCATGGGCAGATGAGGCTGAGCAACAGCTTTCCAGGCTAGCTCTTTCTGCCTGCCAGCTATCTGCAGACGTTCGCATTTTCAGAGCAGGGCTGCCGGAGGCCCCCTGCACGGACCCCCAAAGTTACGTTTGAAGTTTGAGGGGGCAAGACAAGCAAGCAGCCCCAGTCTCTGTGCCTCTGTGCGAGCAGTGCCATGGGCAGATGAGGCTGAGCAACAGCTTTCCAGGCTAGCTCTTTCTGCCTGCCAGCTATCTGCAGACGTTCGCATTTTCAGAGCAGGGCTGCCGGAGGCCCCCTGCACGGACCCCCAAAGCTACGTTTGAAGTTTGAGGGGGCAAGACAAGCAAGCAGCCCCAGTCTCTGTGCCTCTGTGCGAGCAGGGCCATGGGCAGATGAGGCTGAGCAACAGCTTTCCAGGCTAGCTCTTCTGCCTGCGAGCTATCTGCAGACGTTCGCATTTTCAGAGCAGGGCTGCCGGAGGCCCCCTGCACGGACCCCCAAAGCTACGTTTACAGTTTGAGGGGGCAAGACAAGCAAGCAGCCCCAGTCTCTGTGCCTCTGTGCGAGCAGTGCCATGGGCAGATGAGGCTGAGCAACAGCTTTCCAGGCTAGCTCTTTCTGCCTGCCACCTATCTGCAGACGTTCGCATTTTCAGAGCAGGGCTGCCGGAGGCCCCCTGCACGGACTCCCAAAGCTACGTTTGAAGTTTGAGGGGGCAAGACAAGCAAGCAGCCCCAGTCTCTGTGCCTCTGTGCGAGCAGTGCCATGGGCAGATGAGGCTGAGCAACAGCTTTCCAGGCTAGCTCTTTCTGCCTGCCAGCTATCTGCAGACGTTCGCATTTTCAGAGCAGGGCTGCCGGAGGCCCCCTGCACGGACCCCCAAAGCTACGTTTGAAGTTTGAGGGGGCAAGACAAGCAAGCAGCCCCAGTCTCTGTGCCTCTGTGCGAGCAGGGCCATGGGCAGATGAGGCTGAGCAACAGCTTTCCAGGCTAGCTCTTTCTGCCTGCGAGCTATCTGCAGACGTTCGCATTTTCAGAGCAGGGCTGCCGGAGGCCCCCTGCACGGACCCCCAAAGCTACGTTTACAGTTTGAGGGGGCAAGACAAGCAAGCAGCCCCAGTCTCTGTGCCTCTGTGCGAGCAGTGCCATGGGCAGATGAGGCTGAGCAACAGCTTTCCAGGCTAGCTCTTTCTGCCTGCCACCTATCTGCAGACGTTCGCATTTTCAGAGCAGGGCTGCCGGAGGCCCCCTGCACGGACCCCCAAAGCTACGTTTGAAGTTTGAGGGGGCAAGACAAGCAAGCAGCCCCAGTCTCTGTGCCTCTGTGAGAGGAGTGCCATGGGCAGATGAGGCTGAGCAACAGCTTTCCAGGCTAGCTCTTTCTGCCTGCCAGCTGTCTGCAGACGTTCGCATTTTCAGAGCAGGGCTGCCGGAGGCCCCCTGCACGGACCCCCAAAGCTACGTTTGAAGTTTGAGGGGGCAAGACAAGCAAGCAGCCCCAGTCTCTGTGCCTCTGTGCGAGCAGTGCCATGGGCAGATGAGGCTGAGCAACAGCTTTCCAGGCTAGCTCTTTCTGCCTGCCAGCTATCTGCAGACGTTCGCATTTTCAGAGCAGGGCTGCCGGAGGCCCCCTGCACGGACCCCCAAAGCTACGTTTGAAGTTTGAGGGGGCAAGACAAGCAAGCAGCCCCAGTCTCTGTGCCTCTGTGCGAGCAGTGCCATGGGAAGATGAGGCTGAGCAACAGCTTTCCAGGCTAGCTCTTTCTGCCTGCGAGCTATCTGCAGACGTTCGCATTTTCAGAGCAGGGCTGCCGCAGGCCCCCTGCACGGACCCCCAAAGCTACGTTTACAGTTTGAGGGGGCAAGACAAGCAAGCAGCCCCAGTCTCTGTGCCTCTGTGCGAGCAGTGCCATGGGCAGATGAGGCTGAGCAACAGCTTTCCAGGCTAGCTCTTTCTGCCTGCCACCTATCTGCAGACGTTCGCATTTTCAGAGCAGGGCTGCCGGAGGCCCCCTGCACGGACTCCCAAAGCTACCTTTGAAGTATGAGGGGGCAAGACAAGCAAGCAGCCCCAGTCTCTGTGCCTCTGTGAGAGGAGTGCCATGGGCAGATGAGGCTGAGCAACAGCTTTCCAGGCTAGCTCTTTCTGCCTGCCAGCTGTCTGCAGACGTTCGCATTTTCAGAGCAGGGCTGCCGGAGGCCCCCTGCACGGACCCCCAAAGCTACGTTTGAAGTTTGAGGGGGCAAGACAAGCAAGCAGCCCCAGTCTCTGTGCCTCTGTGCGAGCAGTGCCATGGGCAGATGAGGCTGAGCAACAGCTTTCCAGGCTAGCTCTTTCTGCCTGCCAGCTATCTGCAGACGTTCGCATTTTCAGAGCAGGGCTGCCGGAGGCCCCCTGCACGGACCCCCAAAGTTACGTTTGAAGTTTGAGGGGGCAAGACAAGCAAGCAGCCCCAGTCTCTGTGCCTCTGTGCGAGCAGTGCCATGGGCAGATGAGGCTGAGCAACAGCTTTCCAGGCTAGCTCTTTCTGCCTGCCAGCTATCTGCAGACGTTCGCATTTTGGGAGCAGGGCTGCCGGAGGCCCCCTGCACGGACCCCCAAAGCTACGTTTGAAGTTTGAGGGGGCAAGACAAGCAAGCAGCCCCAGTCTCTGTGCCTCTGTGCGAGCAGGGCCATGGGCAGATGAGGCTGAGCAACAGCTTTCCAGGCTAGCTCTTTCTACCTGCGAGCTATCTGCAGACGTTCGCATTTTCAGAGCAGGGCTGCCGGAGGCCCCCTGCACGGACCCCCAAAGCTACGTTTACAGTTTGAGGGGGCAAGACAAGCAAGCAGCCCCAGTCTCTGTGCCTCTGTGCGAGCAGTGCCATGGGCAGATGAGGCTGAGCAACAGCTTTCCAGGCTAGCTCTTTCTGCCTGCCACCTATCTGCAGACGTTCGCATTTTCAGAGCAGGGCTGCCGGAGGCCCCCTACACGGACTCCCAAAGCTACGTTTGAAGTTTGAGGGGGCAAGACAAGCAAGCAGCCCCAGTCTCTGTGCCTCTGTGCGAGCAGTGCCATGGGCAGATGAGGCTGAGCAACAGCTTTCCAGGCTAGCTCTTTCTGCCTGCCAGCTATCTGCAGACGTTCGCATTTTGGGAGCAGGGCTGCCGGAGGCCCCCTGCACGGACTCCCAAAGCTACGTTTGAAGTTTGAGGGGGCAAGACAAGCAAGCAGCCCCAGTCTCTGTGCCTCTGTGCGAGCAGTGCCATGGGCAGATGAGGCTGAGCAACAGCTTTCCAGGCTAGCTCTTTCTGCCTGCCACCTATCTGCAGACGTTCGCATTTTCAGAGCAGGGCTGCCGGAGGCCCCCTGCACGGACTCCCAAAGCTACCTTTGAAGTATGAGGGGGCAAGACAAGCAAGCAGCCCCAGTCTCTGTGCCTCTGTGCGAGCAGTGCCATGGGCAGATGAGGCTGAGCAACAGCTTTCCAGGCTAGCTCTTTCTGCCTGCCAGCTATCTGCAGACGTTCGCATTTTGGGAGCAGGGCTGCCGGAGGCCCCCTGCACGGACTCCCAAAGCTACGTTTGAAGTTTGAGGGGGCAAGACAAGCAAGCAGCCCCAGTCTCTGTGCCTCTGTGCGAGCAGTGCCATGGGCAGATGAGGCTGAGCAACAGCTTTCCAGGCTAGCTCTTTCTGCCTGCCAGCTATCTGCAGACGTTCGCATTTTCAGAGCAGGGCTGCCGGAGGCCCCCTGCACGGACCCCCAAAGCTACGTTTGAAGTTTGAGGGGGCAAGACAAGCAAGCAGCCCCAGTCTCTGTGCCTCTGTGCGAGCAGGGCCATGGGCAGATGAGGCTGAGCAACAGCTTTCCAGGCTAGCTCTTTCTGCCTGCCAGCTATCTGCAGACGTTCGCATTTTCAGAGCAGGGCTGCCGGAGGCCCCCTGCACGGACCCCCAAAGCTACGTTTGAAGTTTGAGGGGGCAAGACAAGCAAGCAGCCCCAGTCTCTGTGCCTCTGTGAGAGGAGTGCCATGGGCAGATGAGGCTGAGCAACAGCTTTCCAGGCTAGCTCTTTCTGCCTGCCAGCTGTCTGCAGACGTTCGCATTTTCAGAGCAGGGCTGCCGGAGGCCCCCTGCACGGACCCCCAAAGCTACGTTTGAAGTTTGAGGGGGCAAGACAAGCAAGCAGCCCCAGTCTCTGTGCCTCTGTGCGAGCAGTGCCATGGGCAGATGAGGCTGAGCAACAGCTTTCCAGGCTAGCTCTTTCTGCCTGCGAGCTATCTGCAGACGTTCGCATTTTCAGAGCAGGGCTGCCGGAGGCCCCCTGCACGGACCCCCAAAGTTACGTTTGAAGTTTGAGGGGGCAAGACAAGCAAGCAGCCCCAGTCTCTGTGCCTCTGTGCGAGCAGTGCCATGGGCAGATGAGGCTGAGCAACATCTTTCCAGGCTAGCTCTTTCTGCCTGCCAGCTATCTGCAGACGTTCGCATTTTCAGAGCAGGGCTGCCGGAGGCCCCCTGCACGGACCCCCAAAGCTACGTTTGAAGTTTGAGGGGGCAAGACAAGCAAGCAGCCCCAGTCTCTGTGCCTCTGTGCGAGCAGGGCCATGGGCAGATGAGGCTGAGCAACAGCTTTCCAGGCTAGCTCTTTCTGCCTGCGAGCTATCTGCAGACGTTCGCATTTTCAGAGCAGGGCTGCCGGAGGCCCCCTGCACGGACCCCCAAAGCTACGTTTACAGTTTGAGGGGGCAAGACAAGCAAGCAGCCCCAGTCTCTGTGCCTCTGTGCGAGCAGTGCCATGGGCAGATGAGGCTGAGCAACAGCTTTCCAGGCTAGCTCTTTCTGCCTGCCACCTATCTGCAGACGTTCGCATTTTCAGAGCAGGGCTGCCGGAGGCCCCCTACACGGACTCCCAAAGCTACCTTTGAAGTATGAGGGGGCAAGACAAGCAAGCAGCCCCAGTCTCTGTGCCTCTGTGCGAGCAGTGCCATGGGCAGATGAGGCTGAGCAACAGCTTTCCAGGCTAGCTCTTTCTGGCTGCCATCTATCTGCAGACGTTCGCATTTTGGGAGCAGGGCTGCCGGAGGCCCCCTGCACGGACTCCCAAAGCTACGTTTGAAGTTTGAGGGGGCAAGACAAGCAAGCAGCCCCAGTCTCTGTGCCTCTGTGCGAGCAGTGCCATGGGCAGATGAGGCTGAGCAACAGCTTTCCAGGCTAGCTCTTTCTGCCTGCCAGCTATCTGCAGACGTTCGCATTTTCAGAGCAGGGCTGCCGGAGGCCCCCTGCACGGACCCCCAAAGCTACGTTTGAAGTTTGAGGGGGCAAGACAAGCAAGCAGCCCCAGTCTCTGTGCCTCTGTGCGAGCAGGGCCATGGGCAGATGAGGCTGAGCAACAGCTTTCCAGGCTAGCTCTTTCTGCCTGCGAGCTATCTGCAGACGTTCGCATTTTCAGAGCAGGGCTGCCGCAGGCCCCCTGCACGGACCCCCAAAGCTACGTTTACAGTTTGAGGGGGCAAGACAAGCAAGCAGCCCCAGTCTCTGTGCCTCGGTGCGAGCAGTGCCATGGGCAGATGAGGCTGAGCAACAGCTTTCCAGGCTAGCTCTTTCTGCCTGCCACCTATCTGCAGACGTTCGCATTTTCAGAGCAGGGCTGCCGGAGGCCCCCTGCACGGACTCCCAAAGCTACCTTTGAAGTATGAGGGGGCAAGACAAGCAAGCAGCCCCAGTCTCTGTGCCTCTGTGAGAGGAGTGCCATGGGCAGATGAGGCTGAGCAACAGCTTTCCAGGCTAGCTCTTTCTGCCTGCCAGCTGTCTGCAGACGTTCGCATTTTCAAAGCAGGGCTGCCAGAGGCCCCCTGCACGGACCCCCAAAGCTACGTTTGAAGTTTGAGGGGGCAAGACAAGCAAGCAGCCCCAGTCTCTGTGCCTCTGTGCGAGCAGTGCCATGGGCAGATGAGGCTGAGCAACAGCTTTCCAGGCTAGCTCTTTCTGCCTGCCAGCTATCTGCAGACGTTCGCATTTTCAGAGCAGGGCTGCCGGAGGCCCCCTGCACGGACCCCCAAAGTTACGTTTGAAGTTTGAGGGGGCAAGACAAGCAAGCAGCCCCAGTCTCTGTGCCTCTGTGCGAGCAGTGCCATGGGCAGATGAGGCTGAGCAACAGCTTTCCAGGCTAGCTCTTTCTGCCTGCCAGCTATCTGCAGACGTTCGCATTTTGGGAGCAGGGCTGCCGGAGGCCCCCTGCACGGACCCCCAAAGCTACGTTTGAAGTTTGAGGGGGCAAGACAAGCAAGCAGCCCCAGTCTCTGTGCCTCTGTGCGAGCAGTGCCATGGGCAGATGAGGCTGAGCAACAGCTTTCCAGGCTAGCTCTTTCTGCCTGCGAGCTATCTGCAGACGTTCGCATTTTCAGAGCAGGGCTGCCGGAGGCCCCCTGCACGGACCCCCAAAGTTACGTTTGAAGTTTGAGGGGGCAAGACAAGCAAGCAGCCCCAGTCTCTGTGCCTCTGTGCGAGCAGTGCCATGGGCAGATGAGGCTGAGCAACATCTTTCCAGGCTAGCTCTTTCTGCCTGCCAGCTATCTGCAGACGTTCGCGTTTTCAGAGCAGGGCTGCCGGAGGCCCCCTGCACGGACCCCCAAAGCTACGTTTGAAGTTTGAGGGGGCAAGACAAGCAAGCAGCCCCAGTCTCTGTGCCTCTGTGCGAGCAGGGCCATGGGCAGATGAGGCTGAGCAACAGCTTTCCAGGCTAGCTCTTTCTGCCTGCGAGCTATCTGCAGACGTTCGCATTTTCAGAGCAGGGCTGCCGGAGGCCCCCTGCACGGACCCCCAAAGCTACGTTTACAGTTTGAGGGGGCAAGACAAGCAAGCAGCCCCAGTCTCTGTGCCTCTGTGCGAGCAGTGCCATGGGCAGATGAGGCTGAGCAACAGCTTTCCAGGCTAGCTCTTTCTGCCTGCCACCTATCTGCAGACGTTCGCATTTTCAGAGCAGGGCTGCCGGAGGCCCCCTACACGGACTCCCAAAGCTACCTTTGAAGTATGAGGGGGCAAGACAAGCAAGCAGCCCCAGTCTCTGTGCCTCTGTGCGAGCAGTGCCATGGGCAGATGAGGCTGAGCAACAGCTTTCCAGGCTAGCTCTTTCTGGCTGCCATCTATCTGCAGACGTTCGCATTTTGGGAGCAGGGCTGCCGGAGGCCCCCTGCACGGAACCCCAAAGCTACGTTTGAAGTTTGAGGGGGCAAGACAAGCAAGCAGCCCCAGTCTCTGTGCCTCTGTGCGAGCAGTGCCATGGGCAGATGAGGCTGAGCAACAGCTTTCCAGGCTAGCTCTTTCTGCCTGCCAGCTATCTGCAGACGTTCGCATTTTCAGAGCAGGGCTGCCGGAGGCCCCCTGCACGGACCCCCAAAGCTACGTTTGAAGTTTGAGGGGGCAAGACAAGCAAGCAGCCCCAGTCTCTGTGCCTCTGTGCGAGCAGGGCCATGGGCAGATGAGGCTGAGCAACAGCTTTCCAGGCTAGCTCTTTCTGCCTGCGAGCTATCTGCAGACGTTCGCATTTTCAGAGCAGGGCTGCCGCAGGCCCCCTGCACGGACCCCCAAAGCTACGTTTACAGTTTGAGGGGGCAAGACAAGCAAGCAGCCCCAGTCTCTGTGCCTCTGTGCGAGCAGTGCCATGGGCAGATGAGGCTGAGCAACAGCTTTCCAGGCTAGCTCTTTCTGCCTGCCACCTATCTGCAGACGTTCGCATTTTCAGAGCAGGGCTGCCGGAGGCCCCCTGCACGGACTCCCAAAGCTACCTTTGAAGTATGAGGGGGCAAGACAAGCAAGCAGCCCCAGTCTCTGTGCCTCTGTGAGAGGAGTGCCATGGGCAGATGAGGCTGAGCAACAGCTTTCCAGGCTAGCTCTTTCTGCCTGCCAGCTGTCTGCAGACGTTCGCATTTTCAGAGCAGGGCTGCCGGAGGCCCCCTGCACGGACCCCCAAAGCTACGTTTGAAGTTTGAGGGGGCAAGACAAGCAAGCAGCCCCAGTCTCTGTGCCTCTGTGCGAGCAGTGCCATGGGCAGATGAGGCTGAGCAACAGCTTTCCAGGCTAGCTCTTTCTGCCTGCCAGCTATCTGCAGACGTTCGCATTTTCAGAGCAGGGCTGCCGGAGGCCCCCTGCACGGAACCCCAAAGTTACGTTTGAAGTTTGAGGGGGCAAGACAAGCAAGCAGCCCCAGTCTCTGTGCCTCTGTGCGAGCAGTGCCATGGGCAGATGAGGCTGAGCAACAGCTTTCCAGGCTAGCTCTTTCTGCCTGCCAGCTATCTGCAGACGTTCGCATTTTGGGAGCAGGGCTGCCGGAGGCCCCCTGCACGGACCCCCAAAGCTACGTTTGAAGTTTGAGGGGGCAAGACAAGCAAGCAGCCCCAGTCTCTGTGCCTCTGTGCGAGCAGGGCCATGGGCAGATGAGGCTGAGCAACAGCTTTCCAGGCTAGCTCTTTCTGCCTGCCAGCTATCTGCAGACGTTCGCATTTTCAGAGCAGGGCTGCCGGAGGCCCCCTGCACGGACCCCCAAAGCTACGTTTGAAGTTTGAGGGGGCAAGACAAGCAAGCAGCCCCAGTCTCTGTGCCTCTGTGCGAGCAGTGCCATGGGCAGATGAGGCTGAGCAACAGCTTTCCAGGCTAGCTCTTTCTGCCTGCCACCTATCTGCAGACGTTCGCATTTTCAGAGCAGGGCTGCCGGAGGCCCCCTACACGGACTCCCAAAGCTACGTTTGAAGTTTGAGGGGGCAAGACAAGCAAGCAGCCCCAGTCTCTGTGCCTCTGTGCGAGCAGTGCCATGGGCAGATGAGGCTGAGCAACAGCTTTCCAGGCTAGCTCTTTCTGGCTGCCATCTATCTGCAGACGTTCGCATTTTCAGAGCAGGGCTGCCGGAGGCCCCCTGCACGGACTCCCAAAGCTACGTTTGAAGTTTGAGGGGGCAAGACAAGCAAGCAGCCCCAGTCTCTGTGCCTCTGTGCGAGCAGTGCCATGGGCAGATGAGGCTGAGCAACAGCTTTCCAGGCTAGCTCTTTCTGCCTGCCACCTATCTGCAGACGTTCGCATTTTCAGAGCAGGGCTGCCGGAGGCCCCCTGCACGGACTCCCAAAGCTACCTTTGAAGTATGAGGGGGCAAGACAAGCAAGCAGCCCCAGTCTCTGTGCCTCTGTGCGAGCAGTGCCATGGGCAGATGAGGCTGAGCAACAGCTTTCCAGGCTAGCTCTTTCTGCCTGCCAGCTATCTGCAGACGTTCGCATTTTGGGAGCAGGGCTGCCGGAGGCCCCCTGCACGGACTCCCAAAGCTACGTTTGAAGTTTGAGGGGGCAAGACAAGCAAGCAGCCCCAGTCTCTGTGCCTCTGTGCGAGCAGTGCCATGGGCAGATGAGGCTGAGCAACAGCTTTCCAGGCTAGCTCTTTCTGCCTGCCAGCTATCTGCAGACGTTCGCATTTTCAGAGCAGGGCTGCCGGAGGCCCCCTGCACGGACCCCCAAAGCTACGTTTGAAGTTTGAGGGGGCAAGACAAGCAAGCAGCCCCAGTCTCTGTGCCTCTGTGCGAGCAGGGCCATGGGCAGATGAGGCTGAGCAACAGCTTTCCAGGCTAGCTCTTTCTGCCTGCCAGCTATCTGCAGACGTTCGCATTTTCAGAGCAGGGCTGCCGGAGGCCCCCTGCACGGACCCCCAAAGCTACGTTTGAAGTTTGAGGGGGCAAGACAAGCAAGCAGCCCCAGTCTCTGTGCCTCTGTGAGAGGAGTGCCATGGGCAGATGAGGCTGAGCAACAGCTTTCCAGGCTAGCTCTTTCTGCCTGCCAGCTGTCTGCAGACGTTCGCATTTTCAGAGCAGGGCTGCCGCAGGCCCCCTGCACGGACCCCCAAAGCTACGTTTGAAGTTTGAGGGGGCAAGACAAGCAAGCAGCCCCAGTCTCTGTGCCTCTGTGCGAGCAGTGCCATGGGCAGATGAGGCTGAGCAACAGCTTTCCAGGCTAGCTCTTTCTGCCTGCGAGCTATCTGCAGACGTTCGCATTTTCAGAGCAGGGCTGCCGGAGGCCCCCTGCACGGACCCCCAAAGTTACGTTTGAAGTTTGAGGGGGCAAGACAAGCAAGCAGCCCCAGTCTCTGTGCCTCTGTGCGAGCAGTGCCATGGGCAGATGAGGCTGAGCAACAGCTTTCCAGGCTAGCTCTTTCTGGCTGCCATCTATCTGCAGACGTTCGCATTTTGGGAGCAGGGCTGCCGGAGGCCCCCTGCACGGACTCCCAAAGCTACGTTTGAAGTTTGAGGGGGCAAGACAAGCAAGCAGCCCCAGTCTCTGTGCCTCTGTGCGAGCAGTGCCATGGGCAGATGAGGCTGAGCAACAGCTTTCCAGGCTAGCTCTTTCTGCCTGCCAGCTATCTGCAGACGTTCGCATTTTCAGAGCAGGGCTGCCGGAGGCCCCCTGCACGGACCCCCAAAGCTACGTTTGAAGTTTGAGGGGGCAAGACAAGCAAGCAGCCCCAGTCTCTGTGCCTCTGTGCGAGCAGGGCCATGGGCAGATGAGGCTGAGCAACAGCTTTCCAGGCTAGCTCTTTCTGCCTGCGAGCTATCTGCAGACGTTCGCATTTTCAGAGCAGGGCTGCCGCAGGCCCCCTGCACGGACCCCCAAAGCTACGTTTACAGTTTGAGGGGGCAAGACAAGCAAGCAGCCCCAGTCTCTGTGCCTCTGTGCGAGCAGTGCCATGGGCAGATGAGGCTGAGCAACAGCTTTCCAGGCTAGCTCTTTCTGCCTGCCACCTATCTGCAGACGTTCGCATTTTCAGAGCAGGGCTGCCGGAGGCCCCCTGCACGGACTCCCAAAGCTACCTTTGAAGTATGAGGGGGCAAGACAAGCAAGCAGCCCCAGTCTCTGTGCCTCTGTGAGAGGAGTGCCATGGGCAGATGAGGCTGAGCAACAGCTTTCCAGGCTAGCTCTTTCTGCCTGCCAGCTGTCTGCAGACGTTCGCATTTTCAGAGCAGGGCTGCCGGAGGCCCCCTGCACGGACCCCCAAAGCTACGTTTGAAGTTTGAGGGGGCAAGACAAGCAAGCAGCCCCAGTCTCTGTGCCTCTGTGCGAGCAGTGCCATGGGCAGATGAGGCTGAGCAACAGCTTTCCAGGCTAGCTCTTTCTGCCTGCCAGCTATCTGCAGACGTTCGCATTTTCAGAGCAGGGCTGCCGGAGGCCCCCTGCACGGACCCCCAAAGTTACGTTTGAAGTTTGAGGGGGCAAGACAAGCAAGCAGCCCCAGTCTCTGTGCCTCTGTGCGAGCAGTGCCATGGGCAGATGAGGCTGAGCAACAGCTTTCCAGGCTAGCTCTTTCTGCCTGCCAGCTATCTGCAGACGTTCGCATTTTGGGAGCAGGGCTGCCGGAGGCCCCCTGCACGGACCCCCAAAGCTACGTTTGAAGTTTGAGGGGGCAAGACAAGCAAGCAGCCCCAGTCTCTGTGCCTCTGTGCGAGCAGGGCCATGGGCAGATGAGGCTGAGCAACAGCTTTCCAGGCTAGCTCTTTCTGCCTGCGAGCTATCTGCAGACGTTCGCATTTTCAGAGCAGGGCTGCCGGAGGCCCCCTGCACGGACCCCCAAAGCTACGTTTACAGTTTGAGGGGGCAAGACAAGCAAGCAGCCCCAGTCTCTGTGCCTCTGTGCGAGCAGTGCCATGGGCAGATGAGGCTGAGCAACAGCTTTCCAGGCTAGCTCTTTCTGCCTGCCAGCTATCTGCAGACGTTCGCATTTTCAGAGCAGGGCTGCCGCAGGCCCCCTGCACGGACCCCCAAAGCTACGTTTGAAGTTTGAGGGGGCAAGACAAGCAAGCAGCCCCAGTCTCTGTGCCTCTGTGCGAGCAGTGCCATGGGCAGATGAGGCTGAGCAACAGCTTTCCAGGCTAGCTCTTTCTGCCTGCGAGCTATCTGCAGACGTTCGCATTTTCAGAGCAGGGCTGCCGGAGGCCCCCTGCACGGACCCCCAAAGTTACGTTTGAAGTTTGAGGGGGCAAGACAAGCAAGCAGCCCCAGTCTCTGTGCCTCTGTGCGAGCAGTGCCATGGGCAGATGAGGCTGAGCAACAGCTTTCCAGGCTAGCTCTTTCTGGCTGCCATCTATCTGCAGACGTTCGCATTTTGGGAGCAGGGCTGCCGGAGGCCCCCTGCACGGACTCCCAAAGCTACGTTTGAAGTTTGAGGGGGCAAGACAAGCAAGCAGCCCCAGTCTCTGTGCCTCTGTGCGAGCAGTGCCATGGGCAGATGAGGCTGAGCAACAGCTTTCCAGGCTAGCTCTTTCTGCCTGCCAGCTATCTGCAGACGTTCGCATTTTCAGAGCAGGGCTGCCGGAGGCCCCCTGCACGGACCCCCAAAGCTACGTTTGAAGTTTGAGGGGGCAAGACAAGCAAGCAGCCCCAGTCTCTGTGCCTCTGTGCGAGCAGGGCCATGGGCAGATGAGGCTGAGCAACAGCTTTCCAGGCTAGCTCTTTCTGCCTGCGAGCTATCTGCAGACGTTCGCATTTTCAGAGCAGGGCTGCCGCAGGCCCCCTGCACGGACCCCCAAAGCTACGTTTACAGTTTGAGGGGGCAAGACAAGCAAGCAGCCCCAGTCTCTGTGCCTCTGTGCGAGCAGTGCCATGGGCAGATGAGGCTGAGCAACAGCTTTCCAGGCTAGCTCTTTCTGCCTGCCACCTATCTGCAGACGTTCGCATTTTCAGAGCAGGGCTGCCGGAGGCCCCCTGCACGGACTCCCAAAGCTACCTTTGAAGTATGAGGGGGCAAGACAAGCAAGCAGCCCCAGTCTCTGTGCCTCTGTGAGAGGAGTGCCATGGGCAGATGAGGCTGAGCAACAGCTTTCCAGGCTAGCTCTTTCTGCCTGCCAGCTGTCTGCAGACGTTCGCATTTTCAGAGCAGGGCTGCCGGAGGCCCCCTGCACGGACCCCCAAAGCTACGTTTGAAGTTTGAGGGGGCAAGACAAGCAAGCAGCCCCAGTCTCTGTGCCTCTGTGCGAGCAGTGCCATGGGCAGATGAGGCTGAGCAACAGCTTTCCAGGCTAGCTCTTTCTGCCTGCCAGCTATCTGCAGACGTTCGCATTTTCAGAGCAGGGCTGCCGGAGGCCCCCTGCACGGACCCCCAAAGTTACGTTTGAAGTTTGAGGGGGCAAGACAAGCAAGCAGCCCCAGTCTCTGTGCCTCTGTGCGAGCAGTGCCATGGGCAGATGAGGCTGAGCAACAGCTTTCCAGGCTAGCTCTTTCTGCCTGCCAGCTATCTGCAGACGTTCGCATTTTGGGAGCAGGGCTGCCGGAGGCCCCCTGCACGGACCCCCAAAGCTACGTTTGAAGTTTGAGGGGGCAAGACAAGCAAGCAGCCCCAGTCTCTGTGCCTCTGTGCGAGCAGGGCCATGGGCAGATGAGGCTGAGCAACAGCTTTCCAGGCTAGCTCTTTCTGCCTGCGAGCTATCTGCAGACGTTCGCATTTTCAGAGCAGGGCTGCCGGAGGCCCCCTGCACGGACCCCCAAAGCTACGTTTACAGTTTGAGGGGGCAAGACAAGCAAGCAGCCCCAGTCTCTGTGCCTCTGTGCGAGCAGTGCCATGGGCAGATGAGGCTGAGCAACAGCTTTCCAGGCTAGCTCTTTCTGCCTGCCACCTATCTGCAGACGTTCGCATTTTCAGAGCAGGGCTGCCGGAGGCCCCCTACACGGACTCCCAAAGCTACGTTTGAAGTTTGAGGGGGCAAGACAAGCAAGCAGCCCCAGTCTCTGTGCCTCTGTGCGAGCAGTGCCATGGGCAGATGAGGCTGAGCAACAGCTTTCCAGGCTAGCTCTTTCTGGCTGCCATCTATCTGCAGACGTTCGCATTTTGGGAGCAGGGCTGCCGGAGGCCCCCTGCACGGACTCCCAAAGCTACGTTTGAAGTTTGAGGGGGCAAGACAAGCAAGCAGCCCCAGTCTCTGTGCCTCTGTGCGAGCAGTGCCATGGGCAGATGAGGCTGAGCAACAGCTTTCCAGGCTAGCTCTTTCTGCCTGCCACCTATCTGCAGACGTTCGCATTTTCAGAGCAGGGCTGCCGGAGGCCCCCTGCACGGACTCCCAAAGCTACGTTTGAAGTTTGAGGGGGCAAGACAAGCAAGCAGCCCCAGTCTCTGTGCCTCTGTGCGAGCAGTGCCATGGGCAGATGAGGCTGAGCAACAGCTTTCCAGGCTAGCTCTTTCTGCCTGCCAGCTATCTGCAGACGTTCGCATTTTCAGAGCAGGGCTGCCGGAGGCCCCCTGCACGGACCCCCAAAGCTACGTTTGAAGTTTGAGGGGGCAAGACAAGCAAGCAGCCCCAGTCTCTGTGCCTCTGTGCGAGCAGGGCCATGGGCAGATGAGGCTGAGCAACAGCTTTCCAGGCTAGCTCTTTCTGCCTGCCAGCTATCTGCAGACGTTCGCATTTTCAGAGCAGGGCTGCCGGAGGCCCCCTGCACGGACCCCCAAAGCTACGTTTGAAGTTTGAGGGGGCAAGACAAGCAAGCAGCCCCAGTCTCTGTGCCTCGGTGCGAGCAGTGCCATGGGCAGATGAGGCTGAGCAACAGCTTTCCAGGCTAGCTCTTTCTGCCTGCCAGCTATCTGCAGACGTTCGCATTTTCAGAGCAGGGCTGCCGCAGGCCCCCTGCACGGAACCCCAAAGCTACGTTTGAAGTTTGAGGGGGCAAGACAAGCAAGCAGCCCCAGTCTCTGTGCCTCTGTGCGAGCAGTGCCATGGGCAGATGAGGCTGAGCAACAGCTTTCCAGGCTAGCTCTTTCTGCCTGCCAGCTATCTGCAGACGTTCGCAGTTTGGGAGCAGGGCTGCCGGAGGCCCCTTGCACGGACCCCCAAAGCTACGTTTGAAGTTTGAGGGGGCAAGACAAGCAAGCAGCCCCAGTCTCTGTGCCTCTGTGCGAGCAGTGCCATGGGCAGATGAGGCTGAGCAACAGCTTTCCAGGCTAGCTCTTTCTGCCTGCCAGCTATCTGCAGACGTTCGCATTTTCAGAGCAGGGCTGCCGCAGGCCCCCTGCACGGACCCCCAAAGCTACGTTTGAAGTTTGAGGGGGCAAGACAAGCAAGCAGCCCCAGTCTCTGTGCCTCTGTGCGAGCAGGGCCATGGGCAGATGAGGCTGAGCAACAGCTTTCCAGGCTAGCTCTTTCTGCCTGCCAGCTATCTGCAGACGTTCGCATTTTCAGAGCAGGGCTGCCGCAGGCCCCCTGCACGGACCCCCAAATCTACGTTTGAAGTTTGAGGGGGCAAGACAAGCAAGCAGCCCCAGTCTCTGTGCCTCTGTGCGAGCAGGGCCATGGGCAGATGAGGCTGATCAACAGCTTTCCAGGCTAGCTCTTTCTGCCTGCCAGCTATCTGCAGACGTTCGCATTTTCAGAGCAGGGCTGCCGGAGGCCCCCTGCACGGACCCCCAAAGCTACGTTTGAAGTTTGAGGGGGCAAGACAAGCAAGCAGCCCCAGTCTCTGTGCCTCTGTGCGAGCAGTGCCATGGGCAGATGAGGCTGAGCAACAGCTTTCCAGGCTAGCTCTTTCTGCCTGCCAGCTATCTGCAGACGTTCGCGTGTTCAGGCAGGGCTGCCGGAGGCCCCCTGCACGGACCCCCAAAGCTACGTTTGAAGTTTGAGGGGGCAAGACAAGCAAGCAGCCCCAGTCTCTGTGCCTCTGTGCGAGCAGTGCCATGGGCAGAGGAGGCTGAGCAACAGCTTTCCAGGCTAGCTCTTTCTGCCTCCGAGTTATCTGCAGACGTTCGCATTTTCAGAGCAGGGCTGCCGCAGGCCCCCTGCACGGACCCCCAAAGCTACGTTTGAAGTTTGAGTGGGCAAGACAAGCAAGCAGCCCCAGTCTCTGTGCCTCTGTGCGAGCAGTGCCATGGGCAGATGAGGCTGAGCAACAGCTTTCCAGGCTAGCTCTTTCTGCCTGCCAGCTATCTGCAGACGTTCGCATTTTCAGAGCAGGGCTGCCGGAGGCCCCCTGCACGGACCCCCAAAGCTACGTTTGAAGTTTGAGGGGGCAAGACAAGTAAGCAGCCCCAGTCTCTGTGCCTCTGTGCGAGCAGTGCCATGGGCAGATGAGGCTGAGCAACAGCTTTCCAGGCTAGCTCTTTCTGCCTGCCAGCTATCTGCAGACGTTCGCATTTTCAGAGCAGGGCTGCCGGAGGCCCCCTGCACGGACCCCCAAAGCTACGTTTGAAGTTTGAGGGGGCAAGACAAGCAAGCAGCCCCAGTCTCTGTGCCTCTGTGCGAGCAGTGCCATGGGCAGATGAGGCTGAGCAACAGCTTTCCAGGCTAGCTCTTTCTGCCTGCCAGCTATCTGCAGACGTTCGCATTTTCAGAGCAGGGCTGCCGGAGGCCCCCTGCACGGACCCCCAAAGCTACGTTTGAAGTTTGAGGGGGCAAGACAAGTAAGCAGCCCCAGTATCTGTGCCTCTGTGCGAGCAGTGCCATGGGCAGATGAGGCTGAGCAACAGCTTTCCAGGCTAGCTCTTTCTACCTGCCAGCTATCTGCAGACGTTCGCATTTTCAGAGCAGGGCTGCCGCAGGCCCCCTGCACGGACCCCCAAAGCTACGTTTGAAGTTTGAGGGGGCAAGACAAGCAAGCAGCCCCAGTCTCTGTGCCTCTGTGCGAGCAGTGCCATGGGCAGATGAGGCTGAGCAACAGCTTTCCAGGCTAGCTCTTTCTGCCTGCCAGCTATCTGCAGACGTTCGCATTTTCAGAGCAGGGCTGCCGGAGGCCGCCTGCACGGACCCCCAAAGCTACGTTTGAAGTTTGAGGGGGCAAGACAAGCAAGCAGCCCCAGTCTCTGTGCCTCTGTGCGAGCAGTGCCATGGGCAGATGAGGCTGAGCAACAGCTTTCCAGGCTAGCTCTTTCTGCCTGCCAGCTATCTGCAGACGTTCGCATTTTCAGAGCAGGGCTGCCGCAGGCCCCCTGCACGGACCCCCAAAGCTACGTTTGAAGTTTGAGGGGGCAAGACAAGCAAGCAGCCCCAGTCTCTGTGCCTCTGTGCGAGCAGTGCCATGGGCAGATGAGGCTGAGCAACAGCTTTCCAGGCTAGCTCTTTCTGCCTGCCAGCTATCTGCAGACGTTCGCATTTTCAGAGCAGGGCTGCCGCAGGCCCCCTGCACGGACCCCCAAAGCTACGTTTGAAGTTTGAGGGGGCAAGACAAGCAAGCAGCCCCAGTCTCTGTGCCTCTGTGCGAGCAGTGCCATGGGCAGATGAGGCTGAGCAACAGCTTTCCAGGCTAGCTCTTTCTGCCTGCAAGATATCTGTAGACGTTCATATGTTCAGGCAGGGCTTCCGGAGGCCCCCTGCACGGACCCCCAAAGCTACGTTTGAAGTTTGAGGGGGCAAGACAAGCAAGCAGCCCCAGTCTCTGTGCCTCTGTGCGAGCAGTGCCATGGGCAGATGAGGCTGAGCAACAGCTTTCCAGGCTAGCTCTTTCTGCCTGCCAGCTATCTGCAGACGTTCGCATGTTCAGGCAGGGCTGCCGGAGGCCCCCTACACGGACCCCCAAAGCTACGTTTGAAGTTTGAGGGGGCAAGACAAGCAAGCAGCCCCAGTCTCTGTGCCTCTGTGCGAGCAGGGCCATGGGCAGATGAGGCTGATCAACAGCTTTCCAGGCTAGCTCTTTCTGCCTGCCAGCTATCTGCAGACGTTCGCATTTTCAGAGCAGGGCTGCCGGAGGCCCCCTGCACGGACCCCCAAAGCTACGTTTGAAGTTTGAGGGGGCAAGACAAGCAAGCAGCCCCAGTCTCTGTGCCTCTGTGCGAGCAGTGCCATGGGCAGATGAGGCTGAGCAACAGCTTTCCAGGCTAGCTCTTTCTGCCTGCCAGCTATCTGCAGACGTTCGCGTGTTCAGGCAGGGCTGCCGGAGGCCCCCTGCACGGACCCCCAAAGCTACGTTTCAAGTTTGAGGGGGCAAGACAAGCAAGCAGCCCCAGTCTCTGTGCCTCTGTGCGAGCAGTGCCATGGGCAGAGGAGGCTGAGCAACAGCTTTCCAGGCTAGCTCTTTCTGCCTCCGAGTTATCTGCAGACGTTCGCATTTTCAGAGCAGGGCTGCCGGAGGCCCCCTGCACGGACCCCCAAAGCTACGTTTGAAGTTTGAGGGGGCAAGACAAGCAAGCAGCCCCAGTCTCTGTGCCTCTGTGCGAGCAGTGCCATGGGCAGATGAGGCTGAGCAACAGCTTTCCAGGCTAGCTCTTTCTGCCTGCCAGCTATCTGCAGACGTTCGCATTTTCAGAGCAGGGCTGCCGGAGGCCCCCTGCACGGACCCCCAAAGCTACGTTTGAAGTTTGAGGGGGCAAGACAAGTAAGCAGCCCCAGTCTCTGTGCCTCTGTGCGAGCAGTGCCATGGGCAGATGAGGCTGAGCAACAGCTTTCCAGGCTAGCTCTTTCTGCCTGCCAGCTATCTGCAGACGTTCGCATTTTCAGAGCAGGGCTGCCGGAGGCCCCCTGCACGGACCCCCAAAGCTACGTTTGAAGTTTGAGGGGGCAAGACAAGCAAGCAGCCCCAGTCTCTGTGCCTCTGTGCGAGCAGTGCCATGGGCAGATGAGGCTGAGCAACAGCTTTCCAGGCTAGCTCTTTCTGCCTGCCAGCTATCTGCAGACGTTCGCATTTTCAGAGCAGGGCTGCCGGAGGCCCCCTGCACGGACCCCCAAAGCTACGTTTGAAGTTTGAGGGGGCAAGACAAGTAAGCAGCCCCAGTATCTGTGCCTCTGTGCGAGCAGTGCCATGGGCAGATGAGGCTGAGCAACAGCTTTCCAGGCTAGCTCTTTCTGCCTGCCAGCTATCTGCAGACGTTCGCATTTTCAGAGCAGGGCTGCCGCAGGCCCCCTGCACGGACCCCCAAAGCTACGTTTGAAGTTTGAGGGGGCAAGACAAGCAAGCAGCCCCAGTCTCTGTGCCTCTGTGCGAGCAGTGCCATGGGCAGATGAGGCTGAGCAACAGCTTTCCAGGCTAGCTCTTTCTGCCTGCCAGCTATCTGCAGACGTTCGCATTTTCAGAGCAGGGCTGCCGGAGGCCGCCTGCACGGACCCCCAAAGCTACGTTTGAAGTTTGAGGGGGCAAGACAAGCAAGCAGCCCCAGTCTCTGTGCCTCTGTGCGAGCAGTGCCATGGGCAGATGAGGCTGAGCAACAGCTTTCCAGGCTAGCTCTTTCTGCCTGCCAGCTATCTGCAGACGTTCGCATTTTCAGAGCAGGGCTGCCGCAGGCCCCCTGCACGGACCCCCAAAGCTACGTTTGAAGTTTGAGGGGGCAAGACAAGCAAGCAGCCCCAGTCTCTGTGCCTCTGTGCGAGCAGTGCCATGGGCAGATGAGGCTGAGCAACAGCTTTCCAGGCTAGCTCTTTCTGCCTGCCAGCTATCTGCAGACGTTCGCATTTTCAGAGCAGGGCTGCCGGAGGCCCCCTGCACGGACCCCCAAAGCTACGTTTGAAGTTTGAGGGGGCAAGACAAGCAAGCAGCCCCAGTCTCTGTGCCTCTGTGCGAGCAGTGCCATGGGCAGATGAGGCTGAGCAACAGCTTTCCAGGCTAGCTCTTTCTGCCTGCAAGATATCTGTAGACGTTCACATGTTCAGGCAGGGCTTCCGGAGGCCCCCTGCACGGACCCCCAAAGCTACGTTTGAAGTTTGAGGGGGCAAGACAAGCAAGCAGCCCCAGTCTCTGTGCCTCTGTGCGAGCAGTGCCATGGGCAGATGAGGCTGAGCAACAGCTTTCCAGGCTAGCTCTTTCTGCCTGCCAGCTATCTGCAGACGTTCGCATGTTCAGGCAGGGCTGCCGGAGGCCCCCTACACGGACCCCCAAAGCTACGTTTGAAGTTTGAGGGGGCAAGACAAGCAAGCAGCCCCAGTCTCTGTGCCTCTGTGCGAGCAGTGCCATGGGCAGATGAGGCTGAGCAACAGCTTTCCAGGCTAGCTCTTTCTGCCTGCCAGCTATCTGCAGACGTTCGCATTTTCAGAGCAGGGCTGCCGCAGGCCCCCTACACGGACCCCCAAAGCTACGTTTGAAGTTTGAGGGGGCAAGACAAGCAAGCAGCCCCAGTCTCTGTGCCTCTGTGCGAGCAGTGCCATGGGCAGATGAGGCTGAGCAACAGCTTTCCAGGCTAGCTCTTTCTGCCTGCCAGCTATCTGCAGACGTTCGCATTTTCAGAGCAGGGCTGCCGGAGGCCCCCTGCACGGACCCCCAAAGCTACGTTTGAAGTTTGAGGGGGCAAGACAAGCAAGCAGCCCCAGTCTCTGTGCCTCTGTGCGAGCAGTGCCATGGGCAGATGAGGCTGAGCAACAGCTTTCCAGGCTAGCTCTTTCTGCCTGCCAGCTATCTGCAGACGTTCGCATTTTCAGAGCAGGGCTGCCAGAGGCCCCCTGCACGGACCCCCAAAGCTACGTTTGAAGTTTGAGGGGGCAAGACAAGCAAGCAGCCCCAGTCTCTGTGCCTCTGTGCGAGCAGTGCCATGGGCAGATGAGGCTGAGCAACAGCTTTCCAGGCTAGCTCTTTCTGCCTGCGAGCTATCTGCAGACGTTCGCATTTTCAGAGCAGGGCTGCCGGAGGCCCCCTGCACGGACCCCCAAAGCTACGTTTGAAGTTTGAGGGGGCAAGACAAGCAAGCAGCCCCAGTCTCTGTGCCTCTGTGCGAGCAGTGCCATGGGCAGATGAGGCTGAGCAACAGCTTTCCAGGCTAGCTCTTTCTGCCTGTGAGCTATCTGCAGACGTTCGCATTTTCAGAGCAGGGCTGCCGCAGGCCCCCTGCACGGACCCCCAAAGCTACGTTTGAAGTTTGAGGGGGCAAGACAAGCAAGCAGCCCCAGTCTCTGTGCCTCTGTGCGAGCAGTGCCATGGGCAGATGAGGCTGAGCAACAGCTTTCCAGGCTAGCTCTTTCTGCCTGCCAGCTATCTGCAGACGTTCGCATGTTCAGGCAGGGCTGCCGGAGGCCCCCTGCACGGACCCCCAAAGCTACGTTTGAAGTTTGAGGGGGCAAGACAAGCAAGCAGCCCCAGTCTCTGTGCCTCGGTGCGAGCAGTGCCATGGGCAGATGAGGCTGAGCAACAGCTTTCCAGGCTAGCTCTTTCTGCCTGCCAGCTATCTGCAGACGTTCGCATTTTCAGAGCAGGGCTGCCGCAGGCCCCCTGCACGGACCCCCAAAGCTACGTTTGAAGTTTGAGGGGGCAAGACAAGCAAGCAGCCCCAGTCTCTGTGCCTCTGTGCGAGCAGTGCCATGGGCAGATGAGGCTGAGCAACAGCTTTCCAGGCTAGCTCTTTCTGCCTGTGAGCTATCTGCAGACGTTCGCATTTTCAGAGCAGGGCTGCCGCAGGCCCCCTGCACGGACCCCCAAAGCTACGTTTGAAGTTTGAGGGGGCAAGACAAGCAAGCAGCCCCAGTCTCTGTGCCTCTGTGCGAGCAGTGCCATGGGCAGATGAGGCTGAGCAACAGCTTTCCAGGCTAGCTCTTTCTGCCTGCCAGCTATCTGCAGACGTTCGCATTTTCAGAGCAGGGCTGCCGCAGGCGCCCGGCACGGACCACCTAAGCTACGTTTGAAGTTTGAGGGGGCAAGACAAGCAAGCAGACCCAGTCTCTGTGCCTCTGTGCGAGCAGTGCCATGGGCAGATGAGGCTGAGCAACAGCTTTCCAGGCTAGCTCTTTCTGCCTGCCAGCTATCTGCAGACGTTCGCATGTTCAGGCAGGGCTGCCGGAGGCCCCCTGCACGGACCCCCAAAGCTACGTTTGAAGTTTGAGGGGGCAAGACAAGCAAGCAGCCCCAGTCTCTGTGCCTCTGTGCGAGCAGTGCCATGGGCAGATGAGGCTGAGCAACAGCTTTCCAGGCTAGCTCTTTCTGCCTGCCAGCTATCTGCAGACGTTCGCATTTTCAGAGAAGGGCTGCCGCAGGCCCCCTGCACGGACCCCCAAAGCTACGTTTGAAGTTTGAGGGGGCAAGACAAGCAAGCAGCCCCAGTCTCTGTGCCTCTGTGCGAGCAGTGCCATGGGCAGATGAGGCTGAGCAACAGCTTTCCAGGCTAGCTCTTTCTGCCTGCCAGCTATCTGCAGACGTTCGCATTTTCAGAGCAGGGCTGCCGCAGGCCCCCTGCATGGACCCCCAAAGCTACGTTTGAAGTTTGAGGGGGCAAGACAAGTAAGCAGCCCCAGTCTCTGTGCCTCTGTGCGAGCAGTGCCATGGGCAGATGAGGCTGAGCAACAGCTTTCCAGGCTAGCTCTTTCTGCCTGCCAGCTATCTGCAGACGTTCGCATTTTCAGAGCAGGGCTGCCGCAGGCCCCCTGCACGGACCCCCAAAGCTACGTTTGAAGTTTGAGGGGGCAAGACAAGCAAGCAGCCCCAGTCTCTGGGCCTCTGTGCGAGCAGTGCCATGGGCAGATGAGGCTGAGCAACAGCTTTCCAGGCTAGCTCTTTCTGCCTGCCAGCTATCTGCAGACGTTCGCATTTTCAGAGCAGGGCTGCCGGAGGCCCTCTGCATGGACCCCCAAAGCTACTTTTGAAGTTTGAGGGGGCAAGACAAGCAAGCAGCCCCAGTCTCTGTGCCTCTGTGCGAGCAGTGCCATGGGCAGATGAGGCTGAGCAACAGCTTTCCAGGCTAGCTCTTTCTGCCTGCCAGCTATCTGCAGACGTTCGCATTTTCAGAGCAGGGCTGCCGGAGGCCCCCTGCACGGACCCCCAAAGCTACGTTTGAAGTTTGAGGGGGCAAGACAAGCAAGCAGCCCCAGTCTCTGTGCCTCTGTGCGAGCAGTGCCATGGGCAGATGAGGCTGAGCAACAGCTTTCCAGGCTAGCTCTTTCTGCCTGCCAGCTATCTGCAGACGTTCGCATTTTCAGAGCAGGGCTGCCGGAGGCCCCCTGCACGGACCCCCAAAGCTACGTTTGAAGTTTGAGGGGGCAAGACAAGCAAGCAGCCCCAGTCTCTGTGCCTCTGTGCGAGCAGTGCCATGGGCAGATGAGGCTGAGCAACAGCTTTCCAGGCTAGCTCTTTCTGCCTGCCAGCTATCTGCAGACGTTCGCATTTTCAGAGCAGGGCTGCCGCAGGCCCCCTGCACGGACCCCCAAAGATACGTTTGAAGTTTGAGGGGGCAAGACAAGCAAGCAGCCCCAGTCTCTGTGCCTCTGTGCGAGCAGTGCCATGGGCAGATGAGGCTGAGCAACAGCTTTCCAGGCTAGCTCTTTCTGCCTGCCAGCTATCTGCAGACGTTCGCATTTTGGGAGCAGGGCTGCCGGAGGCCCCCTGCACGGACCCCCAAAGCTACGTTTGAAGTTTGAGGGGGCAAGACAAGCAAGCAGCCCCAGTCTCTGTGCCTCTGTGCGAGCAGTGCCATGGGCAGATGAGGCTGAGCAACAGCTTTCCAGGCTAGCTCTTTCTGCCTGCCAGCTATCTGCAGACGTTCGCATTTTCAGAGCAGGGCTGCCGGAGGCCCCCTGCACGGACCCCCAAAGCTACGTTTGAAGTTTGAGGGGGCAAGACAAGCAAGCAGCCCCAGTCTCTGTGCCTCTGTGCGAGCAGTGCCATGGGCAGATGAGGCTGAGCAACAGCTTTCCAGGCTAGCTCTTTCTGCCTGCCAGCTATCTGCAGACATTCGCATTTTCAGAGCAGGGCTGCCGGAGGCCCCCTGCACGGACCCCCAAAGCTACGTTTGAAGTTTGAGGGGGCAAGACAAGCAAGCAGCCCCAGTCTCTGTGCCTCTGTGCGAGCAGTGCCATGGGCAGATGAGGCTGAGCAACAGCTTTCCAGGCTAGCTCTTTCTGCCTGCGAGCTATCTGCAGACGTTCGCATTTTCAGAGCAGGGCTGCCGCAGGCCCCCTGCACGGACCCCCAAAGCTACGTTTGAAGTTTGAGGGGGCAAGACAAGCAAGCAGCCCCAGTCTCTGTGCCTCTGTGCGAGCAGTGCCATGGGCAGATGAGGCTGAGCAACAGCTTTCCAGGCTAGCTCTTTCTGCCTGTGAGCTATCTGCAGACGTTCGCATTTTCAGAGCAGGGCTGCCGCAGGCCCCCTGCACGGACCCCCAAAGCTACGTTTGAAGTTTGAGGGGGCAAGACAAGCAAGCAGCCCCAGTCTCTGTGCCTCTGTGCGAGCAGTGCCATGGGCAGATGAGGCTGAGCAACAGCTTTCCAGGCTAGCTCTTTCTGCCTGCCAGCTATCTGCAGACGTTCGCATGTTCAGGCAGGGCTGCCGGAGGCCCCCTGCACGGACCCCCAAAGCTACGTTTGAAGTTTGAGGGGGCAAGACAAGCAAGCAGCCCCAGTCTCTGTGCCTCTGTGCGAGCAGTGCCATGGGCAGATGAGGCTGAGCAACAGCTTTCCAGGCTAGCTCTTTCTGCCTGCCAGCTATCTGCAGACGTTCGCATTTTCAGAGCAGGGCTGCCGCAGGCCCCCTGCACGGACCCCCAAAGCTACGTTTGAAGTTTGAGGGGGCAAGACAAGCAAGCAGCCCCAGTCTCTGTGCCTCTGTGCGAGCAGTGCCATGGGCAGATGAGGCTGAGCAACAGCTTTCCAGGCTAGCTCTTTCTGCCTGTGAGCTATCTGCAGACGTTCGCATTTTCAGAGCAGGGCTGCCGCAGGCCCCCTGCACGGACCCCCAAAGCTACGTTTGAAGTTTGAGGGGGCAAGACAAGCAAGCAGCCCCAGTCTCTGTGCCTCTGTGCGAGCAGTGCCATGGGCAGATGAGGCTGAGCAACAGCTTTCCAGGCTAGCTCTTTCTGCCTGCGAGCTATCTGCAGACGTTCGCATTTTCAGAGCAGGGCTGCCGCAGGCGCCCGGCACGGACCCCCAAAGCTACGTTTGAATTTTGAGGGGGCAAGACAAGCAAGCAGACCCAGTCTCTGTGCCTCTGTGCGAGCAGTGCCATGGGCAGATGAGGCTGAGCAACAGCTTTCCAGGCTAGCTCTTTCTGCCTGCCAGCTATCTGCAGACGTTCGCATGTTCAGGCAGGGCTGCCGGAGGCCCCCTGCACGGACCCCCAAAGCTACGTTTGAAGTTTGAGGGGGCAAGACAAGCAAGCAGCCCCAGTCTCTGTGCCTCTGTGCGAGCAGTGCCATGGGCAGATGAGGCTGAGCAACAGCTTTCCAGGCTAGCTCTTTCTGCCTGCCAGCTATCTGCAGACGTTCGCATTTTCAGAGCAGGGCTGCCGCAGGCCCCCTGCACGGACCCCCAAAGCTACGTTTGAAGTTTGAGGGGGCAAGACAAGCAAGCAGCCCCAGTCTCTGTGCCTCTGTGCGAGCAGTGCCATGGGCAGATGAGGCTGAGCAACAGCTTTCCAGGCTAGCTCTTTCTGCCTGCGAGCTATCTGCAGACGTTCGCATTTTCAGAGCAGGGCTGCCGCAGGCGCCCGGCACGGACCCCCAAAGCTACGTTTGAATTTTGAGGGGGCAAGACAAGCAAGCAGACCCAGTCTCTGTGCCTCTGTGCGAGCAGTGCCATGGGCAGATGAGGCTGAGCAACAGCTTTCCAGGCTAGCTCTTTCTGCCTGCCAGCTATCTGCAGACGTTCGCATGTTCAGGCAGGGCTGCCGGAGGCCCCCTGCACGGACCCCCAAAGCTACGTTTGAAGTTTGAGGGGGCAAGACAAGCAAGCAGCCCCAGTCTCTGTGCCTCTGTGCGAGCAGTGCCATGGGCAGATGAGGCTGAGCAACAGCTTTCCAGGCTAGCTCTTTCTGCCTGCCAGCTATCTGCAGACGTTCGCATTTTCAGAGCAGGGCTGCCGCAGGCCCCCTGCACGGACCCCCAAAGCTACGTTTGAAGTTTGAGGGGGCAAGACAAGCAAGCAGCCCCAGTCTCTGTGCCTCTGTGCGAGCAGTGCCATGGGCAGATGAGGCTGAGCAACAGCTTTCCAGGCTAGCTCTTTCTGCCTGCCAGCTATCTGCAGACGTTCGCATTTTCAGAGCAGGGCTGCCGCAGGCCCCCTGCATGGACCCCCAAAGCTACGTTTGAAGTTTGAGGGGGCAAGACAAGTAAGCAGCCCCAGTCTCTGTGCCTCTGTGCGAGCAGTGCCATGGGCAGATGAGGCTGAGCAACAGCTTTCCAGGCTAGCTCTTTCTGCCTGCCAGCTATCTGCAGACGTTCGCATTTTCAGAGCAGGGCTGCCGCAGGCCCCCTGCACGGACCCCCAAAGCTACGTTTGAAGTTTGAGGGGGCAAGACAAGCAAGCAGCCCCAGTCTCTGGGCCTCTGTGCGAGCAGTGCCATGGGCAGATGAGGCTGAGCAACAGCTTTCCAGGCTAGCTCTTTCTGCCTGCGAGCTATCTGCAGACGTTCGCGTTTTCAGAGCAGGGCTGCCGGAGGCCCCCTGCACGGACCCCCAAAGCTACGTTTGAAGTTTGAGGGGGCAAGACAAGCAAGCAGCCCCAGTCTCTGTGCCTCTGTGCGAGCAGGGCCATGGGCAGATGAGGCTGAGCAACAGCTTTCCAGGCTAGCTCTTTCTGCCTGCGAGCTATCTGCAGACGTTTCCATTTTCAGAGCAGGGCTGCCGGAGGCGCCCGGCACGGACCACCTAAGATACGTTGGAAGTTTGAGGTGGCAAGACAAGCAAGCAGCCCCAGTCTCTGTGCCTCTGTGCGAGCAGTGCCATGGGCAGATGAGGCTGAGCAACAGCTTTCCAGGCTAGCTCTTTCTGCCTGCCAGCTATCTGCAGACGTTCGCATTTTCAGAGCAGGGCTGCCGGAGGCCCCCTACACGGACCCCCAAAGCTACGTTTGAAGTTTGAGGGGGCAAGACAAGTAAGCAGCCCCAGTCTCTGTGCCTCTGTGCGAGCAGTGCCATGGGCAGATGAGGCTGAGCAACAGCTTTCCAGGCTAGCTCTTTCTGCCTGCCAGCTATCTACAGACGTTCGTGTTTTCACAGCAGGGCTGCCGGAGGCCCCCTGCACAGACCCCCAAAGCTACGTTTGAAGTTTCAGGGGGCAAGACAAGCAAGCAGCCCCAGTCTCTGTGCCTCTGTGCGAGCAGTGCCATGGGCAGATGAGGCTGAGCAACAGCTTTCCAGGCTAGCTCTTTCTGCCTGCCAGCTATCTGCAGACGTTCGCATTTTCAGAGCAGGGCTGCCGGAGGCCCCCTGCACGGACCCCCAAAGCTACATTTGAAGTTTGAGGGGGCAAGACAAGCAAGCAGCCCCAGTCTCCGTGCCTCGGTGCGATCAGTGCCATGGGCAGATGAGGCTGAGCAACAGCTTTCCAGGCTAGCTCTTTTTGTCTGCGAGCTATCTGCAGACGTTCGCATGTTCAGGCAGGGCTGCCGGAGGCCCCCTGCACGGACCACCTAAGCTACGTTTGAAGTTTGAGGGGGCAAGACAAGCAAGCAGCCCCAGTCTCTGTGCCTCGGTGCGAGCAGGGCCATGGGCAGATGAGGCTGAGCAACAGCTTTCTAGGCTAGCTCTTTTTGTCTGCGAGCTATCTGCAGACGTTCGCATTTTCAGGCAAAGCTGCCGGAGGCCCCCTGCACGGACCACCTAAGCTACGTTTGAAGTTTGAGGGGGCAAGACAAGCAAGCAGCCCCAGTCTCTGTGCCTCTGTGCGAGCAGTGCCATGGGCAGATGAGGCTGAGCAACAGCTTTCCAGGCTAGCTCTTTCTAGCTGCCAGCTATCTGCAGACGTTCGCATTTTGGGAGCAGGGCTGCTGGAGGACCCCTGCACGGACCCCCAAAGCTACGTTTGAAGTTTGAGGGGGCAAGACAAGCAAGCAGCCCCAGTCTCTGTGCCTCGGTGCGAGCAGTGCCATGGGCAGATGAGGCTGAGCAACAGCTTTCCAGGCTAGCTCTTTCTGCCTGCCAGCTATCTGCAGACGTTCGCATTTTCAGAGCAGGGCTGCCGGAGCCCCCCTGCACGGACCCCCAAAGCTACGTTTGAAGTTTGAGGGGGCAAGACAAGCAAGCAGCCCCAGTCTCTGTGCCTCTGTGCGAGCAGTGCCATGGGCAGATGAGGCTGAGCAACAGCTTTCCAGGCTAGCTCTTTCTGCCTGCCAGCTATCTGCAGACGTTCGCGTTTTCAGAGCAGGGCTGCCGGAGGCCCCCTGCACGGACCCCCAAAGCTACATTTGAAGTTTGAGGGGGCAAGACAAGCAAGCAGCCCCAGTCTCTGTGCCTCTGTGCGAGCAGTGCCATGGGCAGATGAGGCTGAGCAACAGCTTTCCAGGCTAGCTCTTTCTGCCTGCGAGCTATCTGCAGACGTTCGCATTTTCAGAGCAGGGCTGCCGGAGGCCCCCTGCACAGACCCCCAAAGCTACGTTTGAAGTTTGAGGGGGCAAGACAAGCAAGCAGCCCCAGTCTCTGTGCCTCTGTGCGAGCAGGGCCATGGGCAGATGAGGCTGAGCAACAGCTTTCCAGGCTAGCTCTTTCTGCCTGCGAGCTATCTGCAGACGTTTCAATTTTCAGAGCAGGGCTGCCGGAGGCGCCCGGCACGGACCACCTAAGATACGTTGGAAGTCTGAGGTGGCAAGACAAGCAAGCAGCCCCAGTCTCTGTGCCTCTGTGCGAGCAGTGCCATGGGCAGATGAGGCTGAGCAACAGCTTTCCAGGCTAGCTCTTTCTGCCTGCCAGCTATCTGCAGACGTTCGCATTTTCAGAGCAGGGCTGCCGGAGGCCCCCTACACGGACCCCCAAAGCTACGTTTGAAGTTTGAGGGGGCAAGACAAGTAAGCAGCCCCAGTCTCTGTGCCTCTGTGCGAGCAGTGCCATGGGCAGATGAGGCTGAGCAACAGCTTTCCAGGCTAGCTCTTTCTGGCTGCCAGCTATCTACAGACGTTCGTGTTTTCACAGCAGGGCTGCCGGAGGCCCCCTGCACAGACCCCCAAAGCTACGTTTGAAGTTTCAGGGGGCAAGACAAGCAAGCAGCCCCAGTCTCTGTGCCTCTGTGCGAGCAGTGCCATGGGCAGATGAGGCTGAGCAACAGCTTTCCAGGCTAGCTCTTTCTGCCTGCCAGCTATCTGCAGACGTTCGCATTTTCAGAGCAGGGCTGCCGGAGGCCCCCTGCACGGACCCCCAAAGCTACATTTGAAGTTTGAGGGGGCAAGACAAGCAAGCAGCCCCAGTCTCCGTGCCTCGGTGCGATCAGTGCCATGGGCAGATGAGGCTGAGCAACAGCTTTCCAGGCTAGCTCTTTTTGTCTGCGAGCTATCTGCAGACGTTCGCATGTTCAGGCAGGGCTGCCGGAGGCCCCCTGCACGGACCACCTAAGCTACGTTTGAAGTTTGAGGGGGCAAGACAAGCAAGCAGCCCCAGTCTCTGTGCCTCGGTGCGAGCAGGGCCATGGGCAGATGAGGCTGAGCAACAGCTTTCTAGGCTAGCTCTTTTTGTCTGCGAGCTATCTGCAGACGTTCGCATTTTCAGGCAAAGCTGCCGGAGGCCCCCTGCACGGACCACCTAAGCTACGTTTGAAGTTTGAGGGGGCAAGACAAGCAAGCAGCCCCAGTCTCTGTGCCTCTGTGCGAGCAGTGCCATGGGCAGATGAGGCTGAGCAACAGCTTTCCAGGCTAGCTCTTTCTGCCTGCCAGCTATCTGCAGACGTTCGCATTTTGGGAGCAGGGCTGCTGGAGGACCCCTGCACGGACCCCCAAAGCTACGTTTGAAGTTTGAGGGGGCAAGACAAGCAAGCAGCCCCAGTCTCTGTGCCTCTGTGCGAGCAGTGCCATGGGCAGATGAGGCTGAGCAACAGCTTTTCAGGCTAGCTCTTTCTGCCTGCCAGCTATCTGCAGACGTTCGCATTTTCAGAGCAGGGCTGCCGGAGCCCCCCTGCACGGACCCCCAAAGCTACGTTTGAAGTTTGAGGGGGCAAGACAAGCAAGCAGCCCCAGTCTCTGTGCCTCTGTGCGAGCAGTGCCATGGGCAGATGAGGCTGAGCAACAGCTTTCCAGGCTAGCTCTTTCTGCCTGCCAGCTATCTGCAGACGTTCGCGTTTTCAGAGCAGGGCTGCCGGAGGCCCCCTGCACGGACCCCCAAAGCTACATTTGAAGTTTGAGGGGGCAAGACAAGCAAGCAGCCCCAGTCTCTGTGCCTCTGTGCGAGCAGTGCCATGGGCAGATGAGGCTGAGCAACAGCTTTCCAGGCTAGCTCTTTCTGCCTGCGAGCTATCTGCAGACGTTCGCATTTTCAGAGCAGGGCTGCCGGAGGCCCCCTGCACGGACCCCCAAAGCTACGTTTGAAGTTTGAGGGGGCAAGACAAGCAAGCAGCCCCAGTCTCTGTGCCTCTGTGCGAGCAGTGCCATGGGCAGATGAGGTTGAGCAACAGCTTTCCAGGCTAGCTCTTTCTGCCTGCGAGCTATCTGCAGACGTTTCCATTTTCAGAGCAGGGCTGCCGGAGGCGCCCGGCACGGACCACCTAAGATACGTTGGAAGTTTGAGGTGGCAAGACAAGCAAGCAGCCCCGGTCTTTGTGCCTCTGTGCGATCAGTGCCATGGGCAGATGAGGCTGAGCAACAGCTTTCCAGGCTAGCTCTTTCTGCCTGCCAGCTATCTGCAGATGTTCGCATTTTCAGAGCAGGGCTGCTGCAGGCCCCCTGCACGGACCCCCAAAGCTACCTTTGAAGTTTGAGGGGGCAAGACAAGCAAGCAGTCCCAGTCTCTGTGCCTCTGTGCGAGCAGTGCCATGGGCAGATGAGGCTGAGCAACAGCTTTCCAGGCTAGCTCTTTCTGCCTGCCAGCTATCTGCAGACGTTCGCGTTTTCAGAGCAGGGCTGCCGGAGGCCCCCTGCACGGACCCCCAAAGCTACATTTGAAGTTTGAGGGGGCAAGACAAGCAAGCAGCCCCAGTCTCTGTGCCTCTGTGCGAGCAGTGCCATGGGCAGATGAGGCTGAGCAACAGCTTTCCAGGCTAGCTCTTTCTGCCTGCGAGCTATCTGCAGACGTTCGCATTTTCAGAGCAGGGCTGCCGGAGGCCCCCTGCACGGACCCCCAAAGCTACGTTTGAAGTTTGAGGGGGCAAGACAAGCAAGCAGCCCCAGTCTCTGTGCCTCTGTGCGAGCAGGGCCATGGGCAGATGAGGCTGAGCAACAGCTTTCCAGGCTAGCTCTTTCTGCCTGCGAGCTATCTGCAGACGTTTCCATTTTCAGAGCAGGGCTGCCGGAGGCGCCCGGCACGGACCACCTAAGATACGTTGGAAGTTTGAGGTGGCAAGACAAGCAAGCAGCCCCGGTCTTTGTGCCTCGGTGCGAGCAGTGCCATGGGCAGATGAGGCTGAGCAACAGCTTTCCAGGCTAGCTCTTTCTGTCTGCAAGCTATCTGCAGACGTTCGCATTTTCAGAGCAGGGCTGCCGGAGGCCCCCTGCACGGACCCCCAAAGCTACGTTTGAAGTTTGAGGGGGCAAGACAAACAAGCAGCCCCAGTCTCTGTGCCTCTGTGCGATCAGTGCCATGGGCAGATGAGGCTGAGCAACAGCTTTCCAGGCTAGCTCTTTCTGCCTGCCAGCTATCTGCAGATGTTCGCATTTTCAGAGCAGGGCTGCCGCAGGCCCCCTGCACGGACCCCCAAAGCTACGTTTGAAGTTTGAGGGGGCAAGACAAGCAAGCAGTCCCAGTCTCTGTGCCTCTGTGCGAGCAGTGCCATGGGCAGATGAGGCTGAGCAACAGCTTTCCAGGCTAGCTCTTTCTGCCTGCCAGCTATCTGCAGACGTTCGCATTTTGGGAGCAGGGCTGCCGGAGGACCCCTGCACGGACCCCCAAAGCTACGTTTGAAGTTTGAGGGGGCAAGACAAGCAAGCAGCCCCAGTCTCTGTGCCTCGGTGCGAGCAGTGCCATGGGCAGATGAGGCTGAGCAACAGCTTTCCAGGCTAGCTCTTTCTGCCTGCCAGCTATCTGCAGACGTTCGCATTTTCAGAGCAGGGCTGCCGGAGGCCCCCTGCACGGACCCCCAAAGCTACGTTTGAAGTTTGAGGGGGCAAGACAAGCAAGCAGCCCCAGTCTCTGTGCCTCTGTGCGAGCAGTGCCATGGGCAGATGAGGCTGAGCAACAGCTTTCCAGGCTAGCTCTTTCTGCCTGCCAGCTATCTGCAGACGTTCGCATTTTCAGAGCAGGGCTGCCGGAGGCCCCCTGCACGGACCCCCAAAGCTACGTTTGAAGTTTGAGGGGGCAAGACAAGCAAGCAGCCCCAGTCTCTGTGCCTCGGTGCGAGCAGTGCCATGGGCAGATGAGGCTGAGCAACAGCTTTCCAGGCTAGCTCTTTCTGCCTGCCAGCTATCTGCAGACGTTCGCATTTTCAGAGCAGGGCTGCCGGAGGACCCCTGCACGGACCCCCAAAGCTACGTTTGAAGTTTGAGGGGGCAAGACAAGCAAGCAGCCCCAGTCTCTGTGCCTCGGTGCGAGCAGTGCCATGGGCAGATGAGGCTGAGCAACAGCTTTCCAGGCTAGCTCTTTCTGCCTGCCAGCTATCTGCAGACGTTCGCATTTTCAGAGCAGGGCTGCCGGAGGCCCCCTGCACGGACCCCCAAAGCTACGTTTGAAGTTTGAGGGGGCAAGACAAGCAAGCAGCCCCAGTCTCTGTGCCTCTGTGCGAGCAGTGCCATGGGCAGATGAGGCTGAGCAACAGCTTTCCAGGCTAGCTCTTTCTGCCTGCCAGCTATCTGCAGACGTTCGCATTTTCAGAGCAGGGCTGCCGGAGGCCCCCTGCACGGACCCCCAAAGCTACGTTTGAAGTTTGAGGGGGCAAGACAAGCAAGCAGCCCCAGTCTCTGTGCCTCTGTGCGAGCAGTGCCATGGGCAGATGAGGCTGAGCAACAGCTTTCCAGGCTAGCTCTTTCTGCCTGCCAGCTATCTGCAGACGTTCGCATTTTCAGAGCAGGGCTGCCGGAGGCCCCCTACACGGACCCCCAAAGCTACGTTTGAAGTTTGAGGGGGCAAGACAAGTAAGCAGCCCCAGTCTCTGTGCCTCTGTGCGAGCAGTGCCATGGGCAGATGAGGCTGAGCAACAGCTTTCCAGGCTAGCTCTTTCTGGCTGCCAGCTATCTACAGACGTTCGTGTTTTCACAGCAGGGCTGCCGGAGGCCCCCTGCACAGACCCCCAAAGCTACGTTTGAAGTTTCAGGGGGCAAGACAAGCAAGCAGCCCCAGTCTCTGTGCCTCTGTGCGAGCAGTGCCATGGGCAGATGAGGCTGAGCAACAGCTTTCCAGGCTAGCTCTTTCTGCCTGCCAGCTATCTGCAGACGTTCGCATTTTCAGAGCAGGGCTGCCGCAGGCCCCCTGCACAGACCCCCAAAGCTACGTTTGAAGTTTGAGGGGGCAAGACAAGCAAGCAGCCCCAGTCTCCGTGCCTCGGTGCGATCAGTGCCATGGGCAGATGAGGCTGAGCAACAGCTTTCCAGGCTAGCTCTTTTTGTCTGCGAGCTATCTGCAGACGTTCGCATGTTCAGGCAGGGCTGCCGGAGGCCCCCTGCACGGACCACCTAAGCTACGTTTGAAGTTTGAGGGGGCAAGACAAGCAAGCAGCCCCAGTCTCTGTGCCTCGGTGCGAGCAGGGCCATGGGCAGATGAGGCTGAGCAACAGCTTTCTAGGCTAGCTCTTTTTGTCTGCGAGCTATCTGCAGACGTTCGCATTTTCAGGCAAAGCTGCCGGAGGCCCCCTGCACGGACCACCTAAGCTACGTTTGAAGTTTGAGGGGGCAAGACAAGCAAGCAGCCCCAGTCTCTGTGCCTCTGTGCGAGCAGTGCCATGGGCAGATGAGGCTGAGCAACAGCTTTCCAGGCTAGCTCTTTCTGCCTACCAGCTATCTGCAGACGTTCGCATTTTGGGAGCAGGGCTGCTGGAGGACCCCTGCACGGACCCCCAAAGCTACGTTTGAAGTTTGAGGGGGCAAGACAAGCAAGCAGCCCCAGTCTCTGTGCCTCTGTGCGAGCAGTGCCATGGGCAGATGAGGCTGAGCAACAGCTTTTCAGGCTAGCTCTTTCTGCCTGCCAGCTATCTGCAGACGTTCGCATTTTCAGAGCAGGGCTGCCGGAGCCCCCCTGCACGGACCCCCAAAGCTACGTTTGAAGTTTGAGGGGGCAAGACAAGCAAGCAGCCCCAGTCTCTGTGCCTCTGTGCGAGCAGTGCCATGGGCAGATGAGGCTGAGCAACAGCTTTCCAGGCTAGCTCTTTCTGCCTGCCAGCTATCTGCAGACGTTCGCGTTTTCAGAGCAGGGCTGCCGGAGGCCCCCTGCACGGACCCCCAAAGCTACATTTGAAGTTTGAGGGGGCAAGACAAGCAAGCAGCCCCAGTCTCTGTGCCTCTGTGCGAGCAGTGCCATGGGCAGATGAGGCTGAGCAACAGCTTTCCAGGCTAGCTCTTTCTGGCTGCCAGCTATCTGCAGACGTTCGCATTTTCAGAGCAGGGCTGCCGGAGGCCCCCTGCACGGACCCCAAAAGCTACGTTTGAAGTTTGAGGGGGCAAGACAAGCAAGCAGCCCCAGTCTCTGTGCCTCTGTGCGAGCAGGGCCATGGGCAGATGAGGCTGAGCAACAGCTTTCCAGGCTAGCTCTTTCTGCCTGCGAGCTATCTGCAGACGTTTCCATTTTCAGAGCAGGGCTGCCGGAGGCGCCCGGCACGGACCACCTAAGATACGTTGGAAGTTTGAGGTGGCAAGACAAGCAAGCAGCCCCGGTCTTTGTGCCTCTGTGCGATCAGTGCCATGGGCAGATGAGGCTGAGCAACAGCTTTCCAGGCTAGCTCTTTCTGCCTGCCAGCTATCTGCAGATGTTCGCATTTTCAGAGCAGGGCTGCCGCAGGCCCCCTGCACGGACCCCCAAAGCTACGTTTGAAGTTTGAGGGGGCAAGACAAGCAAGCAGTCCCAGTCTCTGTGCCTCTGTGCGAGCAGTGCCATGGGCACATGAGGCTGAGCAACAGCTTTCCAGGCTAGCTCTTTCTGCCTGCCAGCTATCTGCAGACGTTCGCGTTTTCAGAGCAGGGCTGCCGCAGGCCCCCTGCACGGACCCCCAAAGCTACATTTGAAGTTTGAGGGGGCAAGACAAGCAAGCAGCCCCAGTCTCTGTGCCTCTGTGCGAGCAGGGCCATGGGCAGATGAGGCTGAGCAACAGCTTTCCAGGCTAGCTCTTTCTGCCTGCGAGCTATCTGCAGACGTTCGCATTTTCAGAGCAGGGCTGCCGGAGGCCCCCTGCACGGACCCCCAAAGCTACGTTTGAAGTTTGAGGGGGCAAGACAAGCAAGCAGCCCCATTCTCTGTGCCTCTGTGCGAGCAGGGCCATGGGCAGATGAGGCTGAGCAACAGCTTTCCAGGCTAGCTCTTTCTGCCTGCCAGCTATCTGCAGACGTTTCCATTTTCAGAGCAGGGCTGCCGGAGGCGCCCGGCACGGACCACCTAAGATACGTTGGAAGTTTGAGGTGGCAAGACAAGCAAGCAGCCCCGGTCTTTGTGCCTCGGTGCGAGCAGTGCCATGGGCAGATGAGGCTGAGCAACAGCTTTCCAGGCTAGCTCTTTCTGTCTGCAAGCTATCTGCAGACGTTCGCATTTTCAGAGCAGGGCTGCCGGAGGCCCCCTGCACGGACCCCCAAAGCTACGTTTGAAGTTTGAGGGGGCAAGACAAACAAGCAGCCCCAGTCTCTGTGCCTCGGCGCGAGCAGTGCCATGGGCAGATGAGGCTGAGCAACAGCTTTCCAGGCTAGCTCTTTCTGCCTGCCAGCTATCTGCAGACGTTCGCATTTTCAGAGCAGGGCTGCCGGAGGCCCCCTGCACGGACCCCCAAAGCTACGTTTGAAGTTTGAGGGGGCAAGACAAGCAAGCAGCCCCAGTCTCTGTGCCTCGGTGCGAGCAGTGCCATGGGCAGATGAGGCTGAGCAACAGCTTTCCAGGCTAGCTCTTTCTGCCTGCCAGCTATCTGCAGACGTTCGCATTTTCAGAGCAAGGCTGACGGAGCCCCCCTGCACGGACCCCCAAAGCTACGTTTGAAGTTTGAGGGGGCAAGACAAGCAAGCAGTCCCAGTCTCTGTGCCTCTGTGCGAGCAGTGCCATGGGCAGATGAGGCTGAGCAACAGCTTTCCAGGCTAGCTCTTTCTGCCTGCCAGCTATCTGCAGACGTTCGCATTTTGGGAGCAGGGCTGCCGGAGGACCCCTGCACGGACCCCCAAAGCTACGTTTGAAGTTTGAGGGGGCAAGACAAGCAAGCAGCCCCAGTCTCTGTGCCTCGGTGCGAGCAGTGCCATGGGCAGATGAGGCTGAGCAACAGCTTTCCAGGCTAGCTCTTTCTGCCTGCCAGCTATCTGCAGACGTTCGTATTTTCAGAGCAGGGCTGCCGGAGGCCCCCTGCACGGACCCCCAAAGCTACGTTTGAAGTTTGAGGGGGCAAGACAAGCAAGCAGCCCCAGTCTCTGTGCCTCTGTGCGAGCAGTGCCATGGGCAGATGAGGCTGAGCAACAGCTTTCCAGGCTAGCTCTTTCTGCCTGCCAGCTATCTGCAGACGTTCGCATTTTCAGAGCAGGGCTGCCGGAGGCCCCCTGCACGGACCCCCAAAGCTACGTTTGAAGTTTGAGGGGGCAAGACAAGCAAGCAGCCCCAGTCTCTGTGCCTCTGTGCGAGCAGTGCCATGGGCAGATGAGGCTGAGCAACAGCTTTCCAGGCTAGCTCTTTCTGCCTGCCAGCTATCTGCAGACGTTCGCATTTTCAGAGCAGGGCTGCCGGAGCCCCCCTGCACGGACCCCCAAAGCTACGTTTGAAGTTTGAGGGGGCAAGACAAGCAAGCAGCCCCAGTCTCTGTGCCTCTGTGCGAGCAGTGCCATGGGCAGATGAGGCTGAGCAACAGCTTTCCAGGCTAGCTCTTTCTGCCTGCCAGCTATCTGCAGACGTTCGCGTTTTCAGAGCAGGGCTGCCGCAGGCCCCCTGCACGGACCCCCAAAGCTACATTTGAAGTTTGAGGGGGCAAGACAAGCAAGCAGCCCCAGTCTCTGTGCCTCTGTGCGAGCAGTGCCATGGGCAGATGAGGCTGAGCAACAGCTTTCCAGGCTAGCTCTTTCTGCCTGCGAGCTATCTGCAGACGTTCGCATTTTCAGAGCAGGGCTGCCGGAAGCCCCCTGCACGGACCCCCAAAGCTACGTTTGAAGTTTGAGGGGGCAAGACAAGCAAGCAGCCCCAGTCTCTGTGCCTCTGTGCGAGCAGGGCCATGGGCAGATGAGGCTGAGCAACAGCTTTCCAGGCTAGCTCTTTCTGCCTGCCAGCTATCTGCAGACGTTTCCATTTTCAGAGCAGGGCTGCCGGAGGCGCCCGGCACGGACCACCTAAGATACGTTGGAAGTTTGAGGTGGCAAGACAAGCAAGCAGCCCCGGTCTTTGTGCCTCGGTGCGAGCAGTGCCATGGGCAGATGAGGCTGAGCAACAGCTTTCCAGGCTAGCTCTTTCTGCCTGCCAGCTATCTGCAGACGTTCGCATTTTCAGAGCAGGGCTGCCGGAGGCCCCCTGCACGGACCCCCAAAGCTACGTTTGAAGTTTGAGGGGGCAAGACAAACAAGCAGCCCCAGTCTCTGTGCCTCTGTGCGATCAGTGCCATGGGCAGATGAGGCTGAGCAACAGCTTTCCAGGCTAGCTCTTTCTGCCTGCCAGCTATCTGCAGATGTTCGCATTTTCAGAGCAGGGCTGCCGCAGGCCCCCTGCACGGACCCCCAAAGCTACGTTTGAAGTTTGAGGGGGCAAGACAAGCAAGCAGTCCCAGTCTCTGTGCCTCGGCGCGAGCAGTGCCATGGGCAGATGAGGCTGAGCAACAGCTTTCCAGGCTAGTTCTTTCTGCCTGTGAGCTATCTGCAGACGTTCGCATTTTGGGAGCAGGGCTGCCGGAGGCCCCCTGCACGGACCCCCAAAGCTACGTTTGAAGTTTGAGGGGGCAAGACAAGCAAGCAGCCCCAGTCTCTGTGCCTCGGTGCGAGCAGTGCCATGGGCAGATGAGGCTGAGCAACAGCTTTCCAGGCTAGCTCTTTCTGCCTGCCAGCTATCTGCAGACGTTCGCATTTTCAGAGCAGGGCTGACGGAGCCCCCCTGCACGGACCCCCAAAGCTACGTTTGAAGTTTGAGGGGGCAAGACAAGCAAGCAGTCCCAGTCTCTGTGCCTCTGTGCGAGCAGTGCCATGGGCAGATGAGGCTGAGCAACAGCTTTCCAGGCTAGCTCTTTCTGCCTGCCAGCTATCTGCAGACGTTCGCATTTTGGGAGCAGGGCTGCCGGAGGACCCCTGCACGGACCCCCAAAGCTACGTTTGAAGTTTGAG